>NW_015090810.1:3713785-3902737 GCF_001431845.1 Calidris pugnax
CTCCCCCACCCCCCCCGGGACACCTTGCCCCCATCTCGGGAGGCAGCACCGGGCCGTCCCCGTGGCCTCGATTCACCAAAACCTCTCAGCATGTGCTTCAAGAGGACGTGATAAATCCCGCTCGGTCATTGTTGGGCAAAAGTCTCTCTTTTCTTGTTTGTTTTGTGTGGTTTTTTATTTGTTTGTTATATTTTTACTTTTTATTTTTGATGACTTCTGAGCTGGGACTGAAGGCACCGCACAACTAACCATCCGTTTCAGGTAAAACCCCCTGCTATCTGACTGCGTGTCCTTGCTTTGTGTTTCACGCGATGTAACTGCAGCACGTCAGATGTCCTGCAAACCTGGCAGGACAGAAGGCAAATCCAGCTTGTGCCCCCAGAGCCCTGCCTGGACCCTTGTAGGCGATGCTGGAGGTGCCGCCAGGCGTTAAGGATGCTTCTGCTTTCTCGCAAAAATATGGACTGATGGAGGAGCATTGACCTTTCATCCCCCATGTTCACCAAAATGGCTCTTTTCTTGGGTTTGGATTGCTGTCTTCTGTTTTTAACTATAATTTCTTTTTTGTATTGTTATGCACGGTTACACTCCCCCCTCCGAGGATCTGGAAGAAAATTCAGCAAAACATCACGGGGGGAGGGAGGGAGAGAGAGAGAAAAAGACTTAGCAGTCAGCAGTATTCGGAAAATTAAAAATAACCCTCAATTTAAATATTTTCTTTTTTAGTATTGATGACTGAACTGAGTTGCTTTTTGATGGGGTGCTGAGACTGCCTGAAACGAGTCTGTGCTAGGGATGAGTTCATTCCCTTGGGCTGAGGGGTTGCCTGTAACAGCGGCGTGCGCCTGGCCGCACCGAGCGGAGGGCGTTAATTCACGTCTCCACACTTTGGAGCAGTAGGGCGGCATGCTGTCTCTCACTGCAAATAGAGAAAAAGCCATGAAGAGGTAAAAAATAAGTTCCAAAAGCAATTTTGGTCGCATACAAATTCAAGGCGTTCCATAGTGGCGTATGGAAAAAGCTATGGGAGAGCAACACCAAGCTCTAGTGCGAAATAATGAGTCCGTTCTTCCCACCTCGCTGAGCTTGGCAAACTTTACCAGGCCAGTGGAAAACAAGCAAACAAATGGCAATAGAAAAAACTCTTATAAATCAGGCTAACAGGAAAATAAGGCTGCAGCTTATTCTTTCTGGCAATAATCAACTCTGATGAAGGCCCCCCGTCTCCTTTTTGAAATAGCCAGCCGAGGGTTGTGACGCCTGTGAAGAAGCATTTGCTCAGCGAGGGAACAGCTGTCAGCTGCATGCTGGTTTTTCCTCCCTGGAAACAGGCTTTAGCACACTGTGATACAGCCGATGCTTCGCAGCTACAGTAAACACTTAGGATACTTACCGTGTATTGCTTTCACCGACGTGACACCTATCGTTTTAAATCTATCGGCTAAGATAACTGGCTGTGATTACAGTGGAGCTGCACTGATTTTCTAAGGTGAAGATATGGCTAAGAGACTGACCCTTACTGTGTGTGCCTCCCTCCTAGTACATCCTTAAAAATTAAAATACTCCAGACGCATTTTTTTTAACTTGGTAGAACCTCCTGCGTTTGCCTGAAGGTTGTCCCTATCACAAAAATGGGTTGCTTGTAGGAAGCAACATCATATTGAGACTGGTGGAGCACAAACCAGTACCTTCAATTTTCAGCAGAGGGAAAGGTCTACACTGCAACAAACAGTGCTGCTGCTGGGGCAGCAGTTCAGCAGGGAGGATCCTTACCTGATGGAGTAATTAAGGCCACCATCAAGAAAAAGCATTAGTAGAAGGAGTCCAAGCTGCGATTGCACAAATGGCCTTAATCCTCAAATGGCCAAACTTTCCAAATGCTGTATTTCACAGCTTCTGTGTGCTGGTAACACCTTTCTTCCACAGGACACACACGGGCATATCATCACCTCCCTCTGACAGCAGGACTCCCCTTGCTTTTGGTGAATTAGAGATGGGGCCATTTCCACCACTTCTTGCACCATCACCTCCTGCCTCAGGGGAATCCAGCAGTCAAATTCCTTGCATGATTGCCCTACTTGGGCAATTTTTTGTTGCTAGTGCTAGTGGTGTCTTCCCAGAGCTGCAGACTGGAATTATCCCTAGCCATCCCCTAAGGCCCATCCTGCCCTTCTGTCTTGGCTCTGTTTGTCACCCAATGTACACCTCTCCTGGAGGCTCACACACTTAGGGGTATTTGGACTAGAAATTAAAGCTTCAGGAATAAATTTACATTACATTCTGGACACTCAGGAAAAAAAAAAAACTTGCCTCAGAGACTCTAACTGTATTATTCAGGAATGGCTGCAGCTCCCGTACCGGGGCAGGACAAGGAGGGTAAAACCCCACTAGTCATATGAGAGTGTGACCCAACTAATGAAGAGAGGAGTGGGGAAGGGCCAGTGATGCTGGCAAACCATTAGGCTACAGAAACCCCTAATACAGCCACCTTTGGGACCACCTGTGTCAAACAAGTTTCCCCCCCACTGCTGCAGCCAGTTAGGTGGGATCCTGCCCCATGCAGCTGCTTTTCTGCTTCTGTACATGATCTAGTGGGTTTTCTCTGTTTGAAAGTCCTCTTATAGAAGGCTCAACTTCCTTATTTGGCTATTTCTCATCCCAGTTCACCCCAAAAAGCCAAAGCTGGTCAAGTTCACGCTGCCCTGTCTCTTTCCAGCTCCTTCCTCAGCATACCCATGCCTCAGGAACAGCTCCTTCAAATTTAGTGCTCCTGATTACTTCCATTGAAGCGACAGTGTGTACCCACCAGTGCTGGCTCACAAAATTACTTCTGAGACAGCAGGTTTTTTTTACAATAACTCCACAATAACTGGAACAAAAATTTGTAATTCATACATAGTATTCTTAAATCCTCCCCATGATCTTGTTCCATGGGGTGAATGTATCTACTCTGCCAGTAATTTATCCTGGGCTGTCCTTTATGAAACAACAACACAAATTTTAGAAATCAAGAAGCCAGCCCAATTTCCTTAATAGCCATTAATCCTGTGCTCTGCTTAACTATGTGTGACTCTACAGAAACACGCTTGCTGTGTCAGTTACTTAGACTGAAGTATGGGAGAAAATATGCAAGGAATTTCTTGCAATCAGAGCTTTTCTGTGATGTTGTGCAAAACTGATCGATGAAGAAAAAAAACCATGTCAAATGCCAATTCATTAAGAATATCTCCTACAAGAAAAGTAAAAACTAAGTGATTGCCTTAGGAAAACCAAAATACCATGGAGGGAAAATAACGTGTGCTATTTCTGAAAGCTACTAAGCAAAGAGATGAGTAAGCTTTTTGGAGGCACAGTACTGCTTTGGGTCGTCTGGAGAAAGGCAAGAAAATGCAAACTCTAAATATGTTATCATCCAAATAAAAACTGCATTAGATCATTAGATCTTCTTTTGCTCAGCACTGGTAAATCTTTCTTTTTTCTGACTCCACTGAGTTACGTATCTGGTCTTGCTCCAAGAGCAACCGTGCCTCTGCAGCCAGTACTGCTCACAACAGCACTCTTTCTATAAAATTAATCTAATGTAGGAAAAAAAGCAATGTCTCCAAGTTCTTTTCTGAAAGCGTAATGTACACCAATCTAAAGACTAAGACCAGCAGTCTTAGACACTTAAATCAGCATGAGTTTTGCTTCAATAAGCACCATGGGCCCTTCCTAAGGTATATTAAAACTGTGCAGCTTTTTTTTTTTTGGTGTTGGTTTACATCAGGCAGCTTATGTCTTTTCTCCCAAGATTGCATTTTTTTAGCTCTCTGGCAGTCTTTGCTACCCCAGCGTGAATGCAGTGTTGGGAGGTGAATCTACCCTGAAAGCCAGATCTGCCAGATGGTGGCACAATGTGCACCAGGAGGTTTTGGAGCAAAACTTTTCACATTTTTTAGAAAGTGCTTGTTACAAAGAGGCTATTTATAGTGTTATTCTAATAAGAAGCCAAAACAGAGCAGCCTTTTATTAGAAATTGCAATAGAGGGCATTACATTGAGGCCTCCCTGTGCATAAATACCAGTTACTTATTGTGCAAAAATTGGCCTGGGGAGCTGAAAAATTCAGCTTGTATTAGCAAAGAGCTCATTTAGGTAGGAATGTTTTAAAGAGTTTAAGCAGTACTGGCAGAATTCAATTAATTCGGTGTGTGACAATGTCATTTCATCCTAATTAGTTAAGAACACAGAAATAAGAAAAAAAAAAAGAAAAAAGAAAAAACCCTGTTCCCTCATGAGACTCCATCTAAAGAGTTATGATAAAAGTTCTGTAAGTTCTGCCTGTTGGAAAACAGTCATTTAAAACTTTCCCCAGTCTAGACTCAGACAGCTCTGAGTTTAAGTAAGAGTAGTAAAAATAATAATACTAACAACAGTAGTAGCATAATAACAATAGTAGTTATTATTATAGAATCATAGAATCATTCAGGTTGGAAGAGACCCTTGGGATCATCGAGTCCAACCATCTACCCTACTCTATAAAGTCCTCCCCTACACCATGTCCCTCAGTACCCCATCTAAACGTCCCTTAAACACAGCCAGGGACGGTGACTCCACCACCTCCCTGGGCAGCCTGTTCCAATGCCCGACCACTCTCTCTGTGAAGAATTCCTTCCTAATGTTCAATCTAAACCTACCCTGTCGGAGCTTGAAGCCGTTCCCTCTTGTTCTGTCACTAATTACCTGTGAGAAGAGACCAGCACCAACCTCTCTACAGTGTCCTTTCAAGTAGTTGTAGAGAGTGATGAAGTCTCCCCTCAGCCTCCTCTTCCTCATAGTAAACAGTCCCAGCTCCTTCAGCTGCTTTTCATATGATTTGCCTTCCAGGCCCTTCACTAGTTTTGTTGCCCTCCTCTGCACTCACTCCAGCGAAGTGAATAAAAATAGTAAACGATGCCTTTATCTTCCAGGTGAGTGTAAGCAGGTGGGAGAAATCAGCAGGGAAGCTCCTTCTGGCTTGCTGCCTTGCAGTGAAGCTGCTTTCTATGTGTCCTAACTGAGGCATCTTGTGCCAAGGAGGTGGGGAACCATAGGTTACACCTTATCCCCTCCTGGGTACAAGCTACAGGAAGGGATGTTTTGCTTCAAACAGCCCAGGGAAAATCTGGATTAGGGGAGTTAGCTCATTCTCTGGGATGCTGGAGCCCAGGCAAAGGGCAGTCCCCAGACCTCAGGCTCCTGGAATGGGCTCATCCTGCCTTTGGGCAGGTGTCCCCGGTGTCCCCCTCGCTGCCCCCCGGCCCTGCTGGACCCCTGCCCAGACATCCCCAGTGCCTCCTCCCCACTTTTTGGGGCCCGGATTGCAGGACAGGCTTCTTCTCATCCTCAAACGAGATACCGCATGACGCTACAGATACAATACAGCCTTCTTTGATGTTGTTGAGGAGAGGGGGATAACAGGGGAGGAAAGAGAAGAAATCGGGGTGGGGAGTAGGGGGGGGAAGGCAAGTTTCCCCAGGACCCATCCCGCACCCCCTGCCAGCCTTGCGGGCGATGCAGCCAGGGAAGATGCCGTCAGTCGCCGCCCGGGGCTGCCTTCTGCCGCCGGCCTGGCCATCCCGCCGCTCCCCGCACGGGAAGGAGGGGGTGCCGGCAGGAAGCCCCCCCGCCCGGCCGGATCCCGGGGAGCGGGGCTTCGGCAATAGCAGCCGCCCGCCGCCGAGCGGCGCCAGACACCGAAATACAGCCGGGGCCCCGGGAAACTGCCGCTCACCCGGGCGGCGGGGTCAGAAACGGGGCTGGTCCCGGCCGGCCAGCCCGGGGGGGGGACCGAGGGGACACCCCCCAGAGACCCACGGGGAGTCTGGAGCCCAAAGGGGACGCTGGGCGGACAGGAGGCAGCCGGGGTCACCCCTGTGCGTCTCTACCTGTCACCCTCACTGAATACATATAAACTAATTAGTGACAGCCATTGGCCGTGAGAGGTAGGGGCTGAGCGAGACCTACGCGTAAATGACTGGAAAACATGTATGGGACTGGAAGAGGGAGGCTTCTGTGCGCTTCCAGCAGTAGCACGGTGAAGGCTTCTCCGGCTCCACAGCACTGGAGGGACTCCACAGCTCACAGTCTGGCTTTTGCCTCAAGCCTCTCTCTTTGCCTGTCCTTGTCTAAAGCACGTCCATGTGCATTATCTGCACTCATGTGGGCAACAGAGAGAAGGGCACAAGTGGCTTCATTGGCTTTAAAATAATCTGTACTGTTGTTCCCAGTTAAAACAAGTGAAAGGGCCACGAAGATGATCAGAGGGATGGAGCACCTCTCCTATGAAGACAGGCGGAGGGAGCTGGGATTGTTCAGCCTGGAGAAGAGAAGGCTCCCGGGAGACCTTATAGCGGCCTTTCAATACCCGAAGGGTGCCTATAGAAGAGCTGGGGAGGGACTCTTTGCCAGGAGGGCAATGATAGGACAAGGGGAAACGGTTTTAAATTGGAAGAAAAAAGATTCAGATAAGATATCAGAAATAAATTTTTTACTATGAGGGTGGTGAGACACTGGAACAGGTTGCCCAGGGAAGTTGTGGATGCCCCATCCCTGGAAGTGTTCAAGGCCAGGCTGGATGGGGCCTTGAGCAACCTGGTCTAGTGGGAGGTGTCCCTGCCCATGGCAGGGGGGTTGGAACTAGATGACCTTTGAGGTGCCTTCCAACCCTAACCATTCTATGATTCTATGAAAGTCGGTGATACTGAAGACTTTGGGTACCAAAGTGATACATGATGGAGTGAAACCTCTCAAAAGTCTCAATGCAGGCTTTCTTAACATCCATGAGGTGCCTAAGAGTCTTTGAACCCTGGATGCTGGGGTGAGCTAAGCTTAAAACAAATTACTCTGATGTAGAAAAGATCCCATCGTGCTGCTCATGGCATAACGGCAGCAAGCAACTTCGGAGAGCTGGGATATATCTTGTTTTGAAACACTTGCAAGCTAAATTAAAAAAGGAGACATTTTAAGTATTTTTATTTTCTCAAGTTGTTACTAATATTAAAATCAGTGAAGTCAGGTTGGATATCTCACAATGCCAATGAAGTCAGGGTTCAATGTAGTTTATTTATCCAGAGATACTAGAATACAGGAATGTTTCATGAACTACAGTGCTATTGAACAGAGCAAAACATTGTGTGATGGCCAAGATTTAGAGGCAGGTGTGCCAGGTAGTGTGTGGGTAAAAACATCACATCTGAGGGCTGTTAGGAGAGAAGTTGCCTTCTTGAGAGAGGAGCTCTAACCACAGTTATATCTCTTGTTTCTGCTAACAAAAAAGGATTGTAGCGTTGATAAATGGGATTTCCTTGTCAAGAGCTTCATGTGACACTAGCAATAAATAATACTAAACTTATGTTTTCTTGTTTCTACTGTGAAACTACGTAATATATCCTAAGGTTACTTCAATGTTTTTCATACAGATGTTTACAAGGATAAACCTAATTAAAGAACAGGTATTTAACTGGCTTATCTTCATTTGGCAGTCAGCACGTGCACAGAGGAAAGGTTTCCAACAGCCTAAGGTGTAGGCTGTGTAATAACCCCCGCCCTTACACTTCAAATAAATGAGAGCATATTATGAATTCTGAAGCCATTGCAGTATGTTGTTAAGTCAATGCTTTTGAATTTTGTTCTGATGCTGTTGCTATGCCAATCCGAGACAGGAAAACAGTCTTTACAGCATTACTGAAAACAGTGCTCATCAACAGGGAAAAAGGAAAACAGGGGGAAAAAAATCCAGATATCAATCTGGTACTTGGAGAGAAATCCAAGCTCCCCTATCCTGACGTCCAGTTCTTCTGCACATGTGCACAGCCCTCTCCCTGCCACTGTAAAATATTCATATATGCCAACACCCCCAAAATGCAGCAGCAGATAGCGAAAAAGCACTGAGCTGAGGCTTTCTCACCCTCCTCACAGGGAGCCACAGTGTTATGGTGCTTCACCAAGCTCAGGCCACGCTGGGGTGAGGTCTTTTTTTCTACATACGAGTAGACGTGCACAAACCCTGAACCCAAACATGGGAAAAGCAGTTAAGCTGGTATTTGCTGCATATTGTAGACACTTTAAATCTGCCATCTGAGTTTTCTCCTGCACATCCCCAAGAGAGGTTCGTTTGCCCACTCCTTTAGCCCTTTTGTCCCCTGGCCACATGCTGAAGAGAGACACCCCAGGCAAATGGTGCAGTAGAACTGGCTGAGGAGGTGCCATTATTTAATTGTGCAGGCTCCAGGCAAATAACTGTCAGGCAGGGACTGGGTGCTGTTTTAGTCCCAGCTCCAGGGAGCCCCTCAAGGATGGATTTAAAGTTGTGTGGCACTAGTGCTTGCGAAGCAGCACAGCTTTTCCCCTCCATAGTAAACAACAATTCTTCGCATGAAATGCCTCAGCATTTAGTTGTATTTTTAGAAGCATTCACAATCGCTAAAAAAACACAAAGCAAAAAAAAAAACCTCAGACTCATCAAAACTCTCATTTATAAGGAAGTAACAATAGTGATAATATCTTCAAAGTGAACATCAAGAAAAGGGTTTCAGTTTTCTTATTTTCTCGTTTTCTTTAGGGAATCAGAGTTCTTGTTTGATTTTGCTCAAACTCGTGACATAATACTGTTCTTATTATATTAACATTTATTTTGTTTGCCGTTATCCAGTTTAGCAGCAGCAGAAAGCCAAGTTTGGATAATTTTAGTTTTATCCATGGGGAAATTTGGCTTTTCATTCCCAGTTCAAGGGAAGTTCTCAAAATGCAAGAAACTCCTGCTTCTGACCTGCTCTTCTCTGAAGATCATGCCCTGTTGAGGTTAAGGGTGCTGGCAGTTGCCTCAGCCCCTCCACCCGGCTCCCTGCCCTCGCACGATGACTCAACTTCTAATGACACAATCACACATGAGTTTTTCCACAGCACCTGTCCCGTTTGACAGCCTGCGATGAATGAAAGGGTTGAGCAATATTTATTTTTACCTCCTCTTTTCTATTTGAGCTCTACTTTGGGGACAACTGTCAAGATCATATTTAACCACTTACTTTTAAGAACTTGCAGGCATCCTTCCAGCTATGGCCCCACGCTTATGAAATTGACCTTGAGAATTACAGCTAAGTCAAGTCACAATTTCTTAGCAGAAGACTATTTTGCTTTACTTTGATTATGTTAAAGAAGGGACCCAGTAGCATTTTGCATTTCTTGCAAGAGAACTGGGAGACAGGCGGAGGGTTGAGATGCAGTATTGGTATTTCAATTTTAGGGGGAGAAAGGAGCTCTTCCAGCTCTTCCACAGCACCGTAGTTTTAAAAGAGGGAGTCTCCCTGCCCCGTTTCACAGAGGAACATTTCACATAAAACATTTAGCGGAAGAGCTGGCTACGGGCCCGAGGGATGTTCACATGGACAGCAAAGGCTGCACCCACCGGTGCTAGTTTAACAAGTGTATAGGCAGGATCACAAAAATAAACATTTCTGGTGCTTCCTTGATCTTTGCTTGAAGAATTGACCCTCACATCACTTTCCCTTTACTTCACTGGTTGTCCTTTGCTGTCAGAGTTCTCATCTCTTTGTGCTGCTTTCCTTCTAACCGTTCCCGTCCTGGGAGGGGTTGAGAGGTACCTGACCCCAAGAGAGGGCTGGCAGAGGGGCTGAAAGGATGCTGGGTGCTCTCTGTAAACCCTCAGCATCTTCTCCTACCCCAGAATTTCCTCTTCAGTCCTGCCTGTTCCGCCCCTGCAAGCCCACCCACCCCTTCCTGCTGCTAGGTTACTGCAGGCAGCAAACCTTCTTCTCTGACTGCGCATAACCACGACAGGCACCAGCTCACCCGGCTGCCTGTCTGAGCTCCAGCTCATCAGGTGTGCTGCTCAGCCTGCTGAAATAGCAGAGCGCATAGCCTTTTAGCATAAGAAACACAATCATAGGATCGTCATGGTTGGAAGAGACTTTTGAGATTTTCAACTCCAACTGTTAACCTAGCACTGCCAAATTGCTGAGAGACACTACATCTACCCATCTTTTAAATACCTCCAGGGATGGCGACTCAAGCACTTCCCTGGGCAGCCTGGTGCAATGATCGACAACCCTTTCAGTCAGGAGATTTTTCCTTATTTCCAATCTAAATCTCTCCTGGTGCAACTTGAGGCTGTTTCCTCTTGTTCCATCTCCTGTTACTGAGGGGAAGAGACTGACACCTGCCTTGCTACAACCTCCTTTGAGGGAGTTGTAGAGAGTGATAAAGTCTCCTGCTCCTCATAAAACTTGTGCTCCAGACCCCTCACCAGCGAAACCTCTGCTATATAACACTTGCGTAGACAAGAGCACAAGCATTTCAATCCATTCCTCAAGTGCTTCCACTTCACTTCCCAGGAGGAGTGGATACAAAGACCATTCAGGGAGGCGTGGAGGGAACTGAACCTTTGGCTCTGTGCTCTCTGGAATAACAATTCCCATTTGCTCACGTCAGCGCCTGTTTACGGATCAGTCCCACAAACCTCCCTGACTGGGCAGTTGAGGAGCAGTTCAATCACAGAGGACCGTATCATTCATTAGTCCTGACCAGGTTCATTTTTTTTTTTTCTCTGGGCGGATGTGTGAGCAAGCTGGCTAGTTTCCTAACAAATGCAAGCACCTCTGGCCCCTATTTCTAAAGGGCAGGTGCCAAGAGGATGAGGCCAGACTCTTTTCAGTGGTGCCCAGCAACAAGGCAAGGGGCAACAGGCACAAGCTGGAACACAGGAAATTCCATCTCAACATTGGGAAGACTTCCTTACTTTGAGGGTGGCAGAGCACTGGAACAGGCTGCCCAGAGAAGCTGTGGAATCCCCTTCTCTGGGGATATTAAAATCCTGCCTAGATGCGTTCCTGTCCAGCCTGCTCTAGTTGAACCTGCTTTGGCTGGGGGGTTGGACCAGATGATCTCTGAAGGTCCCTTCCAACCCCTACCATTCTGTGATTTGCACAGTTGTGTATCCCTCAGGCGAGCTGCTCACCTAACCTGACATTGTCAGATCCCTGAATTACATTGCAGCTGTGTAAAAAGGAAAGTGCTCCCAGATGCAATTGATGTCTCCAGCTGTGTACTGCTTTGCCTTCAGCACGTGCTAGAAGAAAGTAGAAAGTGAAGTTAAGACAACATTTACAGTAGCCATCAGTGGAAAAAAGTGGGAAGCTTTATAAAAAAGCTTCTTTTCTAGTTCTTATTCACATGCACATCTAACAGCACAACAGTTTTTCAGGAACCTGTCTGTCCTGTCTCCCTTTGCCCTCCCCCATATTTGTGCTCAGTAGGTACCACAGGGGTGGTCTTGAGCCACAATCACTATTGATAAGCTATCAATGCTTTCTGTCACAGGAGGCACACAGATGAGATCAAGGCTTCATTGTTCCAGGTGATGCATCCACACGGATGTGGCGGGTCCCTGCTGTCGGGCTGGCACTGCAGTGAGGCAGCAGATCACAGCGAGCTTTGAAATACCCCCCTGGCTGCTAGCTCAAGGGTCAAATAAGCCACCGTTGTTCCCCAGAGAGTGACATTACCAACATCTTTCGGTGAGCTGACTCCACGGGCTAGAAGGGAAGAATAATATTTCAAATAAGTGGACTGGCAGAGTTCAAAGGGATAATAAGCATTTAAATTCAACATGAAAGACATCTTCTTCTGCAGAGCTTTTGGATGGAATGTAGCCAGGCAGATAAGCTATTTAAAAACCCCTTTAATCAAGACTATTAACATGGAGATTTTTGTCTTAATTAAAAACATCCCCCTATTCAATCACATTAAAGAGAAAGTGATACAAAGTGTAATTTATTTTTCTATTCGAAATTTTTTAATAAGAACAGTAAAATAATTTTTCCTTGCAGAGAATCACATCATCATTAAAAGTTATCTTTAAGAGAAGATTCATTTAATCTATTCTGTTGATCACATTTTAACTTGGAGTGAACAGTTGCGCTCATATTTCAATAAAAAAATGTAGAAAGCCTGCTTTGTTGCTTCCCAAATGTTAATTTTCTGACCATAAACAATAGTGAGGCAACCTAAAACAAAAATTTTTCATCTCACAAATCTCCTGCAAATCTCAAAAGAAGCTGTAGAAAACAATGCTAACTCTATATATAAAGCACACTTTTTCCCTTTTTTTTTTTTGTCCTTTTGGAAGCAAATCATGTTATAAAGAGCCTATCCATTCCACAGAAAGCAAAGCAATCAGAATATTACCATGCTCTTGTATTCAGCAAAGCTTTGAAGTGAACACCGAAAAGGGAAGACAATGGTTCAGGGTCCAGAGAAGGCTACCGACACACCTCCCTCATTTCCTCAATTAGGGCATCAGTGTCCTGCCTGCCACCAGGCTCCCTTCTTCCCTCCAAAACAGCTGTTGACTATTTAGCTCACAATGACAAAGAACAAGAGAAAAACGAATAGGAACAGAGAAGCCCCTGCAGAATGGTGGTGACAGGGATGCTTCACACAGAAACACGGCATCTGGAGATAGGCAGTCCTCAGCAGGTCAAGGGTTGCTGTTCACTTTATTTTCAGGCAGATTTGCAGACCTGTGTGTTTACAGAGTAGCAGCAGCATGTGGGACGTGTGTGAAACCTCACTGAACCTCCCACATGGTGCTAAGCCTGCCAGCTGAGAAACCTAACCCCGGGCAGGGAAAATACCACCATCTGACAGAGCTTTGCTGGCATGAAACAGCATTTCTTGCAAGGTGAGAAGCAGTTCAGTGGGACAGCTGTGGTGAAGCCGAGGATGTATCATGTTGGTGTTACTTGACCTGAAGGAGTTGTAGGGTCATTTGCTCATCAAGCTCCTATTGCTTTTGCACTCCTATTTGCACTCATCAGGCTTTTAGGTAACGCCTTTGCTGTGAATCCATATAATTTTTTTTTAAAATCACAAATGTTATATGTGTATTTCTTGTCCTACAGACCTGTTTGGGTACAGAACAGCATCTACCTTTGCACAGGGAAGGAGTGTCTGCCTCACCGTAGCTATCTACAAGCTTATTCTTTTCCAAGCAGGTCTAAATCCCAGGCATCCTCTTGCTTTACTTGGCAGCTTAGCCCTCTACCTCAGCCCTTCAGAAACTTGATGAAATATGCTGATTTCCACCAGCCTCTGTTTGCTCCTGTTTCTTAGAAGGTATTTGTGCAGGCCACGAGCTGATTAGAGCTGGGCCAGCTTACAGCAGCGGGCATCTGGCCCATACCCTCCTGTGAGCTGCAGTAAGACTCGCTTATTAAGCCTTGAGCACTACATGGTTCTGCTTTGTGCATTACAAACAACGTTGTCTTGATGGTACACTTCTGGAGGATCGGCCCGAGGCGTTTGGATGGTTCCTAGGCATTAAATCTATTTAGCCGCTACTCGAAACTAAATCCATTCAAGGGTTGTTCGATGACTTTAGTTAATTAACCAGGCTTTTATTTGATGCTGGTTACTTTTAAATTCAATGAAAAAAAAGATTATTTCCAGTATTGTCTGTTCAGATAAGAAGAATTAGCTGCTCTTTCTGATATAATCACCTCTTAGTAAGTAGCCAAGGAAGATTCATTATTGCCTCTTGAAGCTAAAAAAATGTCAAAGGTATTAAAACATTGACATTTTGTTGCAGCGAGATCTGTGAGATCAGCCAGACAGCTGCCTGAAGGCAAGCTCCAAGATTACTCATCCGATTTTGTTGCTGTGATATGGTATTGTGGCATACAATTGCGGTGACTCACTGTCAGGCTGCACACAAATGGCTTTGCCCCATTCCTGGTTATAATGGACTCAAAAGAGCCAGCACTAGAAACCCAGAGATGCTTGTGGTGTTGATTTTGATAAAAAAATAAGAGCTTGCTAGAATCTCCATTAATTTTACCAGTGCAAAATGAAATGCTGCATGTGACTGGATCAGCAAGTGCTGAGAAAACTGGTATCAAATCCTTCAGGTGCAGGCAGTTTGGATAGCTCAGTAATGTCTAAATGCCCCAAGAAAAGAGCTCTTCTTCTAAATACCTCTCCTTCCTTCCTGGACCCATTTTAATTTTATTACAGTTCTGTCCAAGACCATTGAGAAGACAAGATGAAAAAAAGCCTTTCTTGGTGAGAAGAGGTCACCTGCCTGTGTGCCCAAGATGCCTGTTCTTCTTGGTCACTTTCTTTTACCATCACCCATATTTTTGATCTTGCTGGAATTAGACCATACAAAGCCAGACAGTGGTCACCCAATATGTACAAGCAGTCTTGGTTTCTCCATCTGTTGTCCAGGACAACCTGCAGGATGCCCTCGATTTAATTCACCGGTTTTCCAGGCTGCCTGAAGCTGCCACAGGTCACAGTGGGACAACCATTTCACTAGCACATTTCTTCCTCTTCTCTGTACATGTTTTAGAGACACTGAATACTTCTGGGCATCACTTTCTTTTTCACAGGAAGCAAAGAGGATGAATAGCTTTTTGACAGTTTGAGAAGAGCAGATGTACTTGTCTCCATTTCTTTGTCAAAGGAGGTGGAAAGGGATGTGCTCCAGCAGTAGAGCAATGAGATTCAGTTGATAGAGTCGTTCCTTCTCTTCTAACCCATGATGTGGCTGGACACACAAAGCAGTGCAAAAGTAAAGGCCTGAGTAACATTGGGGAACACCTTTCTTCCAATTCCCATTTTTGAATTAGAATGAATTTTAAGATCAAAGCTCCCATCAATCACCGCAATCTTCACACGGTAGGAAAAGTCTGCTCAAGCTGCAGCAAGACATTACTGCCTTGTCACCGGTTCTGTTCTTGGCCTTGGCATTTCCACTGCAATTTGTGCAATGCTTCAGAGCAGGGCAGTAAAGTCCAGAGAAACAGCATCAGCCTCCTCATCCGTATACCACACATGTTTACTTTCAGCTAGAGAGGAACACTTCAGTTCAAAGCTGGAAGTCCTCCCAATGACTATTTCGTAACGGTGATGAGAGGAAACCACAGAATAAAAAAAGATCAGAAGCCACTGATCTACAGAAAGATGTTGATATTCAGTACTTTAATCAACTGAGGCTACACCTGATGACCTCTGGAGATCCCCTCCAATCAATACCATTGTGCCTATATCTTATTAAGGCCACCTGAAATGTTAGAAGGGAAGCACTAGAAAATCAGCATTTTTTTTTTCTAAGACATCAAACTGTTTTCAGTTGTACCACAAGTGTCTCCAAGAGATATTACCTCCAAGAGCGAAGGAACTGGGGTTTAGTTACTTTTGGCTTTTCCTTCTCCTGAACCTCAGAGACACACAACTTCCCCAGACAACCTTCCATCCCCAGGCCTATCCACAGCATGGAACTCCTTTTCCTTCCCCAGCCAAGGTGTCCCTCCTCATGGTGCCCAAGGAACTCTCCTCCCAGTGCTTCTGCCCCGACATCCCCATAGCTTCCACCCTCTGGCAGCAGCCAAGGTTTGTGCACATCCCCAGTCCATGCACACCAAGCAGGTGAGGCTCAGCCCACAGGATTTATCCAAACCTGAGCACGCCGGGTACAGAAGGGAAAATAACTGCCCATATCCTCCCGGGAGTAGGCTGCAGCTTCTTGCCTTCATTATATATTATTCTTGTCATCAGCAGGAAAGAAACAGCCGAGCACGACTTACCACATGTGCCTGGTAAGATTATCTCGTGATTTAAGGCCTTGGCACGGCACAGGCGGGCGCTTTCGCTGCGGCTCTTTGAACTGCCCCCATCTACTTTGGAGGAGGACCAGTCCCACCCTGAAGCTGGGCACATGTTTAAGTGCCTGGCTAAACCCAGGCCAAGGCTTCCCTAGAAGAAAAAGGCAGAGTTTATGTAAGCATGGGGGGGGGAAAAATGGTCCCTTTTCTTTCCTGTGAGGCATGGAAATGAGGAAGAAATCAACAGTAAATTAGCTACAGATGAACATTTGCATTCAGATTTCATAATCTGGCACATCTGGCTGATAACGAGGTGTGATTTATTGCAAGCTCTAACGAGATGTATGGGTTTCTATTAAGTGATTAGGGAGAGGAGTCTTTCCCTCCCTCCAATCGCTTCGTTTCCTATTTTAATTTCATAATGGACAGTTTGAATTTCTACAAACACTAATGGGATCTGTTTTCTCTCATGAGACTTTGCTCCACCATGTTCAGTAAATGAAGACAGGAGCAGGAGGCAGCCTTTAGCAGAAGATTGATGGCTCAGCCCTGGGTGCAATCTGCTGGGATGGGCTCAGCAGCGCTGCAAAGAGCAACCCTCTGCCTTGACAGGGAAGATTCTCTCTTTACCCCCAAGGACAGCAAGGCTTTTATAAAATAACACTTTTGCATATTAATGAAATAGCTTGCAATGAGTTTGCTGAGAGCTGAGCTGAGCTGAGCCCCAGGTGTCTGACAGTGCCATGAGTTACCTCCAGGTGGGGGTGGCAGTGTTGGCCCTGGAATGCTCCAGGGAGCTGCAGGTGTTGGGACCTTTCCACCACCAAGCCCTGTCCTCCTGTCCCATCCCCACTGGGCTGCTGCAGCTTTTGGCCAGCCTGTGGATCCCACATAAGGCTTTGCACCCCGAAACTGCAGGATGCTACTGCCTGCACGGTCCTATGTGGGGCATATATTGGTGTCCCACCCCACTGCTTTCCTTCCCTGCAGCTCTGCGCCCCTAAATAGTGTGAGTTTTAAGTCTTATGTTGTACGAGTTGTGTGGAAGGCAGTCTCCATCTTCCTAGGGGGGAAAAACTGATGGGATGAGATTTGCATCCCTTGTCAAGCACCCAAGAGCACAGAAAAGCAAAGGCAACTCCAAGCAATGCCCTTGTATGGTCTTGTTTACTCCCAGCGAAAATTCAGCCATGGGTGTTAGGTGTGTGAGTGAGAAATTAAGCAGCCATGTGTGTCCCAAGGACGCTAGAGCTGGATGTACTCACTTACTGCTCCAGTCCACACAGTTACAGGCTGTGGAAGAGATACATGCATAATTCATATACTTTTAATTAAACGGTAGTATCTTTCAATATATTGCATTTATTGTAATTACGTTTATCTCTTCACACTCTTGGACCTACTGAAGCATCACTTTTTTTCCTTTCAGTTACAACACAAGCATAAACAACACTAATTGGACTTCATGAATAGACCTGCCAAAGGAGACCCAGAGATATGCCAGGCTGTCCCCACCAGAGAGAGCAGCACCAGAACAGGGTGCCCAAGAGCCTCTTGGGGGGATAGGAGCTGCCCTGAGGTGGCCCTGAGACAAGCCCTGCATGGCCTAAAGCTCCTCTCTGGGGCTTGGGCACAGTGTCCTGGGAAGGGTTTTCAAGCAAGCAAAGCTGCCCTGCAAGAGCTGTGTTCCAGCAGAGCCTGGGCTCTGCAAACAGGGGTGAACAGGGCAGCAGGGACAGTGGTTTAGGGTTGGCAGAGGTGGCTCTTGGAGGTTCAACTGAGACATCTTAGTGTTGCAGAAAGATTTATTTCAGGAGTTGGATGGCCCTAGAAAGTGGAGCCTGGAGCTTTTGCCACTCAGTTCATAGGTGATGCACACAGCTGGGAGATGTGTCAGCCCTGAAGACCAAGCTGCTGAGATCTACCGAGGCACACTCTTCTCTGCCAAATTCATGCTGAGCTCCACAGGGTCTTACAATGGAACCCATCAGATGCAGCGAAGGCAGCAGCTTACCTGCACCTCCTGGTCTGTAGGTCTGCTAAGCTGGGCAGGTCATGGAGCAGCAGCTGTAGGGACAGCTCTTGTGTCAGGAGATGTTTCATGCCACCATGGGTAGGACATGGGGCCAGCAGTGCAGAAGTTTGAGTCCCTGCACTAATGCAGCTTTTCCAGAGAGGGAACCATGACTGTGTTGCTGGGGGAAGGTGGGAAATGGAAATCCCACCCTTCCCCAGTGGAGAAAGAAAACAAATTGCTTGGAAACATCCTTCTGACTGTCAGAGGAAGGGTTTTTTCCACTCCAGGAAGGCATTCAAGAATTCTGGTTTGTTAGATGCTGCTCTATCAGGCTTGGGTTTTGTTTTCTTTTGTTTTTCTTAGGACACACACACAAAGGAAAAAAAAAAAGCAATTAAAACAGTTTCACTGAGACTTAATGGTATGTTTCTCCTGTGAGAGCAGGTGGGCAGACCCAGGAGTTTGTTATTGATCTCATTGCCAGAGCAGCAGTTTGGGTTTGGCAGGTGAGAAGTTGTGCACCCAAAAAAAGAAGAAAAAAGGAGAAAAAAAAAAAAAGAGGGAAGAAAAAGAAATAAGAAAAGCACTCAGCTTGGGCTACCCTTGTGATTTATTACCACATAATATATAGCAAGATTAATTCCAGCTGCATTGCTTTGGGAAGAAAGCACTTTAGAACACCTGAAGGGGATTAATGAGTTGGCAGTTTGCTTCACAAGACAAGTGTGGATGCAGGAGCACCTAGCAATGGCCAGGAAAAGCAAGGGCTGGCAAAGGGCTTCAGAAATTCAGAAGATGTTCATGTGGGAAGTGGATAAAGCCAGAGGGAGGGGAGGGATGGTCACAGGGGTGAAGGTGCCTGTGAACCTGCTGCAAACCTAAGTCAGCTCCAGCTCTCCCCCTCCCTGTCTTCACCTACCAGCAGCCTTGGCAGAAGTGCTTCTCGGGGACTGCCCTCCCTGTGTTGCCACAAGAGCCGTGAGCCATGTGATGATGGCGCTGCTGGTCTTGTTCGGTGCTGCTGAAGGCCCTGACCCCAGCCCTGCTGCAGACCTTGCTCTGTTCCTCGTGCAAAGATTGGCCCCGTGGGGTTTAGTCAGCTTTGGAGGGCACAAGTTTGAAACTCCTGGTCAGGATGGAGCCATGACCCAGTCTCATGGTGATAAACCTGCCACTGAAACCCTAATTTCACCCACCCAGGGAGAGAGCAGCTCACACCCATCTCCCTCCCCAGGGCCTCATGCATCTCTTTATGCCTGCAGAACCCAGGAGCAATGCAGCCTCCAAACTCTCTGGACCCCCAGCTCTCACACGTGCCTCTTGTATACAGAAGTGCTGCAGCTCTCAGCACCACCAGCCCCAAACCCTCCCTGAGTGACCCCGAAGCTGCAAACATCTTCTCACCTCCCAGCAGGGCAGTGCAGGTCCCACCTCGGAGGATGCAGCAGTTGTGTCAGCCATAGCAGGAGTCCCACAGGGAGGAAGGAAGTGGGGTGGGGAGGTGTTGGCAGTCCACCCCCACCCCAAAAAACCAACCTTAGTCCCCTCCCACCAAGTCACCCTGTTCTCTTGCCAAGCCTGGCACCCCCCTGGCTGGAGGGGTCCAGCAGCCAAAGCAGAGCGGGAGAGTGTTAGCACAGAAATCACTTCTTCCTGATGTTTTTTCTGAAAGCAGCAAGAGAAATAATTTTAAAAAATATTATACTTGAGTTCTTCACATCATTGGGGCCCTGTGATGCCAAGTGTCACTGACTGAATATCTTTAAAGAAAAGATTTTGTGCTCTGTGTTCCTTGGCTTTCCAAAGGAGTTTGCTAATGAAAGGCAGGGGAGGAACAACGCAGGAGGGCAAGCGGCTCTCCGCTTGGAGAGCTGAGCAATCAGGGCATGAAACAGGAAAGATCCATGTGGCTTTTACGCCTCGCTGCTGTGCCAGATACTCTGATGGCAGAGCTGTGCAGTCCCTGGCGTTGTGTACCACACACGCTGTAGAAATAGCCATTAAAAAAATACATAATTAGTATCAACTACACATTACCTATGCAATGATGCAATTTCGTACATGTAGTTTTAAAATAAACTAAAAAGGCAAGCATTGTTTTAGGCAGTGTTTTTCTGTCAGGCCACCCAGCAGGTGATGTTTGTTTGCTGCTCTCTTTCTCCCTGTTGTTTCCCTTCCTTCTCCCCTGACCACGGCAGACCCTAAAGCCTGGAGAGAGAGGCACACACAAACCATGTGTGCTCCTGGCAGCACATCAGGCATAGCTGCAGCGGTTGGGGTTGTCAAACACATCTGATGCCCCAGCTAAACTGACCCTATGCCCTGTTTATCACAAAACAGGCAAGCCCACACTCCTCATCCCGCACCAGGAGCTCGGGATGCTCCTGTGAACCTGGTGCAGAGTGGCTGGGGGAGATCAAGGGTTGAACTTTTCTCTCTCTCATTCCCTGGCTTCTCCTCCAGCAGGTCTGGTGACAGCCAGCCCTGATGCTGTGCTTGTTGTAGGCTTGCCCTTTAGGGCAACTTGCACTGGGGCATGAGGATCCCAAGCCCTGCCATCCCCAAAGATGTCACTGCGGCTGCTGTGAGTGTGGTGACCGGCCATCGCCACGGCCATTGCCTTTCCCCAGGGCTGGGGTTTGCTCCATCAGGCTGGGTCTGCACCGTGTGGTGCCCTCCTGCCCCATGGCTGCGGCAGGATTTGTGTGGCACAAACCAGCTGGTAACTCTTGCCCCATCTCCCCGCCCTGCCCCAGCCGATAGTGCCTGCAGGCACAGCCTGCTTTCTGCTCCAGAAAGCATGTCCCCCGAGAAACGGGATTTATCTCAACGACCTCTCGCCCGGTCCCATAGATCAGCCATCTGATAATAAAGCAGAAAATTGTTCAGATTTACATCTCCGAGGTCCTCACGCTTCCCAGCTGCAGCCAAGTTACACGCGAGTAGTTTGCTGACCTTCTAGCCCGCAGCTGCTCCTTCCCCAGCACCCCAGAACACTATCTCTTTAGCAAAGACGTGTATTAAGGGAAATTAATTAACTAGGTTTGCTGGCTGGGTAATCAATTTTCTTGGTATAAATTGAGTACTGATGGAAGAACGTTGCTTCTGTTGCTTCCCTTGCTTTCCCTGCACAGAGATTAAAAATAGATGAATACCCAGTTGGAGAAATTGGGATGGGATCATATTCCTTCCAAATATAGAGTTTGGCAACCTCAGAAAATGGGGTGAACATTACTGGGATTTCATTTCATAAGTGCTCTGGGAAAGCTAATGTCAAAAACGTCCTGATTTAGAGATCTCTCAACAAAAGAAAATGGATATGTTTCATTCTGAAGCAACTTTTCATTTAGACACGTAACGAATGGCAAAATCAAGGGCAAAAATCTGAGTGAAATGTTTTAATTATGTTAAAACAAAAATATTTATTTTTACTTGTTGTTTGGTTTTGTTTTTATTTTCTTTTTAAATTCTCCTTCATGGAACAGTTTAATAACTTGGAGGTTTCTTAGCCCTGTGTGAAATGGAAGATTTCTCCCCACCTCTCCACTCCAGTAGCGCTTTTTGCCACCTTCTGAGCCCCAGCTGAAAGAGCAGCAAAGCGCCACGTTTCGTGTTTCTTTACCTCGATCCTGCCAGTGTTTTGCCAGTGTTTTTCCAGCTCTGGTATTCAGCAAAGCGTGCCCCAGCTAATGAGCCAACACAAGATTGGCCCCCTACAATGCTGGCCTGTAACTTTAAGCTGGAGAAAACTTTCTGGGCTTTCTGAAGAAATTATCTGGTGGGTTTTTTTTCCTCAGGATGTATTTTTTTTTATGGAGGTGGACCCACTTTATTAGCAATCAAATGTTTCCTTTAATTGGCGCCCTGCCCCATGCCTCCTAAATGACTGATTTGACTACAAATTGCTCAGACTCCGTGATGCATTTTTCATCTTATTTATTGCAGGCATGAATACAGGAACAGGTAAACAGCTGAGCCGTAAAAGTGTCTCTCTAGGCGTGTTTTCAACAAAATGCCATCATACACCGTCTGATGATACACGCTGCTACTCAGATGAAACAAAATGGTGTGAGCAATCTTACTTTAAAGCTGCTTCCCACCAGTCAAAGCCGCAGCTGCCAAAGAAGCCTTCTCCTCCACTTACTTTCTCCCTCCCCTCCTTCTCCACGTCATCTGCAGGCTCTTTTACGGCACTTAACTTTACAAAACACAGTTGTGAGGCTGATCTTACATGCAATTACAGATCAGCCTCAGTATATTTATTGCAAACTCCTTGAACATCAGGACATTAAAAAAAAAAAAAGAAAGAAAAAAGAAAAGAAAAAGAAAGAAACAGTATTCCATTGCATAATTACGAGTAGGTTTTTGTAGCCAATGAACCAGAAATGTATTCAGAAAAATAAAAAAAAAAAAGAAGAAAGAAAACCAAAGGATATTTGTAAACAGTTCAAACAAAACATGATGCTGCCTCCAATGAAACATTTCACTGCGTTGCCAGCTCTGTTTCAAATCGGCACGTAGGCATCCTGTTGCAAGAGACTTGTGAAGCCACGAACTGAAACTTCAGAGGAGTTAATTTTCAAACATTGCACTTCCAGGGTCTAAGTACATTTGAAACGTGAAAAATCTGCACACACGGTGGGATCTGATAGAGATGTGGGATCTCAAACAACATGTCTAAAGAAAACCCGGTTATTCCCTTTAAAACGAAATAGTGAAAACAGCTGAACCACACAGAAACAAAGCACAATTGGTTGGCTTCCATAAGAGACTGCAATATGAGAAAATATTTAACTCCTTGCATAGCTATTTAAATGGCCAATAAATTTTGCTGGAATCACCCGAACATGACAACATTGCATTCTGCCACTTAGAGACTTCACGGCGGAAAGCTGGGATCTGCTGCTCCGGTCAGAGCATCACTCGGGGCACTGCTGGAAGCCAGGACCACCCCTGAAAGGCTTTGCCAGCGTGGCTACAGCAGGAGGTTTCATCACCCAGCTCCTCCCAGGCTGGGCACAGCCGTAACGATGCCTCTGTGCTTACGCCACTTGTCCCAGCTCTCTGTTCTTCCCACAAGGGCTAAAAGCTGTTGTGACAACAGGGTGTTTCTGGTGGTATATTTACACCTAACGCGCAAGGCTGTTGCTGGCAGAGCGACGTCAATCACAAATCATACCTCAAAGCACCCCTGGATGATGTAGCCGTGTCGGCAAGGGTTTGCAAGGCAGACCTAACCAGAGGGACGGAGAGCAGGATTCGTCTCACTTAACTTTAAACAATATAAAAGTAGACATTTAAGTCAGAGGCACCTTTGGAAGGCAGTTCCTTTGATCTCTCATCAGGTGAGAGTTGGGCATATTAACATTAAGTGAGATGAACCCTTTCCCAGGAGAGCCGAAGAGACAAAGGCCTTTCAGCCACCCTTTCCTGTCACCAGCTCTGGAGTCCATGCTTCAGAAGGCTGCTGTTCAAATGTGTTATCTTTACACGTGTCAATGTACATGATAATGATAGCCTGTGCTGGGCTTCATGCTGCCACAACTACATACGCAAGCTCATTAAAGCTAGCTGCTCAGATACTTCTGCGCTATTATATAGACATACCCTCGGGCAGAGTATCCTTTCACACCTGTAAAGTTAAAGTCTAGGGGCAAATCTAGACCACCTGCCCCTCAGCATTTGTTCCTGTTGACGTTGTCTTGTTTACAGTAGTTTGGGGTAACAGGTGTCCTAACACTGTAATTCCCAACCAGAGGTGAGGCAGGAGTGTTTATTCAGAGGATGTGAAAACTGAGAGGCTTAAGCGTGGCTGAAGAAGGTACAGAGTAAGAAAGAACAAGGGGATGACAATCCACAGTTAAAAGTTTAGTTCAATGTCAGTAAAACAGTTTTTAAAATGCTCCATTAGACTGCAGGATAGGGAACAGTGGCAGCCAGTGGATAAGACACTACAACAAGACAAGGCAACATACCTGGGGTTGTTCTGTGGAAAATGTCCCACAGGAACTAAGTGGCCACACGAGCCTTTCCCTCTTCTCCTGGTGGGAACCAAGGAGGGAGGAGTTCCTGCTCTTTCTTGGCTGCACCAGAGCACGCCTCAGCTGTAAAGACCTGGCCACTGTAAAGTAACCTTGTTTTCCAGTTCTGAATATTTCAGCTGAAGAATTTTAATACAATGGGAGCAAAATGCTGCATTCAAAATAATAATGCTTGTTTACGAGCCAGAACGTCTGATGGGCTGGTCTGAGTCAGGCTTTCAATTCTGCTAAAGCCTTTGGCTTATGTGACCAGACTGCCCTAATGCAGGTGATTGGATCTGTTTGCTCCCAAACCTGAAGGCCCCTCGCAGGGCTCCCAAAGTCCACTCCATGGCAATCAGTACAACTGAAGTGTGTGTTCAGGTCTGTTCTTTCTGATTTTCCTTGGTAATGACTTTGTGAAACTCCTGCCAGTTCACACACAGATGGAGGTTGCCTAACAGCAGGCAGCAGACCAGGCACAGCTGGAGTCAGTGCTGTGCCATTCTCAACCTTACTCTGCTTTCCTCTCCCAAAATGGCACCTCTAATTACAATTTTCTTTTATTTGTTCTTCACGATGTTCACTATTACTTGGCTGCAGACAAAATGTGCATCTCTTTCCTCCAGTACCTTCTGGGAATTGGTCAGAAAAGAGGAACAGGACATGGAAGATGCAGTCTTTTGCATCTGCTGCATTTTCCCTTCGTTTCTGATTTCTTCATAGGGGTTTAATGTTCCTAATCTATTTTTAATAACCTTTTTAATAATCTTAATGGAGCAGTACATTAAAACATAAGGAACAGAAGTGTCTTGGCACTGTAAACAGAAGGTGAACAGTGTATAAGTCATATCTGATTACCCAGCAAAGTCACCTGAGAGTTCTGAAATCTGCCGTCCAGATGTGTGTCTATGGCTCCTTGTGCCCATTGCTCATGTTGAGCTACTTCATTCCATTTTGTATTGTGAGCTTCCACCTAATACTTCTGCTGTTTATTTTGCCCTATTTTACGGCAACCAGAACGGTTTGAGTTTGGTGGATTTAACTGGGGAGCCTAATGCTAATTTCTTCTCCCAGTAAATATAAAATAGACAAGTCATTTCATACCTCCACATTGCAATCCACAGTCCTACAGCGCTCTCAAGACCTCTCATTCCAGAAAAAGAGCACAAGCTGACTCTGAAGGAAATCCGGTCTCACAGTAATCACTTCCCAGCCTCCACACAAACTGCTTAAGCTGAGATAAAGCCATCATATTCAGTATCAAACGAAGGGCAATCTTTTATCTTAATGCAAACAAGAGAACATAGTGTACAGAGTAACAGAAAAATATACATCTTCAGCCATACAAAACGCACAAAAGCTTTCCTGTTGGAAAAGTACCTTGTAGCTGACAGTCAGTTGTTGGTAGCTTTCTAGATGACCCTGCACTACTGAACAGGGGGAAATGGAGAACTTCTTTCTTCATATTTTTTTTTTTTAATAGGAAATAGTTGGTAATGTTACCTGTATACCATAAACACCCTCCCTGGGGCTGGGGTTCAGCCAGGGCTGGACCACACACCCCGCCTGATGCCTGAGAGATCTCCACTGAAGGCAGAGGCTGCTTGCGTGCTGGAGGTGAACGGGACATATAGCCAGGCGTGCCCTCCACAGCTCTGCCAGTACACACCTGCTGATTAGCAGAGTGACAAGGTGGGTATAGACACAGCTGTGCCATAAACTATCGTTGTTATTATTGTTTAAAGTGATCAATCAATTCACGTCAGTCAGGAAGGTGGTTTATCTAGCCAGGAAGGAAAGAAGTCCTCCCTGTGCAAGCTACGTCCACACCGCTGAGGCTCTGCAACCTTCAGTGCTGGGGGGGCAGAAGCTGTCCGAGTGTGGGTGAACCCTAATGTCTAGGCAATCTGGAGAAGGTGAAACTTCTCACTTAGTTAAAAAAAGTCAGTATCAAGCTAGAAAGTCAGTAGCAAATTACTTTAAACAACTGATTTTTTTTTCATCAATGGAAATACAGTAAGATTTAGTTGAAGGTTTAGGTCAAGATGACAAACTATAGGGAGTGTTGGGTGCGTATACCTGTATGGTGGGGTGTCTTTCCCCCTTGCAGCTATATATATCTCTGAGTAAAGGTTAAGGTTAGGAATTTAATAAGACAGCTGTTTATTTTTCTGTGGAGACTAACAGTCCTGGGGTTAGGATGTAATAATCATTCTTCTGCTTTAAAAATGCTTCTTTAACAAATAGCAGTAGCTCATTGCAATTTTCAGTTGTACAAAATGACATATTTTCTATGTTACTATCAAAATATTCTGCATAACATTAATTTCTGTGCACTTATTAACATATGTACAGAACAGTGTTTCCCAATAGAAATCAGTAAGCTCCTTGCCGATCCTTTTTGCCCTAGATTTACCAAAACCAAACCTGAAATTAATTGTGTTAATAGTATAAAATCTCAGGAGAGATAAAGGATTGAAGGTTTATTTCCCAGCAGCAAATGAATAAAGGAACTCCTTCAAGTTAAAGTCTAGCTGAGACTTAATTTTAACCAACCACGGTGAATCCAGGCGAGCCAGGAATATCACACGTTTTCCCGATGTATTATGTTGAGTACACAGAAGCAGAGGAATGTAAACAGACAGAAGGCACATGAAAGGCCCCAATCCATTCTCCATCTGACGGAAGTGCGAATTTCATAATTCTGTCATCAAGAGTCTTTTCATCATTTTCTCTCTCTCAAGTTCACGCCTCAGAGTCTCAGCGCTGTGTAATTAATGCACAAACAGCCAATTATGGGAACAACAATAAGTCTCAGATTTCAATTTAAAATAATTAACATTTTCAAAATACCAAAGTAGGGGAAAAAAGGCCAGACTCGATTCAGCAAAAAGGCTGATAACTGATGGCTGATTCAAAAACAAGTACCACTTGATATTTCTGAAGAGCAAACAAGAAAAAGTACATAAAAAGACCCACATGGCAAAACAGTTCATGATTTAATCTCACCCCTGTTAAAGACTACCGATTTCAAAGGAATCTGGACTAGGACTCTCAAAATGAAACAGCTACAGAAATGCCATCACAAAAGACCGGTGTCACAGCCGCCTGCTCCTCAGGATGGTTTGTTACTGGGGGCTGTCAATATGTGCTGAGTTTACTACAGTCCTACTTTGTGTGTGAACACACCAGGGTCCGGGAAGCAGAGCCTGAAGTCCTTGCTCTCACACAGCGCATCGCTCCGGAGCCCACAGGCTCGGCAGCACCGGGAATGCCCTGGATTAGTAATCCTGTTTCTTAATAAATAGTATAAGTAAAAAATCCAGTTTACTGTGTTGTTCCAAGAGTTAAGTATCTAATGTTTGTAAAGCCTTTCAGAGATTTAAACTGCAGTGCAGGAACCTTGCAGTCCATTCACGAACAAGCAGGGGTGGAATCACCCGTTTGCGCTCGAGACATCCTACAGAAGCTGAGCTCAGCACTGCAGCTTCAGAATTACATTTTCACCGGGGTGATAAATTTTTAGATGAGTTAACATTGCTGAACAAGTGTGCAGGTGCAATTAAACCAACATCTGCAAAAAATAATTAACAAATGAAATTGGGAATTGACCGTGAAGCCGAAAATAAAAAAGGCTAGTTTATTATGATGCCAAAGAAATTCTTTTCTCTTCAAGATAAGCCTAGGACATTTTGTGCTCCAGAAGTACTGAGTATATCCACTCCTATATTTGTATTCAGTAAATTTATCAGCTCGGGAAATTCAGCTTTGATGAAATTCTGGAATAAGAAGCCAGCATGCAAACCCCGTAGAATGGAACAATAGAAAACTGAATGCAGGCTGCAAATGGGAAGATGGGATGGCTTCTTTTTTCTCTGAGAAACTACAAGAAAGGCCACTGTAGCTTGACATTACTAAAAAACAAAACAAAAAAAAAGAGGAAAAAGAAAGAAAACCAGTGTCTGTTTTTCATTTAGAAGATCAGACATTTTTCAACTTCAGCTTTCCCCCATGGACACTTAATTTGAAAAAAAGCCCCAAATTGCAACAGCAATGATTAAAACAAAATGACTTGCTTAAGGAAAATCTGCACAACCCTTTCTCTCCAGGCCATGGGCCATAGAACTGGTATGCTGCTGGCTGCCCCGGTTAATTAAGGTAGTTTTTTTCCTCAGAGCAGCTATAAGAGTTATAGATACTTCTTTACATGATCCACCTGTTTTGAAGCAGGTGTCAAGCAGCAAATGAAAATCGTTTGGTATCGGGGGAAATGTAACTTTATGGTAATTATGACAGAAACTGAGAAACCAAGTGGATTCTGTTAATGCAGAGAGCGTCATAGTAATTCTGTGAAATAACTGCACAGTACCTGTCTGCCAGCGAAATGGGTTTATGTGACGTATATATTGTCTGGACCGTTGGAGTTGGTACAGTCTCTGCCAAAGATCTCAGGACGGGCGATGGAGTTACCGGCGTTACCTTAGGAGATGACTGCACTGCACAGCATTGTAATTTGCTGTCTGTAAATTCTGCCTACAACAAAATGTATACAGACACAGAAAGAGAAAAAGTGTAGATTAGTTTTTACTGCTCTTGCTACCTTTCAGCATCCAATTAATTGCCAAACACTCAGTAACAACAACAAATAACGAGAATTAATGGGAGGCTGTAGCTATAGTTGCTCAGCGCAACCTCTATAGATGCTGAACAGCCACCTCTTTTGATGGCTATCTCAGAGCTGCACCTGAGGGACAAGCCTGATGGCAACATGTTCTACGTGAGATGAAACTCCGTGTACAGGACTGGCAGAATTCAGATGAAAGACATAATCAGTTTGGAGAATGCTGCTTATCAGTATTGTGTTGTCCCTAAAGATAATGCAGAATGCTGACTGCATGAGACTACTGGACTATTCTTCAGAAATCCTCTACAATTTGCAGGTGGGCCCTCTGACTACTCTGTGTTTTGTAACAGCCAGGAGCCCAGGTTTGTAGGACTCCGGGTTTCAAAGTCTCCATCCCTCTCCCATGTCTGTTAGCTGGAACGTGCCTCAAGAGAAACATTCTGCAGTGTCTAGTGACAGGCAATGGTAAAGCAATACTGGAAGCGCTGGTTTAAGACCAACAGCAAGCAACCATCTCCCATCTTTCAGGTGAGGCGTATCAGCACTGCAGGCTTACAGCAAAGACTTGGCCACCCTGTAAAAGTGGAGGGGGAGGATCCCCTAAATAAAACAGCCCTGTCTTGCTTTTTGGCAGGGACTATTTCTCCTGCCAAACCACAGTGGCCAGTGCATGTGGTGCATGTGGTGACCCTGGCCAGGGAAGAGCACAGAGCAACTGTAGTTTGTCAGTGCATCAGGTCCATTAGGTTCTGCCCCCATTGGTATCAGCTGCATTTCTTTCTTGACAACTTTTTCTTCCGAACTTGGTTCAGACTTTAAGGCAGGGAGGAAGAAAAGCCACCATCTTTTTGATGCTATTTGAATAGCAACCTTTTTGATGGTATTTGAATAGCAACCTTTCTTTGTCTTAATTATTTCTTAAATTCTGCAAGCCACACAGGATCAATGCTAAACACAACCAAATCAGTTTAATCAGTGGGACAATTATTTGAGCCCAGGAAAGAATGGCTGTGTTAGGTTTGCATGCTTATTGTCCTTTTATAACATGTTTCTGCTCATATTTCAGCTAAACTCATCTGATATGCTCCAAAACAACCTCTGAAGCAAAAGTAATTCCATTAATTTCACAAAATCAGTAAAATGGAAAATGTAAAACCAACTAAAGAAACTCTCCCTCCAACCCTGGCCAATTATGTGTGGCTAATATGTGGCTAATATAAACGTGACAAAAACTGGCTAATACAGCCTGTTCAAACTTCTCTGTCATTCAACTTTTAAAAATCAACCTTAGAATCTGCAGGGATATCAAATTTGGTGTTCCTCATACAGGATCCCTGTCCTGTGAGGACTGCCACATCTGGCTTTTTGCCATGAGAAGAGGGCACCACTCTGAGAAGCTGATGTAAATTCTCCCAGCCTTACTGAAATCAGCAGCGCAATGACAAACTACACTTGCTGAAGATTTGCCCTGAGTCCTAAAGTGTGTTTGCTCCGAATAATGTTTTTTATGTTATATATCTGAAGCATCTTTTTATATATATCTGCTGGTACAGTATGTTTGAGCCAAATATTTAACTGTTCTAAACAGACATCGTTTCATTAATTTGAATCTATATGACACATACCAGCCTGAGAATATGGTCATCAAGCCTGCCATTTCTCTACGGAAACTTCTGAAATTCAGAGGGGCTCCTGACGTGAAGCTTATTTTTAAACATTCCAGGCAACCAAGTTCTCTAATTTTTTCCTCCGATAAAATCAACACAACTGTGTATACACCAGCAAATTAGAAGCCCTACACAAAAGGTAAAGCCTTCCAAATATCACCATTCATACCTTTTTTCCCCTCAATAACATTTTAATGTTTTGTTCCAAGCAAAAAAAAAAAACAAAAAAAAAACAATAAACAAAAAAGTGAAGGGGAAGCAAAAAAAAGGAAAAGAAAAAAACTGAACAAAGAAGGAAAAGAATAACTAATGTTACCACCTGGGACTGTGTGTGACTGAAGAATATTCAGGGTTAGATCTGCCTGCATGTCCTAACGCTGATCTAGACCTTTCCCTTGCAGCTCCCACCGTGGTGTAACTACCCTCAAGCCCTCGGCCCAGGATGAACTCGAACGCTGTTGGGGACAAGCACGTCTCTTTGGGCTGGGACAGAGGACCATGAAACACAGGACCAAAGTGTAATTAACCTTCCTAAATGTTTTTCCATCTTTCTGCAGTCCTCAGGGTAGCTGCTGGTTTATCACAGAACATAACTTGCTACAAAGAATGTATGGAATTATATTATGGGTCACCCACCATTAGATTTTTATTCTAATGGTGTTTAAAATACTTGTGAACTGGATTCTGCCCTCCGCCCTTCCCAGGGATACAGGACTCTATGGGGAGAAAAAGGAATTTCAGAAAGATTAGTTTGAACTTTACTTTGCTTCTTGTCTCCCAACAAAGCATAACAAAAATCCCAGCATTTAATGTTTGAACATGGGGTTTTTTGCCATTTTCTGCAAGATGGAAGTTTCTGTGGGTAAGTTTATCAGGGTAGCTTCTGTTTATATTTTAAGGTTCTATTCCCTCCCAATGATGAAAAATTATTTTATATAGCCCTCCTAAGTTTTGCTTTCATTTCAGAAGAATAATCTCCTGATAATCATTACTAATTAGTGGGAAAGCTATTCTGGGTGTATCTTTTTGCTTACATAAGTATTACTATGAAAGATACAAACACTGTAACTCTGGTTCAGCTTTTATCACAATTGTACTATCTGGACTTGGCTGCTGTAGTAAAAAGTCGCTGTGACGTATTCCTGTGAATTTTTTGGATACCTTTAATTAGAGCTCAACTTGGCACTGACACAGTTTGGGACTGTAATGAACTTTAGCTTTAAAACACCTATTTGGAGAAAAACAACATTTAGATCAAATCTCATGATCAGTTTTATTGTGAAGGAAAAGTGTCTTTCTTTAAATCATTAAATGCAGACAGTAACTGCACGTGGCCCAACAGTGATTGAAGTTACTTATCTCTGATTATATGCCAGACATAGATTGCTGCTACCAGTAAAAGCTAAGGTTAAAGTCTGAAATGCTTCATTTTGCGAATGTAATTTAAAAGCTGTAAATCAGTTACTGTGGTTTATAATTATAATCAGAGAGTGTTTCAAATAGCGTAGATAATTTTGTCATACATATTACATAATGCCTCTAGCCTTAAAGCAGGACTTAAGTTGGACTTCTTTTTTAAATTGTCAAACAATTGATTCTTTTTGTATGTAGTTTACCTTACAAAAACTCTAAATCCTGACTTCTGTGAAAGGTTGACAATAATTAAATACAATACTTGATACAAGTTATTAAGTAAACATAGGAGTTTATACAAGGATACCATTGTAGTCATCAACACACTAACTGTAATTCTTCCTTAAAATTCAGCTGTAAATTCAATAGAAATCAGGCTCCTCTTTGTAATGGCACAGCAGGCGGTTTCAGGCAGGAGGCCATGCAATTGCTAGACAGAGGACTAAGTCTTCCCACTCCCTTATTGCTCTTTGGAAAGATGCTACTGAGCTTCACAACTGTCCCCTACAGCCCTTAACTGAGCAACATTTTGGGACTGACCGCATCAGCAGTGAGCCTTAGCGTCTAATTCCGAGTCCTCTGTCTAGTAAGCGGCAATGTCTCAATGCAGGCAAGTGAATTATTTGTAGAATGGGAACATATAACTGATTAATTTCTACTTGGAATTTATCTTTTTTTTTTTTTTTGAGGACTGCACAAAAATTTCTGACACTTAAATCAGTTGGAATTGTGTTAAATACACAGTTTTTTAGTTGCGTGTTCTACTTACAGAAAACTGTGGTACTGTTGTAAAAGGATCGAAAAAAGGATTAGATGTATCAGCAGGGAATGTCTTTATCTTTAAAAAAGATAAAGAAAAAGATGTTACTTTCAGAGCATAAAAATGCAAAAAAAAATAATAAAGCAGCAAAGCATTGCAACTACAGTGACATATCCAACAAATTAGAGCAGTTTAGCAGAGCTTGGAACAGACCAAAAAAGACCCCTCCAAAAATGCATATAGAAACCTGATGGTGAATAGTCAAAGCATAAATATGAAAACCTGATAAATTAATTTTACCATGTAATTAAAATTGTTGTGCAAATATACAACACTTTGCATACAATGTGTCTTTCAATTCTGTCAACAGCCGTTGGATCATTACCTGCTTTCTTCAGCCAGCACTACATTTTAAAATACGTTATACAAAATGCAGGAGCAAATTCTGCAGTGCAGGAACTTTGGCTAAAGAACTTGCACTTTACATATTTTAGACTTCTACATTTTCAGTTACACAGTTGCTGCCAAAGACAAACAATCGCATAAGGTGGGATTGAAAGAAAACCATATATAAAAAAAGCACCAGGGACAACTCTTTTTTTGAGGCAGCTACAAGGCCCTGTGTGGAGAGGAGGGCTGTGGGTAAAGGATGACCTTAGGAGGTTTATTTGAAAGGCGCCTGGAGATCAAGAGGTGAGAGACCAACACGTTCATATGCTGAGAGCCTGAGAGATCCCAGGACACAGTCCATGAGCTCACGACATTGGTGTAACCAGTCCCTGCTGGAAATCACATCTGCCCATAAAATAATTTTGAACATTAATTGAAATTAAAGAAATACTAAAAGCAGCAACAATCTTTGTCCTGCTTCATTGTGAATGCTGTTTCTCATGATTTTCCTCTTTAGAATGCAGACATTATTCATTCATACAAAGAGAGGATAAAATGTCAAATAAAGGTATAAATTTTGAACTGCACTTCATGGTTTCCATTTGGAAAAACACATTTTTCACTGCACAGATGCATTTTTCACTTTATTATAGGAACTGCTGTGCATTTGTTTCTTATGCATGTCTTCAAGCATAATTCACTAACTACAGCTGTATAACTGCTGTTTAATAATAAGGAAAGCTACCCCGAGGGCCCTAAGCCCTTGTAGGCCAAAGCAAAACCTGAAATTATGACGTCAAATATGATTAAGTAAATTTATAGTGTTTATTTTGTAAATAAAATAACAGAAACATATTGGCCTATAAGGATGCCAAGGGAAATTAACAGCCATCTGTGGGCCCGCTTCTGCAAACATGTGGAATTAATCTTGGCATTAATTGTCAGGCTTCTTACACACGAGGACTATGGATGGAAAAGACACAGTTAAGCACATAAATACCTTTTTAACAGAATAAAGGTGTTTATAAGTGAATTACAGAGGTGCAAATGAACAAACTGCTGTGCAATGGAGAAATTCTTTTAAATCATAATTTTCTAGGAAAACATATTAAAGAAAATTTCACTCTCCTTGTATAATTCTATATTCATGTCTGTTAGCAAAGTGTATATATACTACATTGCTGACTGAACCTACTCATTGGATTGAAGAAATAGCCCCTTGCAAGTTTGCTGTTACGTCATACCCAGAACCAAGCCTGCCAACGCAAAACATGGGCAGCTGTAGCATCTCTTACTCTTCTGAGACACAGCAAATACCCATGAGCCCCAGCTGTCGTCCTGAGGTTATGAAGGGTTTACAATATGATGATACAGTACAAAATACAAGTGCATTCCATTACAAACACGGTCTCTGAGCCAAAGGCAAAGAGTGATGGGAAGTTGGTCACTCATATGCACTATGAGTTTGATATTCTACAGCCAAAATCTCTCTAAGCTTGCAGGTTGATCTCATTATGGAAACAAAGCACAATTACTAAATACTGGAAAGAAAAATGGCGCAGAACAATATTCAAGAGCCCATTGGGATTTGGGACCAGAGGCACATAAGAGGAGTCAGCCCTGTTTCACGCTGAAGCACACAGCCTTGCAGAATACCCTCTTGAAAAATCAGTACTGTAAACTGTGGATGTGCCTGAGGCCCACATATCAAAACATGGCAAAAAACAGTTAATCTGGTTTAGTTATTGCCATGAGTTCCTCTCTTAGGTAGTTGTGCTTATTTAACCTCAGGAAGAAGACAATCACTACAAATGAAAGGCTTCCTAGGTTCTAAACCCACCAATTTCTGGCATTTTAAAGAAACTGAAAACAGAAATGAAGGAACAGAGGAAAAAACCATACTTGTGTTCAATTTAAGAGTGACAAATGACAATTATCCTGGATTTACTCTTAGTAAATCTTTACTCTACTTTACAGCTCCTAGGATTTACTCTTAGTTTCTCTTGGGTTTTTTTTTCTTCTGAAAAGAGAGCGCTCAAGTGGCTGGTTTGACCCCGGCCTTGATACCAGCACTGCTGCTAGCTCCCACAGGCCATGCAGAAACAACAGTTGTCTCCTCAGCACCGGCGAGAGGTTCTTACCTAATCATGGCTTGGCTCTTTTGGGTAAGAAGTAGGTACAATGTCCTCCATCCATGCAATAGCAGAAAAATTCCATATGTTCAAGAAGACGTTTCAGACTGAGAATATGTAGGGTGGAGAGACAGTAGCGCCGAAAGTGTCAGTGGAGCAACTGGCTTTTGTGAAACTGCATTTGGAAATTTTTAAGGCCTTTTCACCCAGGAATATACTTTGAGCTGCATGTCCACTATGGCCAGCTGTGTGCTGATGACAGCAGCAGTTGCTAGCACCTTGGAGGAGGAAGAAAAACCCATGATTCCCACTCCACCACACAAGAAAAGCAGTGTCATGTGCGAGTCTCTTCTTGGCCCTTGTCTTGAGGTTGAGTTTATTGCACAGAGTCAAAACTCTCATAGTAGCTCAGAAAGCAAAACAATTCCCTGAACAGAACAGGAGGTGAAGACCTAAATGTTACACAATCCCCACACAGTCTATAGCCTCCCTCCCTGTCTTAGGAGGAAGGCATACCATACCTTTAAAGGTCTCCTGACTCACGTGGCAACAGTCCCTAAACTTTTTCTGGGTGCTTTCTTCTCTCTTCTGCAGCAGCACCTGTTGAAAGATGCCACCTGGGGACTGTGAAAGAAAGAAGAGCTGAGCCATCTCCGCTGGATACCACAAACCCACAGTTCCTCCAGTCTCTGGAGACCTTCAGAAGCTTCCAGGCTTCACCTGGGATTGCAGACATGAGGGGAAAAGGGAGAGGGAAGAGGAGGTGGGCAGCAACGTGTGCTGGACAGTCTCATGAAGCCGAATTGTAGCTGCTCGGACTAGCAAAACACAGTAGCTGCTAGTGGATCGCCTATAGACAAGCTGCTGAGGTATTCTGCCTACTTTGGTATAAGACAAAACAAGAGAAATGACAGTTTTGAAGTTCACAACTGAGCACGAAAATTCCTGTGTGGCAGGGGGAGCAGCAATCATGTCCACTTTGCAGGTCTGCTCAGATGAGAATGTTCTAGCACACTCAGCTCTTCCACAGGAGCAAAAAGGACTAACTGGTGTTACAGGGGCTACAGAAATATCATGAGAAACAAGAGGTCTCACTAACAGCATAGACAGACTTTTAAGTGAAAAACTTGATTTCAAGCACACCTGCTCTCTCTGCAGGAGCAAAAACAGTCTTGCAGCCAAAGTCACAGCCATAAACAACCTTTAAAGCAGGTCCTGTAAGTAACTGTCAAATCAGAGGGGCATGGCACAAAAGGGGAGTGAAGGCGTTCTGCGTTCCAGTGGCATCTCGCATGCTGAGGGCTTGTTTCACAACCTCAAATGCCCCTTGCTTGAAAGGTCAGGGTGCATTACCATAGCAGAACTACTTTAGACAAGTATCTCCTTGTCTAGAATATTTAGCCTGGCAAGTTGACAATTTACTGAGCTTAAAAGAACAGTTGACTCTTAACAAAAATAAAGAAGAAAAAAAAAGAATAATACAAAATACAAAAAGGATAAGCACAGTCTCAGGAAATGTCCAGTGGCTGAGAAATCTTTAAGGAGAAAAATCTGAAAATCAGTCACTATAACAATCACATTGATTTTCTGGGAAAATGAGAGAAATCTTATTCCTCTGTGGATAATTTTATGCTAGTACTCAAAGATTCTTGTTGCGCTATTAACTGTCCATTGGGATGACATATTTTGGAGGTATCTTTGCCATAACCGCAAAGGATTAACAGCACTAATTTTCCTTGATATTTAAACTGCAAGGAAGAAAGAAGGAGGGTGAAGAAAGAAAAGAGACAAGAGGACAAGAACCTTCCCCTTTTCTTTGCATTTTTGCAAAGAATTCTTCTGGACAGAATTTAAAATCTTAGTAAAAACAATTGTACTTTCCTGAAACACCTTTTAAATGGGTTAGGAGAAAAAAACTGTAACATTCTTACAAAAGCAAATGGAAGTGGAGGGACATAGAGTATTCCCACCCGAAATGAAAACAGCAGGAGACTTGTGGAAAATGATTCAGCAGTTGGAATGTGTTAATTGATATAAAATCAGCTAATTTTGGTATTTCTGTCAGAGGGGAATACTACAAATGTTCTTGCTGTGACAAAAAAGTACCGCTCTGGGGAGAAGTTGGCTTAATTTGGATATGTTCTCTTGCATTTAGAGTAGTCAGTATATTCACTGCCCTGCCACAACTTACTTTCCTTCTACAATGGTCTGGTAACGTTTTTTGCTGTTGACACTTCACATCATCCCCATTCCCTGCCCCTTGACTTGAGGGCTTTATAATATGCTGGAGAAAAAGTACGATCTCAGTGGGTTTGCACTGTCACTTTGTATACTGGCCAGATGGAAAACAAACTTTAGGCCAAACACTTCACTAGATTCCTGTGTATCAGAGCAGAAGCAGAGCTGCTAACACCAGAAGCACTGTCATAAATACAGCTCTCAATATACACATGTAGCCAGAGGAATATTCTGTGGTGTTTTATTTCAAAATACATGCTCTAAGTCGAATACCTTCATATCCATACAGCACAGAGACTTGTTTCTACTCATCAAATTAGAAAAGATCAGCAGCCAAAACTACTGGAGTACATTGCATTAATATTTCACAGTCCTGATGTGTGATATGACTTTAAAAACACCAGTCAACCATTATGTCTGGGTTTCAAAACTAGTAATATGATTCTGGACTCTGCAATTATTCAGTAAAGGTCCTTGTCTGCTGTCATACCATTTCAGTGGCTGAAATGAATAATGAGGTTGAAAATGTAAAACCAAAGAGTTTCTGGCATTTTCCACCATGCAATACACCCATGGCCAAACAAATTCTTTTGAGTGGGAGTAGTTTCTGGCTCTAATGATCAATCACTCAGATAACATCATCCCCAGTTTACCCCTTTCACATGTGGCAACAAAACTGGTGTGACAGTTAGGCAGGACTACCCACTGCCTGGATGCACAGGGCAAAAATCAGACCAAACCAGTGCAGTGCAGTCCAATAAACTTGTAACAGGTTGGAAATGTAAATCAACAATTGGCCAATCAGTCTTCGAAACGGGCTATATGAAATAAATGCCTTGATGAACCACACAGTGCAAATCCTATGTGCATTGCATCACAGGCCACCTTCTTTTCACAGGATGCAGGATTTTTTCCACTTGTTGAAATGATATCCAGGCGTCAGTGTCAGCAGACATATTTCATTCCCACACGCTGAAGAGGGGCAGTTTTGCAGAAATGTACGACTGAAAATACCCTAAGGCACCAAATGTGAAGTTTCTGAAGAGGATGGGACTCTGTGCAAGCCACATGTTCAGAACCTCCCTGCCTATTGTTCCTCCTTCTGGGGAGTTAACACTATGAAATCTCCCTCCTAGCTCCATCTGGTCTTCAGGTCTCCCTTGCTCACCATGCAAATATCTGGCAGACTGGAGTTCAAGGAAATGCTTCAACCAACATTCCTTGACCCTTAAGAACCAACATAAGTGAATCCAACTGCTTGACTCATCTGACTTATCTGCTTGGTGCGATTTTCCACAGGACTGCAGTATAGAGTCCCCCTCCCCACAGGTACCACTTCACTCCTTTTGGTAAACTGAGAAAGCTCCAACTTGAAGGTCATGTTCATTCCGTGGTATCCTTGCTGAGACAAGTTCTCTTGGGGGTCCCCTCAAATGGTGAACTCGACATTCTTCTGCTCACTGATGTATGCCAGCCCTTCTCTGGACCTTGCTGCAGGCTGAGTTCACCTGTCCTGAAACATGCCCTGGTAGCATACACCACGTTCTTGGTGTTTCACTGGGTGCTTGTACAACTGGGCTAATGCTTTCCTCTTCATCAGATACTTTCCTCCCTCTTAGAGTCACTTTGCACAACCCTTCCATGAGGTGCTGACAGGAGGTGGCTGTGTGGCTCCTTGGCTGTGTTCCAGTGACTTCTGGCTCCCAAACAGATGCTTAAGGGAGTTCATGGAAGTGATGTACAAGGTTCAGCCTCTGCTGAAGCCTGGCTTTGCTGTAGCTGTAGTGTTTCACAGATGCTTAATGCATAGCAGTTTGTGGCTACAGTATAAGCTGTGCACTATTTACAAGTACATATACCTAAAACACAGTAGTTAAGATGCACCAGGCAAAATCCTGAATCCTCATGCCAGCTTTTGTACTAATTTGCAAGGGCAGCCCTGGAAATTGTGTTGGTGCTACTATCCCTGTTATGCTGCCTTTAAAGATGGAGTACTCTGTCTTCACTCTAAGGATTGTAATTATGGGTTGCTAGCAAAGGCATTTCAGAGGTATTGAGAGGGAACTGAGGACAATAGTAGTACTGTTATTAAGTCAGCCCAGCATCTCTACAGCACATTGGAAGGGAATGCATGTCCTGGATCATTTTTACAATGTAGCTTTGCCTTGAGACTATGTTTGGGAAGACAGACATTCTTCAAGAACCAAGAATACAGAATAAGAACAATTCAGATGTGACAAAAGCAAGACGGAGTCCATGCTCTCACAGTCTTCAGGATTTTCAGTACTCTCTTGCTGATGCTGTGAAGGCAAGCAAGCCTAAGCAGAACACGACCTTAGCACCGGCTGTTGGCCCAGTCACCATCCCCTGAGGAAAATGTGGCAAGGCAAAATGATGTCACAGCCTTGGTGCATTGGCTAAAATGCAGACTAAAGATTGCAGCATTTGCTTGGTCTTTGTTTAAAACACAGAAATGAAGCAAACAAAAAGCAGTAGGTATACTTGCTGGATATGGTTGCTCTCCAACACTGCTGCAGAATAAGTCAGTTGCATTGCTAGGACAGCTAATGCAAAGTTACCTTTTTGCCCCTTGGTCTTTACCAATGAAATCAATGATGATCTCGTGCCAGGTGCCTAGGTCATGTGCACAGCCAACAAAATTATGTGGCATCTTCTGCAGATGAAGGCTGTTGTCATAGAAGAAAGTCACTAAAGATGGATAACATGAAGAGGAGGAAATAAATATTGTGATTCCTGCCAGCTGAGAGTCCCCCAGGTAAGAGTCCCCAATTTGGCTGCCGGCAACCAGAGTGTACATGCATTTTGTACCAGATAGAAACTCACCACTAGCCACACCTGATTATTTCTAAGCATAGACACTGACAGCTCATCATCTGATAACTGTTGGTTCACCATGCTTCATTAACATGGAAACTTCAAACCCAGGGACATTTCAACAAAGGCTGACTAATAGCAACATAACATACCTGCACTTTTTCAAAAGCATCAGGGTTGCATTCCTCTATTGAAAAGTTATGATAGATTGACGCAAACAGTGCACTGCCTGACCCTTGTCCAACACAAACAAATAGTTTGACTTTGTACTGCAATCAATCTCTACTTGTGTAAGAGCAAAACCTGGCTGAAAGTCCTTAAGTATCCAGAAACTCAACCAATCACGGTCTCCTTGAATGTCAGGGTAGTAAGAAATAGTTTGCATTATTTCTCTGTCCTATTTTTCTGGGCTATTGAGCTCTGCCAAAATCCCCAGGAGTTTATACAGTTCATTATTCTAAAGGAAAAGAATAGCACAGGTAGATTAAAGTCAGTGGAGCTGTGGGAAAAGCGTTAAAATGACAAACTGGTGCACTACTTTAATCTATGTATCCAGAAGGACACTTGAGTATATTTTCAACTTCAGCACGTGACTAGTCCCAGTGACTACTGCAGCCTTAATCTGTGCACGTACATGAAAGTTTTGGTGACCTCTCATGGATTAGGATTTACTCAAATACATGTAGGACTGCTGACTGCTGTGCTGCAGTTTGCCAATCTCACTACACTAAAAATCTGGTCTGAATTAAGCTTCTACATGACAATAACCCATTTCCACCATAATGCGCCACCCCATCCAACATACATCATGGAAACAGACCACCACTTTTTTGAATGTAGTGGATACAAAACTATTTGATCCTATCAATAAGATCAATTTGAGTAGAAGCTAAAAGCATTTAAGGAACAATGTTTTGCTTGTTTTAAGATTCATGCATGAACAATTTCAATCCCATATCTAACAAATCTCTTGTGATAAATGTTATGTATAAAAACTTGTTTATTCACAAACTCATGCCTTTGTCTATGGAATCATTCATATTGCCAGCTACCAAGCATTGAAAAACGCAAAGGTTCTGTCTTGACTGCAAGCAAAATCTTGTGTTCTAACACAACAGCTCATTAGGCATATATGTTTACAGATTCAAACACTTGCATTGCAACACTTTGCCAATTCAGTGATGTGAAACACACCAGATGCCTCTGTGTCTGTGGAGTCCCTCATTAATGTGATCCAGCAACAAAGTAAATGTATTGTTCACCTTCTCAGCTCAATTCCCTCGTTTCAAGAACAAATTTGGATGCTACCTTAAGAGCCAGTCTCCCAGTCTGAGACACTGTGCTCAGGCATGTTCCATAGCTAAAGAGATTAGTCCCAGCCAAGGGATAATCCCAATTGATTAGGGCTATTAGCGCATAGCTCACTCTTGCCCATCCTTAATTACAGCAGAAATTTCTCCTTTGGACTGAAAGGAAAAGTACAGAACTCTTCTGCTTGGCCCAGGAATGACAGCAGTTGAATGAATGACAGAAGGCTGCTCAATCATTTGAGCAGAGCTCTGCTTCCCCATAATTTGTTTATTGGGCAAAGGATCCAGGGGATCCATTATTGGAGACATCTCTGTGAAAGCGACTGAAGAAGGTTACAATGCTGCAGTGAATGGGAAAAGAAAAGGGAAATGGGAGAGAAGCCCGACAGTGACAGTCCTCTTCCCTGGAGGTCTGCCTGTGGCTCTTGTACAGGGGAAGAAATACACAGTGAATAAAATGTTACAGGGAGATCCTGGTCCCCAGTCGGTGACTTCCTGCCCATCCCAGCAGGAGCTTTCAGCGGAGCTGAACTGAGAACTGGGGATTTCCTGTGAGGCACATTTCCAGCACTGCTGCCTCCAAGGCCCCTTCCCAGCACCATGTGGTAATGGAGGAGGCCAAAACACACTGTTGTCTGGCAACCTCTGCTGATGTTATGCTCCCTGGGAAGATTATAGTTAACCAATTCAATTCAGAAAAATCTTGAAGCCTGTCTAAATTGTAAGAGGAGCAGAAGCTGGCCTTGTCAACCAATGGGGAACAATGAGGGGGGCTTACAGAAATGGCTTTAACTTCATCCTGAGGAGCCCGGGGATAGCTGAAGGATAAGACCTGGCATACTCCGTTTTCTTGGGCATGTTGTTCTGATTTGTTTTTGTTTGGAGTCTTGGTTGGATTTTTATTTTTATTTTTTTGTAATCCTGTACCTGGCTGCTTTTAGAGTGTGCTTACTGTGGGCTTGGGAAATAACAGATCTTGATGCAGTAATATGGCCAATTTAGCCACACTGTAGATGTGAAGAAAAAGCCTTTACCCACACTGCCTCTGTTCTTGGTTAAGGAGAAAGTACAGTCTCTTCAATACCTTTTTCCAAAATGCTAGCAGCAAGACAGGAGGGATCTGAAAGATAAAATTCCTTTAGAGGCACACATGAACATGAGCTCTCAGCTGACCACAGACATTTTGAAGAGAACAAGCTTTGTCTGCAGTCTGGGCAGCTCAGCCACTGATGCAAGCACAATGGCTCTATCTGGATGGAAGCACTTGAGCTTCACGGTTATTGATTTTGACAGTTTGCTCAACTTGGATGCAGCATGAGACGAGTGCCAAATTGTGCACAAATTCAGGTGGTCAGAAGCCCACTGTACTTGGCACATGATTTCCCAACTCTAGCACTGCCAACAGGGATGTCAGCAAAGCAGAGAACACGAGAGCTTGGAGTATGTGCCAGATGGCACAGGCTGCTCCTTCATAAAAATCCATCTTGGTAATATGTGGCACTTTGCCCAAAGTGGCCAGGGGATGTTCCACAACATTGGAGCACTTGCAAGACTTTAGCCAAATTTTTGGCAGAGGAACTATAAGTGACATTAACTTGCTAAACAAGTTTTGTAGAGGTTCACTTTCCTGACCTCACTGGCTGTTCCTCCAAGAGGTGGAGTTAGGTCCTGGGTTGCTGAGCATGAGATGAATGTCATGCCATAAAGCAAGTCATAAACCCACAGTTCTTCCATAGCGATGGTTTTGTGGCCATGTTCCAAGGAATAACTAAGGAGTATGCAAGAACTGTTTTCTAGTCAGCAGGCTTAAACTGGATGTTCAGGGACATCTACTTCTGTAGAAATTTTCTTCCTCAGCCCAAAAGTTTATTATTTTGTTTTTCAGAGGACAATACAAGAGGTAATGAACAGAAGAGGACCCTCTCTGATGAGTTCAGTGGTTTTTAATCCAGTTACCATAATAGCTGATTAGCTGGAATTAAGCAACTCCTGTTTTCTTCCTTCCACAATTAAGTTACAATTTTCTTCTATGATCTACAATAACTGGGACAAGGCTCAGAAGCTCTGGAATTACTATGCACATGCTGAGATTTATGAAAACTTCAATTTATCAGTACAAGATATTGGTTATTTCTACTGTTGCCACTCCGAAGAGTTGTAAGGCTTGTCCTAGGCTCTGTACAAAGTCAAAGCAAATGATCTGTCCTGATGTAAATCTCACAAGCCAATGACTGGATCTCTGTGTTGGTTTTTCTTGCTGGTAGACAGGCTACAACAAATTACATGGATAATATATCCTGGTAGGGGATTTTCCCACTGTTGTGAATAACAGTAAAGAGCAGTGGACAAATCAGGAGACAGGTCACAAGAGAAAACTGATGGTGACATAGGTACTGCTAGTGGTTCATCAGAAGAGATGTCATTGGAACTGCTTAGGAATTCTCATCAGAAAAATACCTATGTCAAGCAATGTGTTACAAAAGAATCAGTGTGGTACAAAAGATTACCACAGCATTTTTCAGAGGAGGCTTTAGTGTCTAATTTAGAAATGACATTTTGATTGGAAACATGACTTCATTGAAATTAATTAACAAACATTACTTGAAACCGAAACACTTCATAAATGCTACAATGAAAACATTTCAATTTGGCCTGATACTTCTCTCTTTCCCTTTTACCGTTCTCTGGAATTTGATACAGGATGTTTTCTGAAATAGAGGCTTTCAAAAGAAAATGTAGAGAACTAGAGTTTACTTTGATCAAGAAAAAAAAAAGAAATAGTAATTAAAAAATTTTCCTATCGGTTCTGATTATTCAATTGAGTGATTAAGTGGCAAATAAAAAGAAAGTTTACTTGCTCTTTTTGCTGGTTTTACAAGTTGAGTCACCCAGCCAGTCAAAAAACAGCTCAGAAAGCAGATGTTTTCATTTTCTTTTGGAGCTTGGAGGCATTCAATTGAAATTCCACAGAACAGCCAAGCAGTTAGCATCACACTTGCTATCACACTGGAAAAATGTGAATTAGAATTACACACATATCAATTCATTAGTGGGTTGGAAAGAAAACAAATACACAATAGTTACTCACTGGAGTCTAAATGCAATCGTCACTAATCACAGTGAGGAAGAAAGATTATGAACTTCACAGCTGCTGAGACAAAAGGAATTATGTACTTCTCAGGCCAATGGAAAGGTGATTAATATGCCTTTATCAAAAGACTTTGAGACATAATAGTTTCATCACTGTACTTGTCTCATTGAGAGCAAACATAAAAAGATATACCTAGTTTCAAGTAGGCTTTTGCACAGAAGCTGAACAGTTTTCTATTACATGGATTACCATAGAATGGAAAAGAAGGAGACTCAGCCAGTAATATCTAAAAGTTGATGCTCTGTGTCTGAAAAGCCCTATCTGTTGTTCCCTATTATTCTTCTTAGGCAGATACTACATCTGCTTACTGCTTCTAAGGACATGAAACACATTTACTTGAAAAGTAAAGCAATAATCTGAAATAAAATAAATATATTGAGCAGAAGTATGACTGAACATATCAGACCTGATTTACAACAATATGCAGGTTCTAAAAGATTTGCTAAAGACTTGCCTTCTCAGCTTGCAGCAGGAAGTAGATGTTAGCCAATTTAAAATCTGTTTGCTTGCCTTTACTTGATCCCCCTCACTTATTCTGATGTTGATTTCAAGCAAAAGAGAAAGCTGTTAAATTGTGGAATGATCACATTTTTGGTGGTGAGGTAGAAGAAAGGGATTGCAGGTAGTGTTTTCTTCTTATTCTTTTTTTCTTTTTCTTGTAAAGCTACAATAATGTTTATGATCCTCAAGTTTTCTGACTTTACTAACCACTGCTGAAGTGGTGGCAATCTATATGACTTCAGAGGCACTTAGAAAAGCTTTGGACTAAAAATGGTTATTGCAGTAATTACACAAGCAGAGAAGCACCCCATCAGTCTTGCCCTGCCCTGTCTATGGTATTTGGCAGTTACAGATTGTCTGCATTGTTAGGGAGCAGTCTCCCTAACAGGATCTTGCCTGTCAGTGCACCTCAAGTCACTGTTACTGCAGTCAATCTAGAGTCCCTCTCATAAATTGATCAAACTTCATTTTAAAGTTAGTTCAACAACCATGGTAATCCCCATTTGGAGTACTACTCCAGAAACTACACTGCTTGCAAATGCAATTTATCACCCCCACAGCTCTCCCGAGAACCATCCGTGAAACCACAGGCTTTCACAAGTGACTTGACCTGAAGCTGAATCATTTTGATTGTGGGGTTGGTGTCCAGCTGGATCAATGAGCTGATCAAGCTCCTGTCACAACCCCAGTAAGGAATCGGGGACAGATGAAACCACCCAGCACCCATCTACAGCAAGATGTGTGTGTACAGCTGTGACAGCACAACCTCAATCCTCCAGATTTATAGGCAAGTCTGTAAACTGCCATCAAACCACCAACTGTATCAGCGCAGCAAACATCCTACCACAGGGCAACAATCTTGCAGACTTTAGTTACAGAGCACTAGCAGCTCTCTAAGCTGTTTTCCTGACTGTATCCCCCTGCAGGCACACAGGTGGTAGAAGACCCATCAATCTTCTGGTGTAAATGTCTTCTCAAATGAGCTCCCAGTATGGGGCAGGCCTGCTATGGAGTCCACCCAAAGTTTTAAGCTCCAGGACCAGCTTTGCTTGCGTGATCTGGCAGAAGAGAGACATATGGATAGGTCTTTGCTTCTTTTACAATTCCTACAGGCATGGGCAGGCACATGGAATGCCAGAGGACAGTTAAGACAGTCTCTTAAAATGTACAGAGATGACCAAAAGTAATTGTATGTGGCAGATTTTGTCACTTCTCCAGGTAAAAGCTTATACCTTCTTGATCCAAACTCCCTTTTGACATTCCACCCTTACCTGCATCACAAGTTTTATAAAAAGTTAGCCAGTGAGTCATTCAGTATCTTAAAGCAGTGAATTAGAAGACACTAAGTAGGCACAGTGCAGCATCATGCCTGGACTTTTCTCCACTTAACATCTTCCCCTCTTTTTGTACCTTTTCCTGCTCATGTACACATCATATCCAATTTACCACAGTGTCCACTGGTGCACAGTCAGCAATGGATTTCACCTTGTGGATCTTTTTATTTCTTGCAGAATTCACTTCCGATCAGTTAAAAAAATAGGAAAGTGTTGAATTACCTGTCAGAGCACACTGAGTTTTTCCGCTCAGCATACAGATAATGGGGAAAAAAACATTAATTGAGGCAATGAATGAATAAATAGAGGAAAAATAAAAAAGTAAATCTTCTAGCATTTTGCTTCTTCACTGACTCTGTGTGCCTTTTGGTAATAGATGAATGGGACAAAATCCCAGAATAGTTGGGCAGCAGTCAAAGCATTTTACATTTTTTAGTGGATGTGAAACTAAGGTCCACAGTCTGAGTCTGACTGCATTCCCAGACACTCAGTTATCTTGCATATTAGTAATTCAATAGACTGCTTATGAGACTGGCATCCACCAGTGCTTGAACATGCAGAGATATTAGTTGCAAGTCCTATTTATAGTGTTCTATGTGTGCAGACTATAAGAATCAGCTATCAGAGAGTGTGAAAGCACAATCCCATTATTCTGGCTGCCCAAGTGGCATGATTGCTTTTAAAAATGTGCTAAGTCCCCTCTCTAGTTATTAGCATGCTTTATATAACCTAAATGATGCTGAGGTATTTTGCATTTGCTTGGTCCAGGCTGTGTGCTCCCAGGAGCCTTGCACTGCCTGCAGCACTGAGCGCTCTCTGCAAAGCCCCAGTCCAACGCCTCATACTCAATTTGACTGAGCGCTATAGCACACCCCTTCAAATGGTGTTCCTCTCTGGCAGGTGCCCTTTTCTTGCAGCAGAAAAAAGGTCCCTTGCCATATGAGTAAATTTAGAGTATTTCTTGAGTTCCTATGGAATCAGATTTATTGCCTGTTGTTCAAGTTTTTTGTATTAAAGATGTTTGCTTTAGCAATTGCTGCTCTTTGCTTTTCCTTAGCTTAATATGGAGTTAAAGGGCATGAACTTGAAACTGGGAATCAATGTACATTTAACATGATGCTTACTGCTCTGCATTCTTATCTGTATGTATAACTGTCTGTTATATGTCTGTACATATAACAGACAAATTGTTTTGTGTAAAATCTTTTGCTCATAACTGCCTGTAAGCCTCAATGTGCAAGTACTGTTAATTGAGAAGCCGGTTTAGAAAATAGCGGTTTTGAATGTTCTCCTTTGCATCCAGGTCATATTTATTGCTTCCAAATCTTCCTGTACTAAGAGAATTATTATTATTTTTTGTTGTTGTTATGAAGATGTAAAAGTGGAAAGCTTCTAATTCTGAAATGCATCACACAGCCTTCCTAATTTTGAGATGACCCATTTTATCTTTAGTATGTAGTCCACCAGAAAGAAAGTGTTTATAAATTTGTCTCTGACTGAGATGTTTTAAAGACCTCTAGGGCATGCAGAGATACACATCTATACTTTCAGCCAGTTAGATAGTAGATACATGCTATCTAATGCTCTTACCAAATATTAGTCTTGAATAACATTTTAGCTGCTTTTATTTAGAATTCAAAGCCAAAAGGCTGATTATAGAGCTATTAGAGTTTGATACATTTGCCTGCCTTCCATTGAAAATCTGCTTTGCACAATAAGTGAAAAGAACTTCAAAATGAAGGCAAGAAATACTTAACTCATTCCCCACTGTTATTTGGCTAATTGTAACCTTGCAAAATTGTCATAAAAAATTAACAACTAAAAATCCAATCAACTTTTCCTTATCAATATAACAAATATTACTTGTGAATGGAATGAGAAGATTCTTTACTTATTCTCCTCTTTTCACTATCACTCAATGAGATAACTTTCAATGAACAGGATTACTTACGCTAGTAATGCTATTACTGAAATAAAAATATTTGTTTCCTAACGCTCAAACTAAATACAAAAATACAGTTTTACTCTGAATACCATCTATTTTTCATTTTTAAACTGTCATAGTGATAGTTCATCCCTTTTAAATGTTACATCTCGAAGGTTTGAAAAAGCATATAGTTTTCTACTTACTGTTTTTCACCAATAGATGGCACATGAAGCCCTAGAAATTTATTCACTTGGTACAGCATGAAATAAGAACCCACAGTTTGCACTTGCCAGTTGTAAATCGGTGGCCTGTGATATCTCATCAGATGTGGATATGCTTTAGTCCTAGCCTATCGACCTTGCATTATAAACCTTAGTCCAAGTTTCGGGTAGCTACATCTTGTGTGTAAGACTGTTAATTCTTATTTATTTTGTCCCACTCCATCATGTCAAACTGAAGTTCGTGCACATTGCCCTTCTCTCTTGGTTGGGAAGGTATTTGTCAGCACGGTGTAGCAGCTGTTACATTGACTCAGGGTCTTAGGACTGAGCTTTCTGTAATGAAACAAGAAAGCTCTGCATTCATACCCGTGTCACAAATCATACCGATTGTAAGCTGGAACAGAATAGCTTGAAGCTCAAGCTTTGATTTCCAGTTCTATAAAAGCTAGAAACACGAGAGAGAGAGGTAGGTGGCAGAAAGAGCCTACTACAGTGATAAAACTAGTTTCAATAAACCACAATAAGGATGCTTATAATGCAATACTATATTTCTTCATATACAATGCTGTATTAAAAAAAAAAAAAACAAAACCAGCTTTTCTTTGAAACATGGAAGTAGAGGGGATTGAATCTTGTTTACATACAAGCCAGGTATAGTGCTTAAAGTCACAATGAAGCAGTACAAAAAGAGAGGGATTTTCTCCTGCACATGATATAATGGTTTTAAGAACAGGATGTAATGGGTTGTAATCAATTGTTTGTAGGATTTACTTGAAAAATGAATAGAAGCATGCATAAATCACATCGTTTAAGAATTGCAGAACCCAAAAGAATACCTTTCCTTCCAGGCAATCTACATTAGTAAATGTGCATCATTTCTCCTGCAAGATGATTTCCTGAAATCAGTCTGCCTCACAATTACCCTGCTGTTACTGGCAGTCTAAGTATTGATGACTAAGTGACCATTAGAGCTCAGCTGGTTCTTCTATATATCACAGTAGCTCCTGTAGGCTGACTGAGCAGACAAATTTGACTGCTCTGATCCCTGCATGGCAGCCTGGATGAATTCTATTAATCCAATCCATTCACTAATCCTTCCATTTTTATAAGTTAATTTGGTTTTGCGAGCTCCACTTTTAACTGTAACTCTCAGCATGTATTAAAGCTTCCACTGTATGGGTAACAGCAGCAAAACATGGATAAAACCCAAGGCCATCAAGAAACATCAATGATTAGATGCTGAAGAGTGAAGATCATGCAGCTGAATCAGTGACTATTAATCACTCTTTGCCAGTAGTGTTATAGAAGAGGAGGGAGGATGTCTGAAATGGCTTCAAATTAACAGCTCTCCAGTGAACAGGGGAAGTTTGGCAGCATATATCATGACCAAAATTTAAAAACAAAGTTGATTTTAGGTATCCAATTTAGGTGCCTTAGTCTCTCTAGTCCAGATGACAAAGACAAGACAGCTGTTTGAATGCCCCTCTCTAGGAAACCCCATGACTATGCAGGAACCTGAACTTCCAACCCTATCACCTCAAGCAAATACCCCAAATCAGGCAGCATGAATGACTCCTTTAAATATTGTACCTGTCAGTGAACATGAAACAAATGGGTGTAATTACCAAGCAACTTCCCAAGGGTCAGGTCATAGCATGCAAAACCAGCACACTACCACTGACTTGACAGTAACACAACACCAAGTAACACATGATCTTGACCTGCAAATGACAGCACATCTTACCACAACAAAATTATTAAATGATCAGGCTGGCCTAAATTTACGCATTCCCCCTTAGCTTGCTTTTGTTTGGAACCTCTCCCCCTGAAGAGTAAACTTTTCATTCAAACCTTAATTGAGAGCAGCCTGTAGCCAGTGAAACTGCAGAGAAAGGTCTGTAAACAATAACGGCTCTGTAGAGAACAAGCTGACCTTTATAGACGTTAAACAAAACAAGAAGGGCTGATTGATGCCGTGCAGTACATGCTCTCTGAAATATTAAACCCAAGAAAGTCATAGAAGGTTAGTTTATGAACATACAGTGAGATAAATTATGTCAGTGGATGGTGGGGTAGGAAAGGGGAAAGCATGACTGGGTAAAATATTCAGGGAAAAATGTCTGTATCCTCAGCTGGAAAAATGTGTAATGCTGACTTCTATTAAATGGAAACAAAACCCAAATCTATGTTATCTAGAGCAGGTCAGTTACTGAAGTCTCCGTGACTCATTTTTAAAAATTCTGATTAATACAGTAAGATATGGTATAATTTTTCTTAGAATAAGTATTCTACCAGTAAGCTCCAAAGTATAATTACTTACAGTTAAGCCACAAGCATGTTATTAATGCAGAGAAGGGCAATCTAACCTACACTGAATCACAGAATCATTTAGGTGGGAAAAGACTCTTAAGATCATCGAGTCCAACCATTAACCTAGCACTGCCAAGTCCACCACTAAACCTTGTCCCTAAGCACCACGTCTGTCAAATGCCTGCAGGGATGGTGACTCAACCACTTCCCTGGGCAGCCTGTTTCAGTGCTAGAACCCTTTCCATGAAGCATGTTTTCCTAATATCCAATCTAAACCACCCCTGGTGCAACCTGAGGCTGTTTCTTCTTGTCCTATCACCTGTTACTTGTGAGGAGACCATCATCCACCTTGCCACAACCTCCTTTCAGGTAGTTTCACTTTCAGTCTGCCTGTCAATCCAGACTACAGACAAAGGCTGCAGAATGCTGCACTTCTTTCTTTCTTTCTTTCTTTCTGTTGCTCCCTTTTATTTTTCCCTTTCCAGGGGAAATTGCCAGAAATGTCTGGGGTGGGGATGGGGGTTATTCAGCTTAAATACATCTCTTCCTGTCACTTTCAGGAATGGGATAATTTCATTGTCCAGCACTTCAAGGAGGTTCCACGTAAACCTTCTCATTTCCATAGACACTCCTCAGTCTGCAATGGTATTTTCAGGTGCAAAAGGAGGTCCCTCCAACATGGTGGATGTAGGAGCAGTAAGCACTATACTCTCATTGCAGATACTAGCGCTGGAATAGTTGTCCACCAAGGAGACCTAGGAGCTCAAGGAAGTAGAGGACCCCTTAAATTTCAGTAGTTCAGAGATTCAACATTTACACTATAAAAGTCTTGGGGCACAAGGACTGTTCAGCTGAACCAGATTGAAGGGCAAAGACAGAAAGAGGGTCAGCAGGAACAGGGTGGGTGCTGATAGCACTTTGATGGCAGGTGAAGAACATTCTTATTGAACCTCCTGAAGTTGTAGAGGGACCATCAACTCCCCTCAAGGACTTTGTGAAGAAACACATGCCACAGGCTTGAAACTGCGTGAGAGAGAACAGCTATGCAGCTCTCTCTATCCTTCTAGGCCCACTGTCCATTCCCAAACTGAAGTATATCGATGAGTCTCAGCTTCTCCCTAGCTCCTGCCCAATCCTCTGCATCAAACTTGTCTTCCCATCCACAGCAGCAAGTCCCCAGGCATAGCACATCCCTTGCCCACCTCAATGTGGCTCTGAAGCCAAGAAGCCATGCTGAATATTCACATCCCTTCTGCAAGCAGGGAGGGGTAAGCCTTCACTGGACTTGCAGGGGAAGTCCCATCTCTCATCCAGTGGTAACAGGACACAAGCAGTTATTTACAGACTGGTACCATACTGTCTCCAAAGCAAAACACACATCCCCGCAGCAGCTATCTGATACTGTAAACAAGGACCTAACCAGGTAGTAGAAGCAATGCCAGAACAGAAGTACTTAAATACAAAAATGTTTATGCCGAAATCATAGTGGCATAAAACCAAAACCCTGTCATGCTTTTTATATGCTTTAAACATGGGTTCCAGAAGACAGCAAAAATGGCTTTGGACAGCAGAGGAGCCCTCTGGCATTAGAGCTATTTGCAATGCAAAAGAAGGTTGGAGAAAGTTAAGGATCATACTGTGATCCTTCAACTAATATGTTGTGAATCTGAGGTGAAAAACTGAGATCACTGAAGTCAAGAGGATTTTGACTTCAGTGGGACTAGCATCTCTCCTCTGCTTTTAAGCGAAAATATAAATTATGTACTTCTAAAAATAGGAGTTAATAATCAACACATTATAGACTATTTTGCCTTAAACTGAAGAAAAGCACTCTACTAATGAAACATGGAAGTGCAGGTACATGTCTTTGAGTTGACTACTGAGTAAGGTCTGTGCAAAGCTTGTGGGGAGAAGGGACTTTCCAGAAAACTCCCAAAAGCAATTCTATGATTTGAATCTATGTTAAAGGGACAAAAGAGGCTGGTGAAACCAGTCCAGCAAGGCGTAAAGACATTCAAGTAGGAGAGAGAAATGAGAAGTCTTTCCACAACAAGGAATCTCATTTGAAAGCTCATCCATAATATTTGTTGATTGATTTTCAGAGATACTGAGTTGAGTTTGAAGGATGTTCAGGATCACTGAATATCAAGGAAACTTACTTTATTCCTGTGCACTTTTGAACGCATTGCATAGTATCCCATTCATTTTACCTGCAGACAAATTATTGAAAACTTTTACATTTTCCCAGTTGCAAACTGAAATTATTTACCATAGGTGTGGCCTCTGTGAAATCCATCAGGAGGTCACCTGGCTCCAAAGCAAATGTACTTCCCGCATCTGTGGAACTCTAAAGGCAAAGAAGAAACCCACCTTTGAAAAAAACATTTTGTTTCTTTAATTTTCTTGTTGTTTCTGAGTTATTTTTAATTCCTTAAAGCATAGATTGCTAAATAGATTCCAAATTTCACACCATGTGTTTTAAGTATGGGTACTCAGGACAGACAGACAACAAAATTATGCACCTTTGAAATCAGGGTAAATATTAATTTAATCCTGATCCACTACTCCCTCATGTTGATGAAAAACTATTACTGATTTTAGTTGGGTCCTGGAGCAGGCTCTAAATGTTTCCTTACACAACAGGCTAAACACATTACTACAGTTCTGCATTAAACACTAGTCCTAAATGTAGAATGACTCCATTGAAGGAACACATGTTACCTGCAACTTCCTCCCACTCTTCCTGAATTGTTTCCCAACTGCCATAAGCTCATCTCCTTGCATATTACCTTGCCACCAGGTGAAACCTGTGTTTGTCCTTCTGATGTCTGTGGCGTACATGTTTTCTGTGACCCGGGAGATGCTGAAGACACAGGTGTTGATGCTGCTGCTGCCAGTGCTGGAGGAAGGTCATCTTCATCGCTATAGTTAATAAAAGCAGACAGATCTTGTCAGAAAATGACACCAGACTTTGACAGTACTTATGCTATAGGAGGCACTGGAAAACTATCAGCGGTAGTGCTTTGGAGTGAAGTTCTGTTTACTCTTCCACCTGCAATGCAGCTAACTTTTCAAGTAAATTAGATTTGTTAAGCTTTAAAGATTCCTCAAAAGTCAATTGGTTAGGTAATTCTCATCTGCAAATGGATATGTTATGGATATGATGTGCAAGTTATGTTTTTATGGAATATGTACATGTGAATAAATGAAGTGATTTGATATTACTCTGCTTTAATGTTTATCCTTTTCTATGGAGTCTTGTTGTATTGATAAGAACAGATCTGGTTAAATCTATCCATGGGACCAACTGCTTCATTGGCTTTAGACCAGTGGAAGATTTGACACCCATTACGGAGCTAGTCAATTGCTTTCAAACTGTTTTTAAAGAATTTTGATTGACTCCAAAAAGAAGCTCTTTAGAAACATTCTTGTGAGGATATCTTTTTCCTGTCCCATTTATTCCGTTTACAGAGAAAACATTTTATTTAAAACCAGGTTGCATGCTTCCCTTGGGCTCTAGCCTGTCAAGCTGAGCTCTTTCCATCTCACCTACTGTCACCACTAAATGAAAGCCAGTAGAGAATATTATACCTTCATTTACTTTTGTAGAGCCCCATTGACTACAAATCACTGGGATCAGTCAGCCCTGAGTCAGGATGTTTCCAATTGCTAATTTCAATTGCATGGAGGTAAAGAGTCACCATTTGGCCTACAGAACCTTTATTACTGGGAATGATGTGTGAAAAGGAAAGATTACAGTTTGACAGTTAAAGTGCAGGGAAAAATGATGAGAAAAATTATTTCTGTTCATAAAATGGCACCAATTTTAACTACCAAGTAGGTAGTCCCAGTGTACAGAAGCCTGCCTTCCCGCTTCAACAGACACTTCCAGAGCAGAACTGTGCTTGGTTAGGTGCTACTTGAAGGCAACATGCCTGGGCACCACAGTACTTCAAAACTACATAGAGGGTACACAGCCTTTTGGTGGGTTGTTTGGGTGATGTTTTTTTATTATGGTATAAAGCTATAGCAATTAATGTTATCTTTTCCATGCTTCATTTTTTATTTCTTCTGGGTAAGGTTAGAATTCAGCACTAGAGCACATACAATACATTGTTTTAATGCTGGAAAGAAAATGCAAAATCTTTTGGACCTTTTCAACAGATGTTTTATTAATACAACAAGCCAGCGTTGGTCTGTTGACCTAGTTAATCTCTCTTTCAGAAACATGTAGCTGACATTTTCTCAGTCCTTGCTCTCCACTCTCAGCAGGAATACACTGGCACCCTCCCCATCCTTGCTGGGTAAAGCTGCTCTGTTACATACAAGGAAGTGGAAAATTGATGAGGACTTGCCAGTTCAGAAAGGCTTCTCAGTGTCTGGGAACTAAAGCTAAGGTTAGAGTCCATTCTTATCAGTCATTGAGGTATTAGCATGCAAGCTGTAGGTCTGAGAATTGGAATTCTTCACTGTATTCCTTTCACAATACTTCTTCATTATTTCTTTGTGTCTCCCGTATTTTTAGTCCAGATACAAGATAATTTAAATTGGATAGAATTTGGGTCTACAAATAATAAAAAATCACGGCCCATATTTTTAGCTGTAGAGTCTTCAGGCCTACACACAGTTATAGCACAGGTGACACCTATGGTTAGATGTGTTTCTGTGCACTTGCGGTGCTGCTCCTCATACCTAACACACATCAGCTGAAAATCCATGAGGGCAAGACATGTTCAAAAACTGGTTCCTCAAATACTCACCAACAAAAAATTGAGAATTCACGCCTGACTACTAAATATATTTCTTTTAAAATATACTCTTTAAATGTTGCTTCTCTGTGTGTAATACATACTTTTCCACCCCATGTCTCTGCCTCTATTTTCCTTTCCAATTGCCTCCCACCATCATTACTTCAGCTCTCGCTTTCCCAAGTGCTGGTCTTCCCAGGCACTACTGAATTCTCCGTGGTACCGTTACTCCCAGTGCTCCCTAGGATCCTTTCCCTTCTCTCTAGGAGAACTTCTCACTCATTTTCATTTACCCTTTCCTCAGCGTCTTTCCGAGGTGTGGGGCCATATGTTCTGCAGGTGCTCAGCAATTCTGGGGGCCAGCTGACTGCTCGTGTACAGAAAAGGGAGGTGCTCAGTCTCTGACCCAAAGATTTTCTCTTTGCCCTTTAAGAACAGGTTGGCTAAACACTTTCTCAGACAAGAATGATCTAGGAATAGCTGCTTCTGCTTCAGCCCTAACGTAGCCTAGAGCAATTTTTTTCACCCAGATTCTTAATAACTGATTTCTCACTAGCCTTGTTATCTTTAACACAAATTTATCCTACTACCTTACTTTGATGGTCCCATAAGAAATTTTCTGCTTCTGCATATGTAACATCAACAAGATATCCTTTATATTAAAATGGTCTACACAGCATAACCCTGTTCTCTTTGTTTGCTATGTAGCAGTATTTGAGGACCAAGTTTAAAAACATGTTTTGGTTAAAACGTAATTAAAAAACTTTTCCAAGTGTGTATATAAAACCTATGACTATAGCTGCAATAGGACATTAATTTCTTGCCTGTCCTTACAGATCAGTGTGCTCAAATAATAGGATCAGCCACTGTGTCCTATTCATCATCTGCCATATGAAGAGCATTACAAAATTGATTCTTTCAGTGTTACAACATTTTCCTTTGCTGAGATCTACAGTATCAAAATCTTAAAAATCAGATGCATCTTTAAATGTGTAGGAGGTTTCCTTCCCCTGGCTTGTAGAAAAGGACGTTGTAGAAATGGTGTCTCATTCAAGAACAGCATAATCCTGTCTGAGCTATGCTGGGCAGTGTGACTGAGCAGGCTTCATTTAGGTCTTGGGAAACTGCTCCTACAGAATGCTGCCAAGTTCCCTGTCACACCTTACCTTCAGGATTGGTGGGCTGTAAGGTAATCTAAGTTCTCTTCCCAGCTTGAGTTGTCAATTCCCATCTCCTGTCTCATTTTCAAACCATACTGGTTGATGCATCATGGTAAAGGAGAGCATGTTATGTGGCCTGCTGACCAAGCTGTGGCTGTACGTTCCCATATGTCAGTCTTGGTCTCTTGGATAAAAAGTCTGGCTTATTGCTCATTTTCCTCCTAGCTTCAATTTGATTCATTCTTTTGTTTCTTCTCCTAAATAATTTTTCAGTTTTGGTGATGTAGATTGTTACTTTTTTTTTTTTTTCCTCACATCAAAAGCTAGCGTTCTTAATAGTGAGACAGAAAATAACTATATATCAATATTTATTAGAATCCTTTTGGACAGAAGGAAAACTTTTCCTAATGTTGCTATAAATTGAGTAACACTAGAATGTTAAATTGCTGGAGGGACTAACAGTTGCCATTCCACATAGAAAACATATATTTTTTCTTCATTCTGGCCTTGGTGTTCTTGTACTAATACGTTTATGCTGACATCCCTTTTTTCCTTTTCTACTCAGTTTAATCCCCTAGTTTCTAGTGGCCTTGTTTGTCCTTTCATTTGAAGGACAAATCAACAAAATGATTCTCACACCTATTCAGTACCTCACATCTCCAGAGGATCTCAGATTGGATGAATTAGGTGTAAATGGGATGCCAAAGACCTATAAACACAGATCACTCTTGCCAGGATTCAGAGACCTAACTTTGCTATCGTGGCCTTAACAATTTCTGCATGTGACAAAAGCACAAAGAGTGAGAGAGGGACAGAGAGGGAATGGCTGACAGCTAGTCTTGACCACCCAATAGCTAAGGACTGTTTTCCTCATTTTGCAAATGAGGTTGTAATGAAGCAAACAGAGCAGCTTGCTCCAGCTCACATCAGGTCTTTGACATTTCGTGAGAAAAAGTTTTTTAATCTATAACCTCTAAAGTTGGAAAAAGGCAGAGGGCCTGCAATTCTGAGGGTTAGCAACTGCACAGGGACGGCAAATTCCCTTTGTATTAAAAGCTTAAAGATTCTCAGAGATGAAAGGAACGGTATCAGTATAAGATCATTATCATGTAATTGCACTCATGCCTTTCAGAAGGAATAGCTAGAGCAATAATTAGCATCCCCCTTCATTTTCAGCTGTAGTAGGCAAAAAACATAGAGATAGTGCTAAATGTTACTCACAAACTGTACTGCCTCGTTAACTTCCTCACACGAGAAACTTTAATATCCTGCTTTTCTGTAGGGCCAGTTGATGGCGTAGTTTCGGGTCGCACTGGGGCTGGACTTCTAAAAATAACAAGAAAAATATATGTGGCACAGTCTTTATTTAAACTACTTCAGGCATATCAACAAAGTTCTAACTCATCAACACATATTTATCTTGCAAAGTGGTAAGTGCCCATTGAAGTCCATCCTTTTGTTCCATTTATAGTCCACAGGCCAGTGTGCATGAACAGAAAAGGATGTGCAAACTCACTCTCCTGTGCATTGCATACCATTTATAAAAGCAGCAACTGATTACAAATACAGAGCCCATGTCAAAGACCATGTGGAAATGCCTCTGTTTCCAAAATACAGCATTTTAATAACAGTGCAGCAATTCAGACATGTCAGAAATATTTTTACAAAAAACACCTTTAACAAAAACTAGTTTATGAATTGTGAAACCTGTTCAACTTAAAATAGTTTTTACCTGAAATTAAACATTATCCTTCTGCGTTTGAAAGAGCAACTCAAGGGAAATGAACTAATGGATTTGGTCCAATAAAAGGATACTTTCTAGAAAAAAAGCAAAACTCAGACTTGTTTCAGCAGAGCTAGAGCAAAACCTAGAAATGGGAATGAGGAGACCCGCAAAAAAGGATCTTCTCTTTAACCATTTATCAGTAGCATTAACTAAGGCTTGAATACAAATTACTAAATAAAAGATCTTCATGACCTTGGGGGGAAACCACTTCAACTGTGAGTCTTAGTGGCATGAAGACACATGAATTATCTTAAATACTACATTTATTTGGAGAATACATTATGATTAAATACACCATATGAGCATTAGAAATGCTATAAACATTATAAATATGCCAATTTTAAATTAGTAATTTGAAAGTCTTGATTAATAATTTGTTAAATGGCATACCGCCATCTAATCTAAAGATACTGAATTAGTAGTTAAGCAGCCCTACCGATTGCTAGTGGGGATGCTCGTGCACTGAGGTACATGCCACAACTGGCAGAAGTGGCACAATCTTGTCTCTAATATTATAAATTTGGGTTGAATTTTTCAAGTCTACTTGCGTCGTGTTAACCTTTTAAAGCCATAATAAGATAAGCATATTTAATCTTCACAATTGGAGTTCCCTCTGACGCCCCTGTGAGTTTTAAGCTTCATTAACTCTCTCTGCTAACTCCTGAACATGCTGTCCAGTTACAACAAGCCCTACTGGGATGGCATAGCCTTCAAATTATACCCTCAGTTTTCCTATGGGTTTTTTAGTCTTTGGGGAGGCCACAGAGCATAAGATGGAGGAATAGGAAGCAGGAAAGTACAAAGGACATACATAAATCGTAAACCCAACTCTACTTCTCATGGAACAACTTCTGGTGATTTTTGTTCTCTGTTTTGATCCTATTAATTTCAAGAAGTCAGCACAGACAGCAGTAAGATTCATATCTTGCCCCTTCCCAAATTCCAGTTCCAGGGTCTGTAATTTAAATCTCAGATTTGCAATGAGATTAATGCAGAAAAATGCAGCCAGAGTTTCAGACTTTTTTCTGAGTTTGTTAGGCTGGCAAATAAGGGAATGATAAGGGAAGAAAAAACACCAAACAAAAACCTTATTATCTTGCTTTGAATGCTGCAAATTTTCAAATGAACAATATAAAAAAAGTCAAGATACAGTACCACTAGACACACCTACTCCTACTTCAGTAATTGTAACTGCTCAGATAAACTTTACTTGTGTTTTGTATCATACCAGTAAAATATCCCATTCATTTATTTTGCAAAGGCAATACAATTTTGAGAGAAAAACTTCTTTCCCTTTATTACAAAATTTTGCAATAATTTTTGTTAGAGACTGGACACAGTGACTATCTTTCTCCTGATATTTATCAGGCCTCTGGGAGAGGCCACACAAGCACCATTCAATAGCACAGTTTGAGAAGCTGCAGGTTGTTGCAATTGTCTAGGGTGTAAATTGAAGCCACCTCTGAATGAAAAGGAGCATTGGCAATGCCTCCACCTGAAGAGGTTGACCCAATCCAGTCTACCATAAGCATGAGATGAAATGTTAGACTAGTTCTACCAACTGCAGAGCTGGATTTCTGCCCTCATTATAACTTTGCTAGGTTAACTCTTTCCACACCAGCCTAAAAAAAAAAATCTGTGACAGTTCCTGTTTCATCTCCAAGCACTCTTCCTCAGTCTGAACACGCTCAAAACTGTTGCTACTCTCACTTCAGCAACCAGATGCAAGAAGTGCTCGGTTTGATCAACTCGGAGCCTGGTCTGTGTTTTTAAAGTCACAGGTTTTTAATATCACACAAACTCTTAAGAATGATCTCGTTGTTATTCCTGAAAAAGAAGTAACTCCAAAGTAGAATAACTTATATTGTTATCTTTTGAATTCTAGACCCAAAATACACTATCTTATATGGAAAAATACTTTCTTGAATAAAAACCTTCTAATTATTTTGACTATTTAAAAACAATCATTATGTGCAGATATCACCATTTGTAGTTTATAGTCCTACATGTAGTAATTTATGTGAGCTTGAACAAAACCTAAAATGTTGGAGGATCAGCAGGACTCAGACTTAAAAATAAAATAAAATAGAAAATGTGCAGTCATGCAGTGTATTACAGTTCCTTTACAAGGCTCTGTTTCAATGTCATTTATTCATAAGAAACCTTTTTCCTGTAACAGTATCCAACCACTACAGCATAAAAATGAAGGTACTGAACCAAGACAGAGTTACTTAATGACCTGGCACCTTACACAAAAATCTGTCACTTCCTGGTGAGAATGACAATAACAACTACCAATGTCAGCATGCAGTGGCAGGTCATCAGAAACTGCCCGTGTGCTGAGAGCCCCAGCACACTCCTGAGCAGCAGCCAGCACGCTCTACTGAACCAGCTTCAGCCCGTTTCACAAGCCTGCACAGAAACATAAACAAGTCCTAGAGAGAGTCCTCCCCAAAACCAATAAATTCATTTTGTTCACAGAGTAGCAGCCAACAGGGCTACTGAAACCAAAACTGCTCACAAAAAATATGCACTCTGGAAGAAATTCTTTACTGTGACAGTGGTGAGGCACTGGAACAGGTCACCCAGAGAAGTTGTGGATGCCCCATCCCTGGAAATGTTCAAGGACAGGTTGGATGGCGCTTTGAGCAACCTGGTCTAATTGGACTTCTAGGACACCTAGGAGGTGTCCCTGCCTATGGCTGGGGGGTTGGAACTAGATGATCTTTAAGGTCACTTCCAACCCAATCCGTTCTATGAGTCTATGATTTCAAGAGACCACAGATGTCCACTGCTTTAGCTTGAAACTTCCTTGGGAACATGATGTACGTGCTTGTGCTTTGTGCACCAAAGACTGCTGGGGAAACACACTTTCTGTGTTTGTCTTTAACAGGTTTTATCCTCTTTGCTTCTGCCTATGACATTTTTGTCGTTGGGATCAATCTCTCTTCCTCCATATTCCCAGTCTAAGGCCAAGAGGTAGAGGCTAAAAGCTCCAAAATTTACAAGGATACAGCCATCTGCATGAAGGTTGACCTGTCTTCAGGTGCTGACTCATGGGAAAAAAATAAAACACTGACTGATTTTTGGCTTCAGAACCCTCTTTGAGCAGGAATGTGGTAGTGAAATCTTGGAGAAAAAAAGCAAGGAAGAAAGGAAATATATTTGAAAGATGTGTTCTCTTGTGTATCAAAGACATAGCCTAACAAGCTAAGCAAACACATGCAAACATGCAAATCCTTTCTCAATCTCTGCTCTAAGGGTTTTCACAGTTTCATTTCTTTTCCAAAGTTATGGCCATCTGAAGCTAAGAAACAGTAACATGAGCTTTTCCACTCTGATACTGTAGTTTTTCTCAGAATAGAGGTTTAGCTGTCCAAAAGGTTATTTGGACTTTTAAAAGCTATTGCCAGTCTCAAACTTGCTGAATAAAGGCTTTTCCTTTTTTTCCCCCCTCTTTTTTCTTTTTTTTTTTTTGTTTGTTTTGTTTAACTGTGATTGTTTATAGATTGCAGATGTACAACATACCTCCTTGCTACAGAGCAGCAGCCTGATCCAAAAACAGCTTGTGGGTTTTCCTTACCCTTATCACTTGAGTTCTGTTTCTTTTAAAGGAAAAAAATCCCTCTCCTCCCTTGTCCTTGTAATGAAAATGAATTTGCAGTCTAGATGAAAATGTGATGCTACCATGTTCCAACAGATAGATAATGATGACACAGAAAACTGTTCTCTTTGCCCAGCTCAGAGCAATGTTGCAGGTCAACGCACAGTATCTAAGGTCAAACTGTGCTACAAATCCTACCTCTCCATACAGCAACCAGGAGAGCCATTATAAATGCTGTGGTTTCCAAAGAGCCTAGTCGCAGTTTAAGGGACACGGCCAAAGAAATGTACCTCGAGTGGGGTATTTCATCAATTTAACCTCATCTGAAAGGTCTGAGTACTGTTCCTTACTCTGTAGTTCAGAGATTAAGAATACAATTACAAACAATTCATCAGCATCTGACTTCAGGCAACAGGTCAGAGAGGTCTTTAATACTCGGAATGAAGTCAAAGAACATACCTAAATGTCCTATCTTCAATCTTTAGTGCAGACTGGCATGCAAAGGGTATTCAAGAGTTCAGCTTGAAGTTATGGCTTTGATGCAGAAATTACTGGGTGAGGTTCCTGTAAACAGCTGTAGCAGCAGATCTATTAACCTGTCCACTGGATTGAGGCCAGGCTGATGTGCATTTAGCTATTCACTTTGTTTTTGGAAATGCTCATTGAAATTTTTGGGTTGCAGAAAGAATGGTTTTTATTTTTGAGGATGGAGACTGAATGAAAAAGCAGCTTTTTAAAAGCAATTGATATTTGTTAGGAAGAAGTCAACATAGATAATGTTCTTAGTTTTCCTAGAATATTTCACAATACATGAGAAGGAGATATTTAAATGTTATGTTTCAGACTCTGCCTCATATAATTAAGTCTATTCTGATTCTAAGAAAACACAGCCTGCTTGGATTGACTGAAGTTCATGTCAGGTAAAACCAAGCACATAATTTTTGATCAGCTTAAATTCTGACCTGCCTAAAAGTTCTTTTGTATGTGTTTATTATTCCAGGGAACTGAAGTCTTTGGCTTGAGGACACAAGCTGTCTATAATCATCCGGGTGACATGACGATTCTTAGCCTCCAAATATCAATGTGGAAATCTCCTGCCACAGCTCCCTCTGGATGGCTGATCCAAAGCTTCAGCTCTGTGATGCTTAGAAACTAACTACCTAGAAACTGTCCGTGGATAAGGCCCCAGACTTGAAGATACTGCACCAGGTAATTCAGCAGGATGTTAGCTCAGATACCAAGAGATGATAATTCAAATATTAATACAGTCTGTGCAGGTGAGAAAGCAAAGGGAAAAACACAAGAATGCAGACGTTACTTTGAGTGACACTCCTCCCTTGACACATGAAAGTTATACGGAGGAAGTATCGCCACCTCAGTGAGAAAAGGTGTAGGACATATTCATGTAAATTGAAAGGCATCCAGACTCAAAGCACTCAAGGTACATCAGATGCACAAGCCACAGCGGGGAATCTCATTCTGCCAATCTGCATGAGCAAAGCTTACTCTGCATTGGGCATTCAGAAGAGTGCCTGTGATTACCTCTCCTAATTCATCTCTACCCCTTATAAGTTGATATAATTCAATATTTTCCACTCTTCTTCTCTAGTGTGCAGCATCATCAAGCTCTGTGAGATAACATTTAATTTTATGTTACATGTTGAGCTGCTCCTAATGTAATTAGTCTTAATGTAATAGCATAATTTGGTTTTGGATGGGAAGATTTACAAAGAAAATTAGAATAAATGAATGCACAAAGCACCAGCTGGTGCTTATACCTACTCCCACATAAGAAGAATATTTCTATTTGCAATCCTATGAAAGATGAGATAATTTGGATAACAAGGATCAACAAAGGGTGATGCAGCAGTTGGTCTAAACAGAAAGAAATCCACAGACAAATCCTGAACCGTGTGGGATGTAAAGCATGCCAAAGCTGGTTTCAATCCAAAAGCATTTTATAAAGGAAAATAAATATTGCAGGCCATAAATGTACCACATGGTGCACAACAGCAAGTGGCAACAGTGACAAGAACAGTAATAACTGACCAGCCAACTTGAGGACTACAGTTGATGAGAGCTCTTCACTGACAGCACTTGGGCACCTGCCTCAGAAATGCTGGAATTTGCGTTTACACACAAGTATACACAGTATTTTGCATAAGTGGCTGTATAATCTCCATCTTGGAGGCTTTCAAAATTCAGCTAGACATAGTCATGGATGACCTGATCTAGTGTTGGTGACAGTCCTGCTTTGAGCAGGAGACTGGACTAGATGACTTCCAGATGTCCCTTCCAATCAACAGTTCTATAATTCTCCGATAAATAATTAAAATTCCTCTGAAACAATGTCAATTACTATTTCAGTTTTTCAAAACATAATCTCCAAAGAATGTGTCTAAATATTTTAAGATCTGGATAGTCTTGTGTGTGTAACACTAAAAAATGACTAACATTTAGCAGATGATGAAGAAGGTGCTAGTGTTTACATGTACCAGCTCTTGAAGACCTTCAGCCAGATCACTCAAATCAGATATGTATCATGTCTAAACTTTCCTAAGCTACAAGTGACCATGAAGAAAAAAAGTAAATTAACAGCAAATCCAATAAATGCCAGATATTTGCTATCGTACAAATTTTATTTTAGCTGCTTATCAAATGTTCTTTAACTTTAGGCATTTTTGCCAACATTTCCACTGTCTGACTTGTCCCAAGATGAAAGTCTGGCTTGGCAAACAGGCCATACCTGAGAAATCCCTGAGAACAACCAATATTTTGTCTGGTTCCAAAGTACCAGCAGTTCCTGACACGTAATAATATGGTCTACTTCTTCACTAACCAGAATTCCTGAAGGTGGTCCAGCAGAGTTATACCAGGGATTACATTCAGCCATATTTGAACAAAAGAACAAAATAAGACATGTATAGAGCTTCATGTTAAATACAGCCAAAATCTGTGTGTGAGAATCTGTGTGTACATACAATCTCCGTGCATATACACACTATAGGTTTACCTGGGTGGTTATAGCTAGAGAAAAAAAAGGTGCTTCGAAGTGTTTTCAGGAGAGATTCATGTATAGGCATTGTGGAAGTTGTATGGATGGTGCTTCTGTCTGGCAAAGCTTTGAATAAGGAGAGGAAAAATGGAAGGAATTATCTTGATGGGGTTCTGTGGTTTGCCATATATTTGTTACATTAAACAAATGAAGCAGGCTGGCAATTAGGTGAGAAATTTACAGGAAGAAAGTTCAAGAGGTTATTCTTCTAGCAGCCCATCCCTTTGATAAGAAATGGGTGAAGTTTATGAAAAGATGAAAAGGTAACTATGTGATTCATTTTTGCTTGATATGCTACAGGAGAGAAACCTCTGCATCCCTGATCACTAGACGTGCCAGGCCTCTGATCAAGAGGAGAGATGATAACTAAACAGGTGACTACAATTTTCATTTTTATACTTCCTTCGTTACATAAGTGTTCTGGCAAACAGCCTGAACCCTGATCTCTCAAGGCTAAAAGATTCAAATACAAAAATCCCAGCTGGAGGCAGGTGATGAGAGCCTTACCAAAGCTATACGTAAGAACATGCAGTTCTGAATTAAATTAGATATCTAATCAGTGAATTCTCCCTGAACTCTTCTCTGTTGACACTTCCATCTAGACACTGAATTAGATACCTGGGTGTAAGGAAGTTTCCAACAGACAGGGAAATACCTTGGTTACTTCCTCACAATCCCTTCTGGCCCATTCTGCATCATCACATGTCCTCCTCTTACAACACTAAAGAAGAAAATATTTTGTTAGAAAGGCTTTTCCAGTTCTAGTGGCAGATGAATTGCTCTTGCTGGGCATAAAAGGGACTGATGTGATCGCTGCCTCCCTTGCAGACTTGGGCCCTACATCCCAAAAGAAGTACCATTAAAAATCATTGTAAAATGACTGGCATTGTAAGTTCCAAACTGCACCAATGTTCACATAAACATATTTTTACTACATGCCTTAAAAAAGCATGCCTCACTATGCAAGGTGGTAACTGCAAACTAACTGTACCTCTTCTTGAGTCAATACAGGCAGTATAAAATCAAAATAACGTAAATTCATAAATAACACAATTTTCCAGGTATTTCTTCTTCCATAAACCAACATTATGTTCTGCCTTGTCCAAAATGCTTAAACCCGTTATATAGCTAGACTGTACTTCTCTGTATGTACTACTTGGGTGTCAATGAAAATGTATATGCTTTCAAGTCTGTTACAACAGAGCTGTAATGAAGAAGCATCTAACTATTCTTGGTAGAAATCTTTGTCTTATCAAGATAATTCGTGGCTCTCCCATTTAACCTGCTTTTGAAATTCCCCTTCTATTAGTTACTCTCCTTTGACTTTGTTCAGCTGAGAGCTCTGTCGTGTGCAGCCCGGATGGATCCAGCTGAGGTAACTGTACAACTTCCCCTACTGCCACTGTCCACATCTGCTGCTCTGCTAGCGGTTGTCAGCAAAGCAGCAGGGTCAGCAAGGGTCACATGTATGACTGTGTTCCAGTTCCTACTGCACTATATCAGTCTTAATTGTGGAACAAGGAGAGAGTAAGCTAGGACACTGCAGCATGTATTGGGTTACTGAGTCATCAGCTCTTTCCTCACTGAATGTGTGAACCAGCACCTGAACAAGTGGGAATAAAAAAAATCCTGTCCAGAGGAGGGAAAGCTATAGAGACATACAGCACTAGTCTCCAAAAGCAGGAGGGAGAAAGGAGTCGTGTACAGGTTAGCTATTAACAGGAAGATCAGGAGACAAACCTTGCACTTCCAGCCTGCACCAAATTGACAAAGCAAATTTCACAAGCTTTCCCGTCCTGAAAGCTGGCAAAACAGTGCAATTTCAGCTTCAACTGTGGGTTTTTTCCCCTATTTAAAATGATTTAGATAAAGAAGGATCTGTAGTTTGCCAACAGATACAGAAAACAGGGGAATACATTGACTGATAGATGATGACTTTGCATAAGCACAACATTAAGCATGTGGGAATTGGCAATAACAGAGGCCATGCCCCACAAACTGACTGGAGACCTGCTTGTAGCAAAAGTCTCTATACCACACATACATATGAGTAATTACTAGTTGAACCAGAACTAATTCTACAAAGAGCTATAGCAATTGTTAGCCAAATTAAGTCTGCTGTGGCAGATGCTAAAATAATTGCTCAGGGGGATTACAGGCCATATCCAAGCAGTTAATTCATTAGAAGTGTAGTCTTCAGAGTGGCAATGGACGAGTAGACAAAACAGTAGCAAAGAGAGCCCAGTTCTTCAATCAAATATGCTCTACCGCCCTTCCTCCTCACCTTCTATTCCCCTATTTGTATGAACAATTCATGCTTCACTTAATGATCAAACCTGCATATGTTTGCTCACTAGCTATCCTGAACAAATTTCCCAATGTCTTGGGCTTGGAAAAAACAGAGCATTTTGCTAGTGCATGGTACAGCCAGCAGTAATCAAATACATGAAGTGACTGTCCCTGCTATAAATCCCTTGCATGAAAAGAGTGCAGTATTGTTAAATAGCTGTGATACTAGTTTCAACTGGCAAGATATTTCAGCAAACAAATATCCCTCAAACATTCACACAGGTCTACAGGAACGTCTGCATGGGTACTTTCAGGAATAAAAATTAAATTCCACAGGGAAAGCTTTTTCACAAAGGATATTTGTACATTTCTCAACTAAAGAAAAGAAAAATTCCCAGTTGACTTCTCTGACCAGTATGAATTAACTGTTGACTCAGATACAATTCCTAGCAGAGCAAAGGCTCTTTTATATCCTTCCAAGTCCACAAAATAGAGATCATAGAGGATGTTATCCTCAATAACATAGAGGATGTTATTGGCAAATAGGTCACATGCTGGCTGTCTGCGAGGGTGCATGTGTCCCTGCAGAAGGGGAAGACACTTAAAGAAGAAAGAGAATTGGTTAGACACTGAATTTATTTTGCATTATTCTCTGAGTTTTGAATGCAGGCTGTTAAAATTGGTCCATCCCCAAACACTGATTACTTGTATATTTGCACCTTCAGTACACAGACACAAAGCAATAAAACAATACCATTTCATTTGGCACAACTGACTGTAGAGGAAACAATGCTTGACATAAACCAGATAAAAATAAATATTAGACAAATATACACCAGACTGCTGCATACCAAGAACTCCAAAGTGGCATTTATGAATTTATAAGCTTGGATGTGTGCAAAAGAAAACAGTAAAATTAGCTTTGCAGCTGGGTTGCCATTCTTATTCATGCTGAATAGTACTTCACCTCACAAAGCACACAACTCATTTACAACTCAATATGATAAAGAATGAGAGAATCTATTACAAAATGTGAAATCTAAAGGTTTTTCTGCAGAAGTTATGCAGAAGTTCAGCAAAGGTGAGTAAGGAAAAGAAAACTTTAGCCACGTTCCAAATCACACAGGGCTTTACAAACTAGGTCCTCCTAAACTGTTTCTAGAAGTGACAGGAACCCAACAAAAGGTGTGGTGGCAAAGACAATACATCAAACTCATATCTATTAAAAAAGAAATAGGTTACTGTGTAACATAAGTGATGAATTTTCTTAGTGGTCCAAGGAAAGTTTTGTAGAGGTCTAAAGGAGCAATGGAACAGGAGAAAAGTGGGTGATTCTAACTATCAAGTACACTTTGCAGTCCCTTGGATGAACAAACAGGAAAATCATGGCCTGCCAGGCTAGAAGTTACAGCTCCGCAGGGTGTCCCGAGATGAGAGACCATGGGGAGTTGGGAATGACTGCTGTACTGCAGGCAAGCCAGGGACTGCCACAGAAAGCAGTAGCATCACCTCTCATGTCTCCTGCTGCCTCAGCACCACCAACCACCCTCACCGTTCTTCTCCAGGTAGCTGCTTTCACTAAGCAAACATAGCAGCTCTGCTACTCCAATCTGATCAGGAAGTCATTTTGAATGAAATGTTTTTTGAAGACTGTCGCTGATTTATCACCTTATAAGAAAGATATACATTTTAAAAAGGGTTGACAAATTTTCACAACCATAACTGTTTCTTTTTGAGTTCAGAATGACTTAATTTGTCAGACATAATTCATTATCCTACTCATCCAACCTTTTCTATAAGATGCTTAAATACCTGCTTTCAGTCACAAAAGTCACCACTAGAAAGTTATAAAATAAAACTGTGAGATGACCAGTACTCTAGTATGCATGTATATTACAGCTACATAAACATATATATAGTATATACACTAGTATAATTAGCTGATTAACGTCCAGCGTGATTGCCATGCTTTAAATCCATAAATTTTTTCATCAGTATTTCCTTTCAGATTTGAACACTAAAGACATCCAAATGGCACTACCATACATAGAGAGTCAGGCAATTTCCAAATACCCATGCTGTAACTTCCTCTCTAATCACCTGCTGAAAGACAGCACACTGTGCCATTCAAATAATGTTTACAATTAATATACCTCTTCAAAATGGCCACCCCAAAAAAGGAAGACTACTATCCACTATCAACAGAATAGTATAATACAAAGTAGTCACCACTGCCTGCAAATGAGCCATTTTTCTGAAGGCTGTATACCAAATGCCTTCTCTTCTGAAAAAAAAAACCAAAACCAAACCAAAAACAAAACAAAACAAAACAAAACAGAAAAACACAAACAAAAGGATATTCCAGTGTGGACACCCATCACATTTCTGATACAAAAGTTACCAAAATTGACTAATTTTTATATAAGTTTTTCCATTGGTCACTAGACCTGATTTTTTGCCTTGAGTTTTTATCAATTGTTTAAGTATATACACTCAGTCTGAATTTTAAAGTTGAGCTTTTACTAATTCTTCAACTATATCCGATATATATACATAAAATAAACACCCTTCTGACAGACATCTTCTCCTCAGGTCATTGCTTTGTGAACTTTACATAGCAACTTGGGAATGAGCAAATTGACCTGTAACACCTTTCTGAGACAACGTTTGGAAAATGCCTCACTATATCATGTATTTATTTGATGTTTTCCCTACGGACAAGAAGCAACAGACCTTACATTAGGGTCCTGCAGGCTGGAGGTCTTACTGGGATTTACAAAAGAGGTCTCTTCTTTCACAGCCTGTTAAAAGAAGGAGCCAAAGTTTAGTACAACATCCATACACTTAAGGATAACACATCTGTTTATTAAAAAAGTAACTCTGTAAATACCCCAGAAAACCACAATACCCAAAATGCCTCCTCTGCCCAGATTTAAAAGGCACAGTAATTTTCTTTTTCATCTCCTACAGTCAAGATTTGCTGTGATGAGCTACAATGTACAATGTGCAGAGCAATACTGTTAGGGAGAGATTGGATAAGGATAAAGGAGGAGAAAGAAAGGGACACTTATATTTTTGGTTCCTCCAGAAAGCATTTGAAGAGAGACAATAAAAATCAACCCAGGCAAACATACTATAGTTGAGTTGTTCTTTTAACTAGAGTAAAAAAAATATTTATGTAGTCTAATCAAAATAATGATGCCAACTTTTCATTCAGTCTTTTAAAAATTAACTGAAAAATGGGATCCCCTACATAAAATCACACTGTACATGCAATTCACAGAAAATCTCACCCACTGCTGCTCTCTGCTAAATTACAGTCCTGTCTCTCACATACTATTTGTCTATAGAGTTGAAAATACTGGTATTGCAAAATTACTTACATGAAAATTGCTTGATTACCCAGGAAACGCCCAATTTGGGCAGGTGTTGGTAGATTATACTCTTCAACTGAGATGCAGGGTTCCACAATCCATGTGTAAATGCCAGTGTCAGTGCAATTCTGCACCCCTCTACAGAAAATACTGGCTGAAGACACAAAAGTATCTCCAAATCAGTAATGGGCTTCACAGGCTCTGACATTTCCATTCTGCTAAATTGATAGAAGGGAACTGATATGGGCCTACGACAAAGTGATTCTTCAGAGTTCAATATCTGAACCATAATAATTTGAGGCCACTGGTCCAGATCAAATTGAATTTAAAAGGATGAGACAGGTTCCTACAAATTCATCAAATCCAAATCAAAGGATTTTACAGGTATGTAAGAATATTCTAAAATTGATGTGAGACCTTCCATTCAACAAAAATTTATATATTCCATTTGAGGGTACTCATAAGAAAAAGAAACAAAATGAAAGCTGAGTTTCTCCTTTACCTTAACAATGAACTACAAAAATATCACTGGGGATGCTAAGTGCTTGGGGAAATTGTTCAAGTTCTGATAGTTTTAGGTTTGTTTCCCCGTTTGCCAGAGAACAAAATCCCCATCGCCACTTCCCAGGTCATTATTTAGTACACACAATTAACTATACGGGCAATTAAACTTAGAGCACTGGGAGCCTGGTAGAAACTGAACTCATGCCCGGGCCTACTCCAGCCCAGACAAGTACCTCAGGTCATGGGTTAGGGATCATTTGACGTTCCTCTGTAACCGTTCCTGTTAGAGTTGTTGCAACTTGTATATTAATATGGAAAACATCAGCAGCAGAGAAGGGACCCTCTGAACCTCAGAAGCAGGTTTGTCCCTCTCCTACTACACTCATTCACACAGAGGAAGATGGTTTACAACTAGTTCACTCAGAGGAGAATAGGGTCAGCAATAGGTACCGGAAAAGCTCTACCCCAACATAGGGCTCTTGAGTATTTGGGTTTAATCTCTCAGTTCAATGTTTCCTCAGTCCTGGGCAAATGCGCTAAACATTAAGGAATCAGGTAAAAGGGGTTCACAATCACACCATCACCATCATTGCAACTCAGCCACCAACTGTTTTGCAGATAAGTTTTTCAGTGAATTAGTGTCACACCATCAATAATATCAGGACCAGGAGTGCATTTTTAGAATTTTAATAAATTTATAATGTTAAGAAATTTAGCTCAGCTCTAGAAAGCTTTTTCTTTACTGGTCTTCTAGTAGCTCCGTCTAGCATAATGTTTATTCAAAATCTTGTGCTTCCTTGAATGGAAATAATTTTTTTTTTTAGGAATTGAGAGAAAGCATTGAAAAGCATTCTTTGTTGGCACAGATGAATGCTGAAGTAATATTTCTTTGTTCTACAGAAATTATAATGCTTTTTATAAAGCAGTTGGGTTTCTGAAAGCTGTAAACATGAATCCAGCTGTCAGAAACTTAATACACAGTTTCTTCTTCCACACTGATGTCTTAACAACATTTTATAGCTATGCCTGACAAGCTAGCTGCTTATTATGTGTCAAATTGGCTACTTTTTAAAACCATAAATTTTACTTTATTCCAATTTTCACCAAACTAATTGAGCTGCGTTTTAAGATGCACTTGAACACAACAACAGAAAAGAGAATACAGAGATCAAGGATGCAATGGAGGGGCCGTGACCGGGTATAAAATTATTAAAATTCCACCTACTTAAACACTATAGGCCATGGACCGCGCCATGGACCTCATTAGCCAGTTGAGAGGGCTTTACTGTATTAGTCCCTAATACCTGGCTTTTGGTTTCTTCTCAGCTCTGTGACTACATTACCACTCTCTTTTGCCTTCTCTGCGTTGGAAAGCTAAGCCTGCATCTCAAGAAGTTATGTTTTCCTAAATGGCATGATCAGCATCCTGAGGAACTTCTCCTGATATTAATTTTCTCTGTTATTACTCATGCTTTAGAGAACAGAAAATACTTCTGTACTCACCAGCAAGTACTGCAGACCAGTGAGCAAGAAATCCCACTCCAAACTGGAGGGAGAGAGGGAGCACGTAAAGAAATGGAGAGGCCTGAGCGGCCTCAGGTGATGCAGGTTTTGGTTTATTTGTTTGCTTGTTTGTTTTCAGAGGGAGGCCAGTAGGTCATCAGGTGGCAGTATGTTTCCTTTATTTTTCCCCTTAACTCAGCAAATCACACTCACTAATCACAAAAGTACTTCCTTAACCTTACTGAAAAGATGTGAATGTAAAACAAAGGTTATACCTGTACACAACTCTCACAATATAGTTCTCCGCTGGTTTGCCATCATTTGAAAACAAGTGCATATGCTAGGGCCAGGATTTGGGTGTCCACGGCAGGATGCCCTCCATCCATGGAACAAGGGAGTTTACCCAAAGCTAGCAGTAGGCACCTGATGGGGAATGTATACGGAGAGCCAGACAGAAGCTCTGTCACCCACATTGAGCCAGTGTAAGAAAAACAGAGGTAGCAGCATACAGCTGCTCAGACCTCATTAACTACAGCAGATTCTGCCCTCACCCAGAGGCTGCTGCTCTAAGAGGGAGAGGTTTCAGGGCATAGCAGACCTGGAAAGTTAATTTATACAGAAGCAGATTCATTTAATAATTACCCAAAGAGAAACAAGCTCGCTCTTCTGGCTACCAGACTGCAAAACAAACAAAATTAAAGGTTGATCCATATAATCCATCCACATAATGCCAGACTCTTTTCTTCTCCAGGCCCAGAGCAAAAGAAATGTTATTAATGTTCCAATTTCATATGCCATTAACTTTCTGGATGGTGTTAGAAACAAAGGTAAAGCACTACACTAGAGACAAGAAACATACCCAGACAGAAATGCCATTGTGCAGGCTCCCTTCATAGATGATTCCTACAAAAGTCTAGTTTTACCAAAAGATGAAAAGAGAAGAAAAGCATCTAAGTAACACCAAGTTTTGCCCGCAGCTGCCTAAGTGATCTACCTACAGGCTGCAAGGCTGATCCTGACACTTTTCAGGCTGCTTTTCAGTCGACTCCTGAGCACTCATAACCCCTGCTGCTGTCCCAGCAGCCAGATCCTTTGGAGACTTAGAGAAAGGGCAGATGCTCCAAGGATGCTACATCAGACCCTGCTGAGATTTCCAGCAAGGTTGGAGAAACTTTCTGGCACATGGGAGAAACTCCATGTATGAATTCATAAGCCCCTGTAGCTGGATTTGCCTAGCAAACAGCAGCTCCTTCTATTTTCTTCTGAAGAAAGAATTAGCCCTAGGACGATGAGAACAGGATCTCAAAATGGGAATTGGTTGCACTGGGCTTGTATCAAGTGGGAGAACACAGGAAAGACAGAACTTTGGCTGCAGCCTCCTGTGCTTCTTGCACAGAACAGACTAGCTCTGGCTGGGACAGCAGGCTGGTAATCCTCCAGTGGGGCACTGGACAAGACAGGCTGTGTTCTTCAAACCTCAACTAAGAACCTTGGAGAGCTAGTGCCATCTGTGCATCTGCTCCATCACAAGGGACATTGCTGTGGCTCTCATCCCATCTGATCCACAATAAGGATATCTTGAATCAGCAAAAAAGACTGCATGAAGAATCTGATCACTGCAGGCAAGGGGGAGCGTTAGGTACTCATCTGAGAAAGATGAGTCTGGAAGGCTTACATGAAAAACATGATGTCTCTTACTTCGCAATTTCACAAAGTTCCCAGTTACAAAAAGGAAGGAGGAGCAATACAGCTTTCACGTTTGGAGACCTTCAAAGGTAAGGACCAATGGCTCTCAGTGCAGTGGCCTGGAAATACTTCTCTGTCATGGCTCTTTCTGGTTCTGTAATGATGCTAAGCAGCCCTGAAGCATACCAGATTTTTCAGCTCTTCGTCAATATTTTTGTCATTTGTCAGCCATGCTGACTGTTGCCTGATCTGATTAAATAATACAAGCTAACCAACACATCATCAGGAAGAACCACTCTGCCAAGGTAAATCTACCTTGGTGATTTAATATGTCAAATGTTTCCTTTCAGGCAGAAAAGCATCATGGTTAGTTCTCTTGGGAACCGACTACTCTGTTTTTCTCCCTCTGAACAGGGCCTGGCACTGTGTCTCTCCTGGGCTATGGTGGGGCTCCTACACATCAGCACAATTAACAGTACTTGTCTCATCATGCACTAGCACTTACAGACATGCCAGCTAGGAGACATAGCTGACATATCCACAATGTGTTGTCACAGTCTTTTGGCACCACTGCCACATTTGCCTCCAGTATCCTAGGGAATAAATTAAAGATTTCCCTTTTCCCACATTCTGTTTATCTAAATCCTCCCTCCCCTTCTGTACCTCAGCAAGGCTGCTGCATCACTTCCTCAGCTCCTTCCCCTGACTTTGAGGTATCATGGCTGACACACTTCTAATGAGCTGCCATGTATCATATATTGATCATCCTGACCCACACACATTGAAAATCTTGTATTTTTGTACCTCTGATACCCTTCCGTTCCTGTTGCCTGGCTTTTGAAGTTGAGCAAACCTGTTTCCCCGTAGTGACTGAACACCAAGGATTTGAAGCTGAGCCATTTTTAAATTCCATTGTTATGAGCAATTATAACTGACACGATGTTGCAGTTCCAGCCGAGAGTCCCAGCGCAGTTGCTTCTTTTTACTTAGCCTGAAATTTCCCAGTGAGCTTATTGCTCATCCAAGTGGGTGACTAACAGCAACAGCTTTAGCAAGGACGGTACCGTGTACATAAGGAGCTGTGCAATCTTCCCCCACAGCCTGAACACCTCAGCTGTGACCTGTTAGACTCACATAATTCCAGTTCTGATCTCTGTGCGAAGACTGTCAAATTGTGCAGTGTCTCTGTGCTGTGAATAAGGGAGGGTGGAGGTGGGGAGGAAAGGAGGAGAGGGAAGCAAACAGCATCTAATTCGTGATGGAAAGAGGTTAAAATGTTGGAAAAACTGATCCTTTCGAGGTACTTAAGTCAACATCTAGTGAAAGCTAAGAACTCCTCTGGGGATCCAGAAGGATTTGTTTAAGTCCTATTATAAGAAAGATCGCATAAGATTATAAATCCTCAAGTGTCTTCCCCTCACCTACTCTGTTTTCATTCGTGACCTGATTAGGGTTTGAATCCAGATCCCCTTAAGTGAATACAGCTCCAAACACCCAGCTCACATAAAGACAGCGATTTTTTTCTCCAGAAATACATGGCAAAAGCACCTGGACTTTGAAGACGACAAGTCCTTAACACTTGAATCTTTCCTTAAAGGAGACAGCACCACAGAACCATCAAAAATGTAGCTAAAACAGACTAGCACTGTGAGTCACCTCACTTATTCACCCTTTGTACCATAAATAATGCATAAATCCCAGTGTCATTTACATATGCAGCCATGGCCTGCGTCTATGTAGAGAGCACAGGCTGGAGGATGACACCTGTACCTGTGCATGTCCTGAGACATCTTCTGTGCCACAGTCCAGTCCTTTCCTCCCGGCAATTCTAGACAGCACAGGCAACCTACACTTACTCACATATTGGCAATACTTAAAGCAAACCGACATGATTATCAGTCTATCCTTGTTTCTAGGACAGGGGGGGGAAAAGAGAGATGGTTATCGACCTGGCCTAAAAATTTACATGTGTATAAGCTTGTGAAGAAAGTTAGTGTGTGAAAGGAGCTACAGGATTGAATGTCCCTTTGTTCAGCCTAAATGTCCCTTTGTTTACTGAGAATCAAGGCAGGGGAATCAATTGCTTAAGAACCCAAACCTGGCTGATGGAAGATACCTTTTGCTAGCCAAGAGTTTCCCTTGGGATTGAGAAAGCAGAAGTGAATGGCTTTTTGTAAATAACTCTGTGTATCCAAACTTCCCTTTCCCACTGCTTTTTTCCTCAACAAAACCCCACAATGTTCAGCGAGGAACAGCTCAGAGGTAATGTCACCTCTGTTTGTCTTTCATAAACTGCACTGAAAAAATGTATCTTAAAAACGAGCATGGCCTCCCCTTGTCTGCAGAGAAAGATGCAGGCAAAGCAAAAATCAGAAATCCATGAGAAACAGGATCTCAGTTCCTTCCCTGTGCTAACGTGCTAGACCTACGTCAACCCAAGGATTTAGGAAACATTAGGTAACAGGCGGAGAGTATAAACACCACCTGTAGAAGACAAACTACTAGAACATAACACATACTGCCCAGCAAAAGAAAAAGCCCTGCTGAGGTAGCTGTAGATTTGCTCAGGAGCCTGTGCTTAATTATAAGAATAATTAAGATTTGGCTGGAGCCAAAGAGAATATAAATAGCAACCGAAACCTGCTAGTATCTTTCCTCCATTAGTGGGCCATGAACTGTTTGGCAAAAGGGACTCTTTGTGATACTAACAAGTCGTCTGCTCAATCACAGTATATCAGCACTGACTCATGCAAGCTGCAAAGGGGTTTTAAATGCCAGGGAGAGCAGGTCTTTTGTATTCTGGCAGCTCCTCACTGCTGCTTTATACCACTCCCTCTCAAATGAAGAGTCCGGAATAAGTGCAAAAAAAGGAGGAAAAAAAAAAAAGAAGAAAAGATGTCAGTTGTTTCACAGTGTTTAGTGCTCCCCTGGAGCTTAATTATGTGGGAACTGTGATATGCAGTCTGTCAGCTAGAAGGTGGCAGATCCCTGTGGCACAGTTTGAAAGGTGTGTTGTGAAACACTACTCGTTTGCTCTAGACCTACAGATACTCTGTGGCATGCCCTGTGCAAACCACAGGTTCCCAGTCACGTGTGGGTTCCTCACGTTTCTAACCTGTGGTGTCTGAGGTGGCATACTCCTGGATTCAGGTTCCAGCATCCCCATGCACACTGTACTCTGATTCTCCAGTTAGCAGAATGGCACATAAATATTTCCATCTTCACCAAATAAACAAACTCACTCGTGTTAGCTTCCTGCTGCTCTATAACTCTAAACCTCATGCAGGGCTCAGTGATCGGCACCATCAACTTACAATTTTTCGGTCTCTAAGTCAGGACTATAGCCATGGGAGATGTTGCATTGCCCCCCAGGAATGCAATAAACAGCTCTTCAGCATAATTTTGAAATGAAGCAGTGCAGAGACCATCCTCCAGAATATGTTTTCAAATGTCTTGCATAATTTCGCCTGTTTTTATTTTTGAAATTGTAAGCACTAGAATCATTCATTTCTGAGGCTCTCTCTTGTGCTGGTGTCTAGCTGCCGTAAAGAAAGAAAACTACAGAAAATTTCTGTCCCAGTTTGTATTTTCCACTTGCAAATATTCACTCCATTCTGAGTATTAACAAGGAACAGCTTCTTCTACTACATGCAGGAGGTGCCTTCATAAACTTGTCACATCCTGATGTTAGTAGCATATGGTACTGAAAATATTCCTACTGCTTAGAGAGAGAGCTGTTACAAATATTTCAAGCAACAGTTTGTTAATTTTGGATCCAATCTTACAGTGCACCAATATTTTTCTCATGCTTTTACACCTAACGGTATAATGAAGATGCCCCATGAAGTTTCATAAAGAACAAGTCAGTCCATAGATTTTTGGAGCATTTAAAAGAACATTTCATTTCAAATACCATGTGTATAAGACAGAGTCTGGTTCTTTCTTCTTCCTTTTGCAAAGTAGAGAGGAGCAAATCCTCATCTTTTTTGTGATACCATGAAACAAAGGAAGATCTATGCTGTACATGAGGAAAATTGCTTGTCTTGCTTTACAGCTCAAGTAATATAGGCTGTGCCTTACAGAACCTAAATATATTTCTTGCCCTGGCTGCCTTGTAGGTTGAACTCTGACAGTACAGAAAACAAGAGATGAGAAATTGGAGTCTTAAGAATAAGGCCAGAAGGCAGGACGTCTTAGGGATTTAATATGGAGCTGGCATCAAAAGATAGAATTGGGCAGAGGATAACATGGTTAGTCCTCCAGATATACTGGGCAGCGGGATTTGTCAGATGGGGTCAAAGAGGGTCAGGATCACAGCCCTGGAGAAATACATGGAGTTAAACGGTTGTCTTCTGTGAAGAAAGTATCTCTTATCTGCTCCCTCAAAAGGCTGCTGTAAGTGTCTCTGAGCAGTGTAAAGTCATCCTAGCTCACTTATCCCAGAAGATGACTGAACTGGCACTGGGAAGTGGCTTTAGCTACTGCTATTCAGTTAGTTATTTGGGGGGGGGTGGTGGTGGTGGGTGGAGAAGATAACTGTGTGGTTTTACGGTACGCTGATATGATGGTTTATCGGAGTCTCCTGTAGCGCCCATCCCTCCTCCCATTTTTTAGGTAATAGATGATGTGTTTCTCCTCATTCCTTCACCACGAGCCCTTTGCCTACCCTTCCAGGCAATTCTGTAGTCACAGCTTCTTACTGTAATGCCTGACCATTGCCTGGTCTCTGCCTACTGATTTTTGCAATGTATCTGAGAAGGGTAATCTTTCATACTTGACAGGAGGGGAGCTCAAGTGCAGAAGAACTCATCTCTAGTTGCACATACAATTTTGTGGCTAAGCAGAGAGTTGAATGAGGACTTCCAAGATTAAGGTGACATCCTAATTTACTGACTGTAACTCTTAAGCCATACTTCATTAGCACTGAAAGCTTCAGGGATTTCAAACTGAACCATATGCCATTATTTTCCACAATATGTGCTATCCTCCAATGGTCTTCTTTCCCCTCCTTCCCTCTGAAATCATAAGACTCCTCTCATTGAGGACAAGCCTACAGACACCTAATTAATCCAATCTGAGTGGTAAAGACTTCTGCAAAACAACACAGGTAAGAAGGGAATATGGAACGCTCAGCTTGCTCTGAAACTTATTTACAACATAGCAGCAGCTAAAGAATACAGTTATGGCATGCATGAAAATGCAGCCCAGGAAAAAGCAACTCCCTTGGAAAGCTTCAGAGTGAAAAATTAAGGCAGGGCAGGTGAATTGAGAGATGCATATGTTAAGCACATTTCCTATCTTGCCTTAGTAATGCTGTTTTCTCTATGCAGCAGCACACACTGCTTCCAGTCTTTAACTATCCAGTCAAACTATCCAGCATATTCAGGAGAAAACACAAACGTGAGAAATACACCATGACATCCTGCAGAAAAGACACACAGGAAAAACAGAGGGCAAACCCAAGGGCAATCAAACAAGAAACATGCTGCATAAAACACAGCTGAATGACCATTAAGCATATTCAGGAGAAAACACAAACGTGAGAAATACACCATGACATCCTGCAGAAAAGACACACAGGAAAAACAGAGGGCAAACCCAAGGGCAATCAAACAAGAAACATGCTGCATAAAACACAGCTGATACAACATTCGGAGAGGTGAGAGAACTGCTTTAAGCAAAAACTAAAAGAAAAAAACACAACCTCCCTCCCCCACATGCTGTCAGATTTATGGTTTCTGTTCTTGAAATCTAGGGCAGTCAGCATAACCAAATTTTGATGCTTCCTTAGGTCTAGTTAGACCAGATGTAATCTACCTCTCGGATGAAAGATCTGCCAGGGAACAACAAATACACAAAGATGACTATTAACAAAATCCTTTGCAGGGCAAGTTGACCTGATATGTTATTGTGAAAAGAAACAAAGCGATGGAAACACCAACATAATTTGTATTCAAACAGAACAGTATGCACAAAGATACCACAGGAACTTGGGGTAAGAGTCATACGAATCTTTCCTTTGTTCCTAGAGCATTCTATTTGGCTTTATTTTTTTGGCACAAATGGCATTATCTTTTGTCCACAAATTACACTTTGAGGGTTGTGGTGTCTTTGAAGCAGGCTATATCCGATGTAAACACTGACCAAGCAGTGAAAATAGCAGCTTAAAAGTTAGTTACAAGCACACAAATGAGTAAGAAAACAATAGGATAGCTAACATTTCATATCCAGGCATCTGAAGTTAAACCCCTAAAATAAATGTTGCAGCTGTATGTATAGACTTTATCCTTAGAACACCCTTAAAACAGAGTTTCCATGAGTGATACTCCAGAGGTTATTGTTTCTCAGCTGCAAAGTAAGTAAAAGCCACAGTGATAAAATCAAAACATGGATATTTCCTGCGGCCTTCTCTCCCGTTTTCTCAATCTCTCTCAGCTGTATTAATGGTGTCAGTTTGGACAAATTTCCTACTTCTATCATATCAATAATTTTGAGTTACCTGAAAAAACTGCAGAGCAGTTAGAGAAAGCTAGGTCAATGTGGATACATGAGATAAAATTCGGTGCTTCCTCAGGAACGACGTGATTTTGGAAAATCGGCGTAAGCTATGCCAAAAGTAGAAAGGCGAAGTATTAAACACAGATTACCTGGGTGCCTACTCGAAAAGCAGCTTCCACTTGAGCTTTAAGGATGTTGCACTTCATATGGTCAGGTACAGCTGAAGGTGACACAGGGGCATGAAGAGTCTTTTCAGCTACTTTCTTGTCTTCACCCTATATTAAATATAAAAGGCAAGCACAGTGACATATGTTAGAAAAAGAAGTTAATAAAATGGTCCAAGATCAAATTTTTAATTTAGCAACTTGATTTAGCAATACGGGATAACATTTCCGTGTTCATACCCTGATAGATAGATCTTAGGATAAAAGGTTTTCAAAATATTTAATGGCTTCATAATATTTTAAAGATAAGAAAAGCCTCTGGGAAGCTTGAGTGATGGAAGCAAGAAACCGATGTGAAGATACATGGAAAAAGCCCAGCCAGGCCCTGGAGTGGTTGCCCAAACCTGTGATCATGCTGAGGAAGCAAAACATTGTCTCAAAATATCGCACTGCAGGCAGAAGAAAGACTCACAACACTCAACTATAGTGAACACTGGTTTCTTACACCACCTTTAAAATGTAAAGGATAAACTTGCAAGTTTATCCAGAGGGATCCAAGGGTATCTTCATGTAATTGCAAGCCAAGCAAAATCTTCTTCATCAGAAAGAAAAGTCCAGGGAGTTTAAACATTGCTGCTGCTCTTTCCACTTGATGCCGACCCTTTACCTATGCAGTGATCTGGATCAGAAATGTAAAGCCTCAGGACAGCTAGTTTAGTGACCTGTTCAGACGTGAACTGAAGGTTTTGTGCCTTGAACAAACTACAGCCAGCAGAAATGCCAGCACAAATAAACTTCCCGTGCAGAAAAGAAAAAAAAATAGAAAGAAAAAAGGACAATGTAATACTAATGTATAAACAAACAGGGTGTGAATGAGACCAGGATTCTAAACACACTCTTAAACACTCAAACTGTAATATCTTATATATTTTAAAGAAGAATTGGACAATGGCATAACCGCCATTGCAAACTTTCCTATTCTTCCTGGAAATGAGACCCGAGTTACAACTGAATAACAGCCTTGATCATGCATTTATTTTCCACTCTCAGCGCTGCAAAGAGTGCGTGGTGGCATACACCCGGACAGAACAGACACGTAATGCTGTCATTCAGATTTCAGCCAAAACCTGTAAATAGCATCAGTAAACCAGGTCCAGCGCATCTCTGAGGTTCACCCCTGGCAAAATATTTCAACTCAGAACCGGTTATTTTTTAGTCACTGAAATTACCGTATGATTAGCCCTTTAACTTCAAAACCCGCCTCCTTTGTCCTTCCTTCTGCCCGGCCCCATGACACCCCCCTGGATGATGCTAACTACAGTCTTATTGACTCTTCTCTCAGGTCCTCAAACAATCACAGAAAAAGGGAACACCAAAATTCAGGGGACAATTTCTGGAAGTGGGGCAAATCACAAATGCAATTATGTTGCCTGAGGAAACTGTTCTGAAAACACTGGAGAGGGAAAGAGCCAGACCTCTACAGAACTCTACAGAGACTGCAAAATATTTCTCATGTGTAAGCAGAGTTGGTCCAGCAGACTTCATCATCCAAAATGCCATAGCTGCCAGGTATGAATTTGAAAAACTGGCTGTTAAAGGACTGCGCATCATGAGTTTTTTTGTCTCTGGCAAAAAATTCTTACATGTTTGTTTGCTGAGCCACGATTACTGGGTTTGGTGGAAGATATTTTTTGAGTTTTCATTCTCCCCACTTTCCTCCTAAGGGGAAAGAAAATACTTAAAATGAAAAGTGATAGCATCTAGCTGGAGCAGCTTATGGAACTGTAGTCACCTATTCAGCCTTGAAAATAACGGTAGTTCAGGCAAGCATGTGAAAAAAACTGTGAAATATTTGTTTGCCACACATGTGTTTTCTGGGGCACTCATGAAGCTGTAGAAGCTGAAGTAGAGATACACAAAAAGCAAAATTAACTGTAAAGAAATCACAACTTTTCCTTCACCAATAGTCTTGGTAACCTCAGTGCACTATTACACACTTTAAAATGGCTGCTATTATTGTCAACTTTTAAGAGTACTGATTTCCAAGAACAGAAAGAACAACACACTAAGCAGTGGCATTTCTAAAAGCCATGCAAAATCCCACCTTTGTTTTAACACTGGACACTAATTAAATATCATTTCAGTGAAACACAATTAAGCAACTGTATTTTACTAGCTAAATCGAGACAACTGGTGCTTGTTTAGGACATAAGCTTGTTTCATAACTCAAAAAGTTCCAAAGTTGGGTCCATCTTTTAGACAAATGGATATGGAATATTTTTCAGTCCTTATATTCTTCCTCCCCTGCCCAATTTCTCCACATTGGCCGAAAGCAACATAGAAGCCCTGGGGGCTGGCCTGTAGCTAGAATCCTCAAAAGGTCTAAATCTCCTGCTATATTCAGGATTATACCAGATGACTCCATGTAATGGAGACTGTCCCCAGTGCAGGATCTGATGTGAAGTCTCGCACTGAGGTTCTCATAACCTGAGAGGTCCAAAGGCTGGTGCTTGCTGTCCTGGCTGAAAAGGGAAAGCTGCTGCTGCTGCTGGAGGTTGTAAACTTCTTAGAAGGTCCTGGGCACTCAGTTCTGCTTTAGCCCTTGTTTGGGTCACGCTTTAGGAGTTTCACCTTCAGCCAAGCAAAATTTGCTTTGCTTGCACCTCAACAGGAGCAGCAACACCTGATGACACACGAAGAGCAGACATTGCTCCAATTGCTGCTTGGCCTCATCCTGCTTACCAAGATGCTGAGCCAGCAGCCAAAGGCCACCACCTTTCCCTGCCCCAGTGGAAACGCTACCTGCACACAAACCCCATATGGGGCTGGAGAGTGCTCGACCCGACCCAGACCTCCTCTAGCTTCTGAACATCTGTGAAAGGCTTCTTTGCCAGCCTGCCTTGGCAACGATGGACTTTTCCGCCACAATGCAGCGCATCCCGAGTCATTACTGAATTCTGCTCTCACACAGCTGATTAGGGGAGGCTATTACACACATAGTCAGTGGCACTGATGTTCCAGGCTAAAAGTGAACTCAAATCACAGAACAAAGCAACACCTCTTTACTGCAGACTATTAGCACTTCTAAGCATGTATGTTCCTGTTGTTCCTTAATGTCACTAAACTTTACATTTAAACCCATTCATTCCCCAATTCAACTCCTAAAGTATAATTATCATCAAAAGAAAAATATTTCAGGACTATACAAAACCATACAGTACCTTCTATGGTTCAATTCACTAGTTTATAAGAAAATCAAAGATCTAAAATGTGCCTATGTTAGGAATATCTATATACTATTGCTTCAAGAATGAAAGCTGTAATCTACTTTATTTTGCTGTATAATAAAGAAATCTTAGATTTCCAGAATCCTTATCACTTGCAGTGATGAGTGAAGCATAAAGATAGCAGCTGGGTATTCCAACATTGTACCAGGTTGGCAGTTATTAAAATTTTATTTTCATTTATAAACTAAGAGCATTCTACATGGAAGTAACTAGAAAACTAAACATGGCATAATGTTAATAAAATTTCCAATTTTATCATTTATCACTATGTAATTCCAAAGAATCTGAGATGCCTCTTTCAAGTGAATGTCTGAGAGTCAAACTTGCATTTGAAAGAAGTAATCTTCTTGCTTAAAATGGTAATCTAAACTCATCTTAAAAGGTTAAGAAAGGAGTAAAAAAATCCATTAAGTTAAGATACCTGATAACACTCCAATTTTCCATCTCCAGTTCTGCTGGTGCTAAAAAATAGCAATGTGTTCACATCACTTTCACCACTGATGCAGAACTATTTTTCCAGAGAAGGAAAAACACTGGAGAATTGCATGTAAATGGGTTTGATAGAAATGGCTTGAGCAAGCTCAGATACATATACACATAAAACCAGATGCCTTTTTTTCTTTTTATAATTGAGGTCTTAGGTTTGCTTTTCTCCTCCCAAACATTTACTTTAAATTGAATTACATTTGCTGATACTGGAACCAAAAAGCAGATTTGTACAGTGTGAGATAATGATGACAGTGGCTTTGGTTTGCAAAGCTAACTGAATATTAAGCACACATGCTGAATACAAAGTTGCATGAAACCCAGCAATATCACTCCTGTACTTCACACTTACATTCTCTCTGCTTTGAAAGGTTCGTGCTTTGTTCCACATCAAACTTCATTCTAAGAGTAAGATTCATGACCTTTTGCCTCTGTGAATTTATCAATAGTGTCTTGTTAGCCAAACAGTATGTTTAAAACACGCATTTATCTGGGGATGTCTGAAGAATAGAATTACTATTTTGTTTAGGTACACAGGTCTATTCTTTGTTGCTAGTCATCGCTACTAGTGGGAATTAAAATTTTCATGAAGACAACACAGACATACAGGTTCTGAATGCACATTAGCTTTGTGAGGTCAAACCCTTTGGTTTCCTGGGACTCAACTACATCTGCAAATGTGCATGAAAATCTACAGACTCTTTTGCCCCCTTTCCACCAGGAGATTTATTGATTTTTTCCATGTGATGGCGAATACCAATTATGAACAGACACCATAACAATAAGACCTGTATGACTATGTGTTATTCTTATTTGAGGCAAAATTTGCAAGGAGAAGCTGCATCTCTTATTAGAAAAATACATTTTGAAAAACAAATAAACAAACTCTCATTGGGCTGTCAGATACACAAGACCTTCCCCAGGTCAACTATCAGTTGGTTTAATGAAAGATATAACTCCCAATAAATATTGTTATATCCTTGGAACAAACCTGTTTAGTTCCTGGTATCTAATTGATTTTATAAAATGCTATTGCTCAATATTATTAGATCCTGCCTTTGTCAGGATCTAATCTTTATCAGTAAAGCTATCTTCATTATAGCCTTACTGGGTAGCCATGTTTCCTGGGATGTACCCTCTGATCAGTGTATCACACAGAAGAGTCTCAACATCAACAGAGTTGGCTTTGTGGGCTTTTTTAAAACCACAAATGATTTTTGGAACTGTAGTAGACTTAGGCTTTGCAGTAGCGCACAGGGCAGGTAGTTCCACAGCTTTTTTGCAGGTGGTATCTTTTGCAAGCAGTCAGTAATTTAACTGGGTAGTCCTGTAATATGGTATTACCATCCTAGCAAACGGCCATAACCTTTGAACAGAGTTTGCAAAGCCATTGAGGCTCATCATGCTTCCTCTGCCTGAACCCTTCTTGGTCTGCCTACAGTTTTGTTTTACTAGGTTTAGCTGTAACAGAAGTAGTTTTATATAGAAAGCAGTAACACAAGCAGTTATGCTTTGTAGAATGAGATAATTATGACTCTAACACAAGGGTGTAATATAAAGCAACACAGCGGGGCTTGTATGATACCAGAGGCCTGGAGAAGTGGAGAGACAGGAAGTAGTGTAGAGGAGCGCAGGAATGGGGCAATAACGCAAGGGGCACAGCCTGGCCCTAGAGACCCCCTGGTTATAAACAACTCACCAGTGGCCAGTTAAAGAAGTGCAGTCCTGGACCCAGACAAAACTGGCTTTAGGGCCAATGAAGAGAGCAAAGATATAGTATCTAGCATAATATGTAAAAGTACATATAGTAAATTTGGGTGAAGATGCAGATCAATGAATAAGGAGCAAGGTATAAAAGCATGTTTGCAAACATATAAAAGGAGCCAAAGTGGATTGTAGAGTGAGGAAGAAGAAACCATGAACACGACCATCATAACAACCTTTCTGACCCCACCAGAATGAAGTCCCAACCTTAGGACCCAGAGGTGTAGGAGAAGGGTGAGCATAACACCAGGAAAGGGGGTAGAAACAATTTGAACTGTATTTGTATTCTTTCTTTTTATGCAATAATTGTATCTGCATGTAATAATTACTAGACTCCCAAGACTTCAGAAATGCTAACAATGCATTCTTGGCTTTATATTTTCCATACACACACACACACACACACACGTATCAAGGGTTGATGGGAGAACATATTTTTCTAAGGAAAGGCTTGCAAGAAAGCGAATCAGAAATACATTCACAGCCACAACTCCTCTCTCCTGGAGTTTGTCTCTCCTGGAGATTTCAGAGCCCGCTAGCACTGAAGGGCATGAAACACATGTTGAAACTGACTTTTATTATTCAGGAGGTGGACACACACGTCCACTGGACCAAACAGCTCTGGAAAAGAGATTGGACACGTCCATTCATCATTCCCATGAGACAAAGTTTGCTGTAGCAGACAAACAAATTAATTAACTGCTGAATCTAATTTACCCAATTTCTTGTTAATTCTCCTATGGGTTGATTATTAAGCCTGACAAATTCCAGCCCCAAAGCACTTTACTTGAAAAAACAATAATTAGCAACAAGAAGAGAGGGAGTGAAAGTTGGGACTCCACAATAGATGTGGAAACCATTGCTTTATTTTCAGAAATAGAGCAAATGAAGCAGCATCCTAACTGCTTCACCGGTTTTGTTTAAGCATAATATTTCAGAGGACACAAAACTAGGGAATAAAAAGCACTTAGTAGAATAGAAATCAATGGAGTGGTGCAGGGGAACTGTTAACATTTCATTTTTTTGCCAGAAACTAAGTACACCAACCACTTTATTAAAATCTGTTCACTTCTGGACTGAGTAGCTAGTTAACTACCATAACCAAAAGAGCTTTAAAGGCTACACTCATAGCGAAAAATGCTTGTTACAGTTCAGAACTGTTAAATCCTGTCTAACCTGCCCCGCTGCCTTTGTGCCAGGCAACGCTCCACAGCACTTCAGCCGAAGGGTTAGCCCAACATCTACAGCATGTTCACTCTGTTTCATTGGAGAAGCCATCTGCTGAGGCAACTCCAGGCTCCTCTCAAAGACCTGTAGTTTGTTTGTTTTAGCTTTATAAGCTCTGTGCTCAAAGGCGGAGTTTGTTTGTTTTAGCTTTATAAGCTCTGTGTACACATTTCACATGGATCTAGGTCAGAAAATGGTGCTTGAAGAAGAAACCACAAGCGAGGGGCCAAAAGAACTTCAGAATGATTTGTCAGTTACAACCCACAGCCTGTAATATGAGGGCTTGATCACTGAGGCGCTTTACAGTGATGACTCTGGGCGCATTTCAAGAGCATGTACAATTTTCAGATGGCCTAAAATGGCAATTTTAATAAATTTTGAGGGACTGACCTGCTTCGCATTCACATGATAGCTGCTGTTCATGGGATTGATACCCAACTCTTAAACCCAAGCTCTTTATGACTGCCAGGAGAAGGTTTTCATTAGACAGCTCACTCTTTCTGCTGAGCTTCTGTCAGAAACAAGCATTTAGCAGCTCCTGGTGCTCATTGAAAGATTTTTTTCATCAGCTAAACTTTGACTGATGGAAGTCTCACCACATCAGGCGCAGGCTGCATTTACTGTGCAGCTGCTTTATTGTGAAGCACTGACTTGCTGTGATACTGGGTTTTGCTAATTAGTCCTTAAATAAATAATCCCTCTGACTGTGGACAAAATTCTAGAGCTGTCAGGACAAGCCAAAGAAAACCATTAATTATAGAAGAGCTGAGTTGTCTCTCCATAGATTTTCAGAGAAGAAAGAAGAGCAAAAGGATGAGAGGCCAGGTTTTGCCAGGCAGAAGTTGCAGGGACTGTATTGGGACTACTTGCACAATATGGTGGAATGCAGGACCAAAGTGTCTTAAGATTTCATTTAAATAAAGAAAAAAGACCATAAATCTACTCATTTTGAGATCTCAAGGCTACCATTGAGACAATCTGTTTGGATCTTTCGTGCAACACAGGCCAGACTGGTTTATCTGCTTGTGCACTGTGGTCAACATGGAGAGTCCTCTCACTTCTTCATGTTAGTCCTTCATATATATGCCAAAATGAGCTGTCAATAAGCTTAACTTCTTCATGTTAGTCCTTCATATATACGCCAAAATGAGCTGTCAATAAGCTTAACATTGTAGGACCATCCTTTAAAACATGCTTTGGACATTGTACCTAAGTGAATGTTCTCAGCTGGGGTCAAGACAGAGTATCAGTAACTACATCTGAACTAGAGGAACTCCTCTCACAAGACCTGGGTATTCACTGGGTGAATCTGTGAGATGGAGAATTTTCCTTTGGCAAACTATGTCAATGCTTAATTAGCTTTGCCTATTAAAAACTGTACTTATTACCAGTTAATAGTATTTCTAGAAGAAGAACTTGAGAAATGTCCATGGGAAAAAGATTACTTCTTTTCCATTTCACTTCAGTTTGTCTACTTTATGATTTAACTTTTTAACCCCACTCGAACCTACCAGTGACATAAAATCACAGGTCCTCACAGCTGATAACCAAATAGATTTGGGAAAAAGTCTAAAATATTCCACCTTCACCTGTTCATTCAGAAGTCTCCAAAAGTCATGATATAGGTCATTGTCTCATGACCACATTCATAAGGCATAACGACTGCAGTCCTTAGCTGACCTACCCCACCACCCCATGACACACCTTGAACATGGTTCTTCAAGAAAATCTGCATACTGGAAAATCCACTGCATTATGATTTAATTTCAATTAACTAGAATGTTGAAAAAAACTATACCAAGATTTCTTTTTTTATCAGAAACATCTGACTCACTGATTTTCAGCCTTGATTCCCATTTCCTGGATCCTCCCATCAGAGAAAAAAAAAAGATTATGCCATTTATATATACAGCCCTTTTGTGCTTGTTTTTTTGATACAGTTTGTCACCTCCCCTTTGATTTTAAGTTCCCTAATGCTTGTTGAAATAATATCAGTAACAAAGGCTGTCTGTAAAACCAAGGTACAGTAATTTAATTGAGTTCTCCCTTGAACTAGCAGAAAACTCTCAAAACACGTTTCTTTTACCAGGTCTGTAGTCACTGGGCCCAGACCCCTCATTTGAAGCCAGTGGCAACGCTTTCATTGACTTCATCGGGTTCAGCTCAGGAGTGATGTGATTGCAAACCAGAGCTCCAGGTTTCTATGCTCTATCCAGACTCAGCTCAAGGCAACCCACAGTGCAGGCACAATGGATTTTGCCTCGCATGGATACAAGGAGGCACCAACCTGGTGGCCTCTGATCTCTGTCAGAAACAGTGGGACACGGCTCTTTTGCCACCCCTGCAAAACCTCACTCATAAAACACCCACTAACATTAGATGCCAGAGGGGTTTTAAGGCATAACACAGACTCCTCATGTAGAAAACAAGATTTTTTTTTTATCACTTGAAGTGTTGTTATTTCTTAGCAGCTCTGGGCTGCCTGGATGACTAACTTCACAACTAAACTAAAACTACATCATAACATTGTTGCAGCAGCTTCTGAAATTTTAAAAGGCAAAGTTGGAGGAAATGCTAAACCTAAAAACCAAACCCCAGTCCCACAGGAGATGGTGAGAGGTGATTAAAAAGCAAGCCAGTTGCAGATGAATGTTGATTTGAATTGGCAGTGAAAAAGCAGCAGCTTTTGAATATGAAGTGACAAAAGGACTCTTCAGCATATATATGTAAAAGTATATATGTATATGCTATACCTTGTTCATGCTGACGTGCAGGGCTGGCCATGGTCCAACTACCTTCACACTCTCCGTTTCTATTTTCTTCAGATGAGAAGTTTCATCATAAAGAAGGGGAAGTCCTGAGCTCAGTTCTAAAAAGATGCCCAAAAGAAAGAAAGAAAAAAAACAGTCTGAAGGGAGGCTACAGAGGAACTGCAGAGCAAGACACTCAACTACATTTGAAGAGACAGCTGTCAGCAAACCATCTTCCCTTTAAGACCATCTAAAGTGCTTCATAATTATGCCTGTCAGGTCATTTTTCCTTTTCCTATTTAGCAAACAATTCCTCCCCCTCCTCCTTCTTGCCCACCCTTTCATTTCAGCAGGGCTTTTGCCAGCTCTGGGCTAGATGCTTCTCTCCTTACCTCCCTGCCTCCACCTCCCCCATATTCTAAAACTCAGTTGACACCAGAGGGACTATTTATGCAGCCATGGTGCCACTCTCAGAACATGTGACGTGTAAAGTGATCAGAGTATATAGCTTTTGGCTTCTCTCAGACATCTTTATTTATATGCAAGCCTCTTTAAGATTGTTGTCAGGAATTTGCTGTGCTTTGTCAACAGAGATTTTGAGCAAACCACCGACACAGAAAGACAAGCAAAAATATTTTTTGAGACAGCCCTGAAAGGTCTCTGCCAACATCGTGGGGATGGTGTGGCATATATGTGTATATTTGCAAGTATTCTGAGAAAAATGAGCTCCATCATGTGATGATTTTTCGAATCATCACAGGGGGTGATCATCATGACATGGGCGGGGTTGGACTAGAAGATCTCCAGAAGTTCCTTCCAACCCCATATCATTCTGTGATTCTGTGAATCCCTGCATTCTCCTGTATTTACTTTTTTTTTTTTTTTTTTTTTTGCGCCATGGATTCTAGGCAGTAACAGTTGGGAACAATCCAGTAAACTACAGAGTCTGATTCAAAACCCACTGAAATCAATAAAAACTTTGCTCTGACTGCAGTTTTGTTTGGATCAGGTTCTTAAACTGTCCTAAGAATATTAAATATTACTCACTCAAGATCAAATTCTACAGCTGAAGTCCTACAAAAGGCATATATTTCTGAGACAGCATTAAGTCTTGGCAAAACGAGGCTTTCATTTCAAGAAAGGATCTGGCAGCACTGTGTTTTTCAAAGCACTGTTTTCAGCCTGAAACTCAGCCTGTATTACACCATTCTCTGCTCAGGGTTAGACAAGGACTTTTGTAGCTAGCAGTTTGGGAATAAAGGATGGGTTTTTTTAAGTGATAACCTGCAAGCTCAGCTCAAAGAGGCAAGCTGGGCCCCCTCTTCTCGTTCATGATTTTCCATCATAAAAATTCTGCAAGCTACATTGCATATTTGTTGGCATCTGCTTTGGGTGATAGCCCCAGCTGCTGCCAGTGGGATCTGCTCACGTGCACCTGGTAATCCATGCACGATGTTGCCATGCCAATTAGGCTTAGCAAGCGTCTTGCCCTCTCTATGCAGCGGCACTGGTGCTGTAAGGCTAACAGCCCTTGAATACAGCGGTCCCTGGGACTGGGAATCTGCGAATACATTGGGGGAAGATCTGCTGCATAAAAAGATACAATCTGTGTGAATCTGCTCTGAGGTGAAGGGCAGCATCGCAAATACAATAATCAGGCTGAATGCAGGAAAACAACATCTTCTGCTGAATTGCCTTCATAAACACACGTCAGATTTGCTTCAGTGGATTTCACTTCTTCTAGTAATTGAAGTAGACAAATTACTTGGAATGTGAAAAATCAGGCAGGTCTGGCCTGGGTTTGTTTGCAAGTCACGAAATGCCCATGATCCCTTGGAAAACCACATGGTAGCCAAACTGGTGTGCACAGCCTCACTCCCCCTGTCAGCCTCAGGGGAAAGTTTCCACTGGGACAGTGTATTCTCCCCATGAGACCTTTTGGCTCTCCGGGCATTTCCACTTGAGTTATTTTGGTCACAAGCACCCTCTTCCCCAAGAGTGTCCCCAGGTTAGTGACCACTCACTTCCTAGAAACACTTTCCCAGCAGTGGCCTGGAGGCAGACATCAGCCCCCCCTGTCCCCAGGTTCCTGATACAGACCCCTGATGGTATCTCCTCTCTGCCTGAGTTTCTTTGTCCCACACACTCTGCCATGTCTGCCGTCCTACATAAGTGACTGACAGTCAGCATGCTCCTAACCATTTTGGCATATACGCCACGAGCCTTTTCCACAGGCTCTCTACAGGACAGTTTTCTCAGGTGAAATAGCCTGAGCAGCATTTAAAAGGATCCATGAAAAATAAAACAAACCCACTGAGCACCAACCTTGAAAAGGCACCCAGACCTGTAACTCCAAGCTGCAAGTGAGTAACTTTGACTCGGCTTTTTAAGAGAAGCGGTCCTATCTATACCATCACCGCTCTAAAGGCATAAACAACAGCCTGAGCACACCAGGTCTAGCGTAGCCTGCCTGTGTTAAGGTGAGCCAGCTTACAGAGCAGCACACGGGATGCAAAACCACCTGAAGAGCCTGGCTGGATGCAGCCGGCATGCCCGCACCACCACCTCCCCTCAGAGGTGCCCCTGTCCCCTTTCTGCTCCCTTAGGGAAAGCGGGAATTGGCATTTGGCACTACTGGCATTAGGCCACGTCAGGAACCTGCTCCGATCCCTTCACATAGCTAGCATGAACCAGCCATGAGCAGACAAAATGAAGAGAGAGATAGATCTCTCTCCGGGAGTAGGTGGCACATGCATGTCTCAGCTGCCCAAGGCCCCTTCCGAGCATGGCAGCTGCCGGACAGGCTGGTGAGGCACCGCAGGGCCTGGGGGGACACAGCCTCCTGGGCCTCACCTTTCATCTCTCAGGTAACTCATGCTGGCCACAAACACAGCTACTCCTGATGTTTGCCCTGGTGCTTTTTTTCTAAGCTTATTTCCCCAGCAAGGAGGAGTAGGAGAGCAGGAAAGCCTCAGAGGAGACGCAGAGCTGGAAGAAACAGCATGTGCTGTGTTTGTTTGCTGCTGTTTCTTTAGTTGCCACCTGCTCTGTGGCAGGGCCCATGGCAGGGCTGTGGGGAGCTGGAGCTCTGAGGCTGAGGCCCTGGGCAGGATGGGGGAGCCCCCAGGAGGAGAATGAAAGGGGCAATAGAGCCTGCAGTGCCCTCAGGGCCAGGACACCCAGCAGCATAGCCATCTCTGACTGAATTTCCTGGCATGCTTCAGCTCTAATTTGGGAAAGACAAACAGGAGCTGGCACAACCCCCAGAAAGGTCACCGCCTCCCGCCACACCAGGCTGACAGCCCGGCCCAGGCTTTCCAGCTCAGCCTCGCCGCCAGCACTCAGCAGCCGCTCATGGTGGCCCTGTGACCCGCCGGCCATGGCCCAGCCAGCTGCATGCCCCCCATGGCACTATTATACAGACTATGCCGGTCATCACAGATCACGGCCGAGATGCAGATACCCCGTCAGGGGTGCTGGAGAGCCCAGAGGCCTGCCCTGGGTCTCTGGAGCCTGGGCCATGGGCCTGGGAGGCCATGCTGGTGGTGTGACATGCCAGCCCCATGGCCTCCCCAGGGCAAAGGTACCCCAGCATACAAACAATGAAAGACAGCACATCTCCTGAAGGTTGCCCCTAAGAGAGTAGCTTCTTTGAAAGCCCCGTCAAACAATTGGTATTGCTGCTTAGGATTCCTTCCTTAAACCTCTACAATTACTTGCATTTTAATTATTTCTTCAGCTTCCCTCCTAAAACTTGTTATCTCCCTCTCCTGGGGAAAAAAAAAATATTAAAGAAAATGTTTCTGAGTTTCTGAAACAAGGTCTGATTAAAGTGCATAGGCAAGTAGATGCCTGTGCATTACTGCTGAGGTGGGACAACCTACAGTCAAGGTCACTCAGCACCATCCATGACAAGATCCTGGTTTCAGGAATTTGAAAATTGTCAGATTAACTGCCCAGGCTGAAAGTTTCCATAATGGATACCTATCTCAGGGTGATTTACAATTATAAAGCCAAAAACTGGGTAAAGGAAGAACTTATCATCCCCTTGAGGCAACGAAAATAATAGATTGCACCTTGTTTTCCCATCTTCTGAAGTTCTTACACAGCTTCAGCCTCTCGCACACTGCAGTGTGCAGAGAGAATATATTTGAAGAGCAAGAAGTAGGATTGCTCAATAGCAGGGATGTTTCCCTTCCAGTTCCTGTGTAAACCTACAAGCATTTGGCTGAGCTATGTACCCTTAAAAAAACCTGTACATGTTGAGTAGCAGAGACTTACACCCAAACTCTGCAAAGCTGCACCAGGAATAGATAGGCTTCTCCCCTCTTTGCTTTCTACATACCAAGAATTTCTCCACCGAACAAGTGAGCATACTCAAGTCGCGGTAGCAGGGGCTGAGCAGGAACCGTTCCCATTACCCAAACTAAGAGCAAGATGCTGTTTGTCTAATGCTCCAAAGTTTCTGCCATTTTGTGCCCAGACATGAAAGCAAGAGTCAGACACAAACAAGGAAGGCTGAAGGCCAGCTGGGCAGATCAGCAAAAGACAATGGCAGATGAGCAGAGGTTTATGAAACTGTATAAATAAATAGTAACAACAAAAAAATAGCCTGTGTCAAGTAGCTAGAGGCTCAGTATCTGTGACTAATTGGTTATTTGTTTAGCCTATGGAACACCAATCTAGCACCAAATCCTGCAACCCCATAGCAAAGCCAGGAAATTGCAAATATTGTCTCATTCCTACACAGTACAAAGCTAGCAAATAATAAAAGGAAGCATACTCTTCATAGAAAAACTGAAACACATGTTGTTTTCTCTTCCTTTCTTTTCCCTGCTTGCCAGAGACAACTCTGAAAGCAGCACAGTTACTGAAATGACATTCACTGCAGTGAACTTACTGTTTGGGTTTGGAACTCCAGAAACAATGTCCTTGCTGTCGGGAGCAAGGGGGCCGTAATTCCCATGGTGGTGGTGATGACGGTGGTGGTGGTGGTGCCTTGCAGGCATTTTTGTGGTATATGGTGCTCCACCATTCTCCTCAATGTTGAACTGATGCAGATCACTGTTGTTCAAGGGATAGCTACAAAACAAATTCAGTTCAAATTAGAGCGGTAAACAGTAGAACAAATTGTACTTTTGGGGAGACCAAGTACAAACTTTCTTGGGAAAAAATGTGTAACTTTTTTGCAAATAAATTTTTTAACAAGATATATCCCAAATCTTGACAGTTTTCTGCTAAAAGGAGACTTACAAGGTGCAAAAAAAAAAAAGAATGTCTCTACTTGTTTGGTATGACTTTAATACCAGAATTATTTTTGATTTTACACACTACACAATCTCTGCTAGACTCTTATACCAAGTCAAATTCTGACTGACTTCTGGAATTTGATTCTCAAAAACATCAAAATTTGTCCTGCAGGAATTTGCAACTTCACCTGAGACAGCAAAGTGGTCAGGCAGCAAACAATAACTCTTTTAAAGTGAAATTATCAGAAGTGCAGACCAAGTCCCAGAATAACATTACATTCCCGAGAAAGTTTGGACCTCCAAATTTATGGTGCAAAAGAGCTGTATGAGAAATTTGTGACTTGGGAAAAAGAGAGAAAGATCCCATTGGAAAGAAAAGGTGTTAAAGGTAACAATATACAAAATAGCACTTGGTCAAAAAGGAATCATACCTGTTCTGGTAAAATAACTGGTGCTTTTTTTGCATATGTTTAGTTAGGACATTAACTGTTGTCAGTCTACAATTTACAGAGAAATGGAGACGTTGAAATTTTAATTCATCATCTCTAACTCAGAGGTATCAAATGACACTGTTGATTTTCTTCAGTAGTATTAACTGATGCTGTTTCAGTTTATTGTTTGAAATGATGGTGAATTTCTAGAAATTATATTTTCTCTCATGCCATCAACCAAAAAAGACCGACACTCTACATATATACTGCAAATGAGTTGAATGTGCTTTTCTCAGAGCAGTACTTCAAGTTTTTATAAGGTTTTAACACATTCTATAGTATTGCATTAGACAGTAGTTGTAGTAAATCAATTAATTCTGAGAAAAGATGAATCCCCTGCCCATTTGAAAAGTGCTAAAGGAATTATATCTTCAGCTGCATGGGCTAACAGCAGCTGAAAATCTGACAATATGCAATAAAGACAAAGAGAACAATTAAAGGAACAATGAATAAATTATACCTAGCCACTTGCTACATATGTTCTCTGCAGATTACTTACAGATTCAAAGCAAAATTAGCCAGTCATCTGCAAATAAACACATCTGTATCATTTCCAAAGATACGCTAAAGCATGCAACTTCGTACATCGTTAATAACCACTGTCGGCTTAGTAATGAATTCTGACACCATGAAGTTTCTGACTGGACAGTAATTGAATAACACTTTTATGCTGGTTACTTTTTGAAAGCAGGAGGTGGGGAGGGGAACGTTGTGTATATTAATCTTGGCAGATTCCCAGCATGTAGCACCGACTGCCAATAAAGTCACTTCTGATGCTTTACTTGCCTTAAGGAAACAATACATATAGGGGTCTGATCCACAGGGGACAGCTTTGGTGAGCTCAGATAATCCAGGACTTGTCCGTCTTTTGAAACTGCACTATATCTTCACTGTTATAATCAAATCAAGCAAGTGCCTACTGGGGGAAAATGGTACAGGCTAATGAGATTGCGCACTAATTGTAACAGCTCTCCTGCACTCTCCCTCCAAGGTCCTTAGATTGTGATATTTTTTGACTGAGAGGATAGCTGGTTTTGTTCATGCAGTTAAAACCCTTATTGGAAATAAGACCAGTTTTGGGCTGGAGCCTCAGCACATCCTATTTTTTTAGTCTACAATTCTATTTTTTTTTCAGGACACAAAACCCTGTGTGCTTGGGAGTTGTTCTCATGTCACCTGCTGGCAGGCTGGTCTAGCAGATTTTTGACTAGTCTTTTCAAAAGGAATGAGATCACACCAAATCCTCACATTGACTCCTGATATTGCTATGGGCGTGAAATAGCTTCCATGCTAAAATGGGGATGACCTGCGCAACTGAATGAGCCGAAACCCCTCTGGCACAAGGTCAAAGATGCACCAAATTCTCTAGATGTATTTCTTGACTGTCCAGAGAGGAGCGCTCACACCATGTAAAATGCAGGGAGGCCATTCATTCAAAGAAGTCAAGAGCTAGCCCAGCAAAGCTGATGTTCAGGTGTGCACTGAAATCCTTGAAGAAAGCCACAAAGCTCTAGTCAGGATGCCAATGCCCAGGCAGCACACTCTGATGTGTGATCCATATTGAAACCGCTGGCCCATTTAGAAGGAGGCAGTCACTTGCACTCTTCCAGGGCTGACAGCAAGGGACAGATACTGAGGCAAACTCATCTCTGTGGACAGTCAGCTCTTGCACTTCTGATGGATATGGGGTTGGAGTGAGGAAGACTTTCCCACCCATACTCTCCCTTCTTCCCTCCCTCCTAAGAGTTTTGCACTGATTCACTACTAGACTGATGAGTTACCAAACAACCATAAACAACAGGGCTTGCAGCAGCCCCAGAGCCAATCTATTAGAGTTGACAGTACCCACACAAAGATATCATTAGCAGGCCAAATCTCTATTCTGTGTACTCTCTACTGTAAAGTTTAGGCACACATTAGACATCTTACTGCATTTTCTACAAGGTGGCATCATTATTTTGCAGTGATATCACACCTATTTTTCACTTATTTTTCTGTTCTTTCACTGTCTTAAATCTAGAGACTTGAGATTTTTCTCCTCAATATATCTTTTCTTTCTATTGCTTGTTTTTGTCTGGATTATCTGAATAGATAGTGTGTTCATGCATCCTTCCGAACCCATTGACACAAATAAATCGCTACTTTCAATGAAGCAACTTTCTTACCGTATCTTAAGCCCTCCACATTTTCATATTTGTTCCCCAGACATCAAGTAATGCTCTCAGACTATGTGCATACATGGACAGGTATCAGTTTTCATCCTTTCTCTTGTATTTGTCTTTTGACCCTACTAGCATGCCAACATTACACCTTTGTTTTACCTTTTAGCAGTCAATTGGCTGTCCTGCCGGTTTCCTCTTTTTCCTGTGTTATTTACCTGGGCAGTTTTCTCAACAAGCTCCAGCTGCTTCCCATAAAACCAACTCCTGTCCTTCAAGGAAAATGAGGCAGGACCCTACAGGCTATTAGGTAAAGGAAGAAAACATTTCTTCCTTCTCTTGTCCCTCCCTTAAGCAAAGCACTCCTGAGGATTCAGTTGCTGGAGGCTGAACCTTCAGAAAAGCCACTCAAAATTCACAAGACACTTGTGATCACAAGCCTTTAGCCTCAAACTCACATAACTACTTCTCCTGACCAAAAAGGCAGCATACTGAGGAACAGGGCAAGTAACAATTATCTTCTAATTACTTTTTCCATTTTTAAAATTTTATTTACATTACTAGACCTTTACCCCAATTTTATACTCCTCATCCTTTGCTTTAAAAGCTGTTTTGAGTTGACATTCTTACATTTCACGTGCTCCAGCCATCTGCTGCCTTACCAAACCATGCCTCTAGTCTACAACTCACACATACAACAGTGTTAGGAGACCACAGAAAAATGGAGAACAGAAAGGTATTTAGAGACTGAATTATCCACCTCTCCCTTCAAAACTGAGCTAAGCAGACCTGTGTTACCCCAACTGGTTGGCTGAACTGAATCTTCAACACCTTCACAATCAGAGACTCCACGAGCTCCCTGTGTAATGGATTTCAGTGTCTCACGATGCCTACACTTCTTTTGTTTATCCTGTCTCCTTTACTGCAATTTTATCCTGCTATTTCCTCTCCCATCCATCACAGGCATAGTGAACGGGTTATTTCTTGCTGCAGAAACCTATGTTTTTGAAAATGGCTCTTCACACCTCCCTTCAGAGTCTGAAGAGCTCTGGATTCTTCAGTTGCCCCTCACAGGTCACACTTTTCCTACAGCTCTGATATGTTTTGCCATCCCCATCCACTCAGCTGCCCCCTGCTCTGCCTCCAACACGTGGTGCTCAGAACTGGGCACACCCCATTCCAGTTGAGGCCTTGCAGGTACATTGCAAAGAGGATGGAGTTACTGACTTATGTTCAACTTCTGATCCTCAAAAACACCAGATCCTTTCCTAAACTGTCCAGGTTTCCACCCCCAGCAACCTCCAGTACGAAGCAGGTTACTCCTACAGCACAAACATACTATCATTCGTCCTGAGCTACATCCTAAACTTTCTTATGCAATAAGATCATAACACATTCAGCATGTTTCTCTCATCCATGACAGGCCTGGTGTGAGAGGGCTTCCCATTTTGGTGTAACCTGTGAATGACAAGAGATTTTTTAAAAAAAGTAATTGCCTTTCTGTGCCATCCTCCCAGCTGCCATCCTCATTCTCCTGGAGAACATAACCATGTAGACCTGCATAAACATCTTTCACCTGTGTCCCAGAGCAGGCTTACTCCTGCACCCTGTCCCCTTCTTTCACATTCTTCTTGTAGGCATCTCCCACCGATCTGAAGTTACGCTTAGAGAGCTAACAGTGGGACCCTCTTCTCTCCCCTCCTTGAGGAGGCTGGTGGGGCAATAGCAGAAAGCAGGTTCAAACTATCATGCCCTTGAATGAATCTGCATTGAGTTCAGGCCCTCCCTGCTATAGATGAACAATGGTTTAAAAAAACCCCAGGCTTCTAGGTCTGGGTGTCATAAATAATCCTCAACAATTACCACACCCACCTCTGCTCTTTGTTTTGAACACTGCTTCTGCACTATTGCAATTTTCTAATATTTAAAAATCCTCAAACTTTACACAAACATCTCCACAATCCCTTTCAATCCTCCCCTATTCACAGCTCAGAGCAAGCCCTACAGTGATTTGTGCAATTTCTGGCAGCTCAAATCCTCACTGCAGGCTTTGTGCTGAATGTCTTGGGAGGCTCCTTCAACCACTTCAGTCCCCAACAGGAGATGTTTCACTCATCACCATATCGTCACAATACCTTCTCCAACATCAAAATAGGTTTTAGATGTGCTCCCAAAGGCAGTGGAACTATTAAAGTGTATGCTAACGTGAATATGTATTAATGTGGAGAGACTCTCAGAAGTTGAACGAAAGCATTCATTGCACATGAAGCTTCAGTGTGGCAGCTGGGGGATGAGACTTAGCAGCTATGTTAAGCCAAACAGTCAGTTTTTTGGCTTAGTCTCTCCCTTTGGAGGAAAAAAAAACCAAAACAAATGAAAAACAACAAAAAAAGACTTTGAGCTTATTTCCTGCCCAAACCCAGCTGAATTTTTAGCTAACCTTACTTTAATCACTTAGAATCTCACACCCCGCTTCTGTTGCTAAATGATGTAAAGCAGCACAGAGAGCCTAGGAATTTTGCATACTCTGGAAATTTCCCTGTGGACAGGAATGAAGAGGAAATGTGGATAGGAAGAAAGTATTGTTCTGCATAAGTATCAATTAATCCAGAAACCACTGGATTTAAGCAAAAGCCTTTAAGAGGACCCAGCATTCCACAAGAAAGGAACAAAGACCACAGCAGGAGGACTGCTTATAAAAGAGAGAGGATGAAGTTTCATTTTTGCAGCCAAGGACCAGGACATTATAAAAGTAATGAGTGTTCCTAAGTAAAGGAATTTGGATCACTAAAAACAAACTGATGTTTGTTTTTTTTTCCTCTACCATGTAACAAAGACCTCTTTGCTGGCCAGAACTGGCTTCCTAAGCTGTGAGAAATTTAAGTAAAGCTGACAAAGCTGTTACACTTCCATGCTCTGTCCTGACACCACCAGATGACAGGAGAGCTGGCCCATTTGCATCATTTAGGGAAGGCCTGGGAAGATCTGTTGCAGGTCTCTCTCTCCACAATCAGCAGGGACACCTAAGTATCCTAAGGGCATCTCCAAAAGCAGAGCGGGCAGCCAGCAGCCTTCTCCCACACAGACAAACCAACCTCAGAAGGAAAGAGAAAATGGTGATGGGGAAATGGGTGTTGAGAAATGGTGACAGGAGCGGGGAGAATTTCTCCTGTAGCAGATGAAAGTACATGCAGCAGCTTCCTGCATTACAAGATGCTGAACTAAGTTTTGAAGCAGGAGTAATCTGGAATTCTCCACAAGAAGAACAGAGCCCGTGGCAAAGCATGTTCTAATAAAATACCAAGAAACAAATCTCGACTCAACAAAGCCATCATCCTCACAGATTTCACCCTATCTACATAAAAGATCATTAAAAAAATACCACCTTGCAAAACTGTCATGCAAAATATGCCCAGTGGGGAACTCAACTTGCTTTTCTTCATTTACAAATGGTTTTAATTAATTATAACGACAGCTAATGATATTTAATCACCTGTCAAAAAAAAATAATTCATTGTCCCAGATGTCCTTGCAGATGATAAAAACTCTGAAAAGCAGACACACAATTTTCTAAGGCAGATGAAATCCTCCCCCAAGTCGGTGCTGCCTTCCCCTTTCAGTCCCAGGCAGACAATGTATGCTTGGCCTTAGGAAATAAAACTAAACCAAGCAGCCAAGTCAGGTTAAAATAGAAGCAAAACCAAGAGAGGAAGCTCAGGCCTCCAAGAGAGCCTGCAGCTGATCTTGGGTTGCTCACCCACGCTACAGCCTTTTCCACCACTTAACCCATTAAATAACTCGGGTCCTCTGAGCTAAGCACAGCCCTGTCCATGGCTCTCCCTTCCTCAGCATCCCACACCTGCCAAAGCATGCAGAGAAGCAGGCACAGTCCTGGTGCTTGGCTAACAGAGGAGAACAAGAGAAACCACCGGATGTGACAGAAGAAATTGCTTGACATAAAGGATGAAAGCATAAGCAGCTAACCAATGTTACAGAGTGTGCCCTGAAGGATTGCCGGATTTCACAAGTGAAGGGAGAGCTACAGGAGAAATGGCCAGACTTCACAGAGCATTGATGGAGAGTATCAGGGACTTTTTGGTGAAAACGAACTTGCAAGGCCAGCATTGTCTAGGAAACCATAACAGTAATACCATATAAGGTCCAAACTACCTATATAGCCTCAGGAAATTTGAGTACGGACTTAGTAAAACTGGGAGCAATGCACAGAAAAAAGAAGGTGTAACTGAGAGGAGACAAGGGAAGGGAACGAGAGAATCTGTGTGCATCAGGGAAGAACAAGCATGGAAAAATGGATAGGAGAGGGAGAAAAAGGACCAGCCGTAAGTAAGCATGCTTTGCTGTCAAATCCCAATCTTTATCATCTTCTTAACTGTAGTCCTACTTTCTGTGGGGATCTATGCATACAGGATTGAGCTCTCTGTGCTGCCCCACGTTTGCATGCTGCTATTTACGTTTGTGGGTGCTGGTGAAGGCACTGCTCTCCACCTCCTGTGCTCTGCATGGCTGGCTGAATGTGTGCTCCGTGTATTTACATCTCTGGAATACACACGCAGCTTCTCTACAGGCTGGGCTCAGAAACCAGGAACTACAGCAGCCTCACATCTAGCAGATTAGGAAGGTGAAATCACTTTTGCCTTAAAGCCAATCCAATGGATTTGGCTTTCCTCAACAATATGATCCTGTCTTACAAAAAAAAATCTTTCTGTCTCAGTCCCTACAGAGCTGAAATTCCTTGAAAAAAACCCATGTTCTTAAAGAACTTAAACTGTAGAAGTTTCATGCTTCTAAATTATTCAGATTCTCAATGCTGCTAATGCCCTACAAAGAAATACAGGGTCTTCTGCATTTTCAGTGACTTGCCATAACTTTAAAGTCCAGTGTGAACATACTTGACACTATTGCCACACAAATGACTTCAGTTTAGGTTACAGTTTTGCCCTTTTAACACGTTGCCAGTAAAGCCACTGAAGAGGTAGAGTGCAAAGCAAGTAAAAACTCTTATCAAAGCAGGACAGAGTTTTTCACTTAGTTGCTCAGAAGACAGTTTTAACATGCAAAAGTAACACAAAATCAATCACTCAGCACAGCACGGGCTTTCTTATTTACAAACTTGCAACCTGTCCTATCTCTGTTCTCACTGCAACACTCAGGCGACTCATCTGAGTTACAGCAAGAAACTGTCCATTTCATCTTAAAAGCAATTTTCAGACCTTTTTTTTAAAGTCAGAAATCGGAAATGAGAGAGACACATTAAATACAACAGGAGAATCTGAAAATGAGTGATAACAAACAGAGCCCTCCTGGGCTCAGAATTTTTGAGACAGAGGCAGCATTCGGTTTTACATTCAAGTTCCTTGAAGCCTTGCTTCAAATCAGCCTTGGTCATTGATTCAGTGAGCTCCAGGTGCTGGACACAGACGCTGAAGTCTCAAAGCTCCCTTTCCTCTTTCACGCCTCTTCTCTATTCCCGCAGTCTCCAGCAGACTTCATTGCTTTGTATTTCTACTTCTCTACAGTTCTCAAAGTTGCAGGAATTGGTAATGGCAGGTAGACCACTGCAATTATAATTCCAGCACAGGTTCTTATGGCTTTAGTGGGGAAATTGTTTTTTATAAATAGTTAGCTTCTAATCTGGAGTATCATATTAGATGAGTACTTCCTGCTACTAATGAGGCGTGGCTACTTCTTTAATTTCCTTCAGGATGCAGGAAGTAAAAGATAGTTTACATTTCCTCATTTAAAAAAAAATACTATTTTTTAATAATCTTTCAATACATGAAATCATTGTCAGCAACTACAGGTTTTTCAAACTGTTCTAATTTGAAATATCTGTTCTTGCTTAATTCAATACGTCTTCATCTTTGATATAATGAGCTGCAGGTTTTGCTCTTTGATAGTTTAAAGCTGAGGGTCATGTTACTGCAAAGAAAAGGAAGAGGAAAAACCAAGCACATTACAAAGTCAGAAGATAGAAAGCACAAAACCCAATCAGAAGTGGAAATGTAATTGTATTGGCAGTTTGAAAACAACCCCAGGGGCATTTCCACTGGTTCCCCAATAGCCTTAGCTCAACATTAATCTTATTTTTAAATTGGAAGATTCCTCAGTTCCCAGAAGGTATGATGACTAAGGCAGCCATCATGAATGCTTCTTCTGCCAGAGCGAAAGAGAACTGGATTTCTTCTGAAAAGATACATGCAATAGATGATGGAAGATAAGACACCACCAGACCAAAAGGAGTAGTCCCACAGAGTCAAGAGAAAGCCATTATTCCAGAAACACACAAAACAAAGAAGTAACATTGGGTCTAAGATATTAGGCTAGCGGAACTTCCCACCTCCACCAATCTTCCCTCTGTGCCAAGTCTGGCAAGACTCAATCTGAAAAAAAACCACCATGTTCAGGAAAGCTGGGTGGGAGACACCATATTGTTCTTAAACACAACTTCTTCCTCCAGCTCAAAATCAAACGTTATTAAATGCTGAAATTAAAAGCAATATGCAAGTTATTACAGACATGTTTGCACTTTCTGTAGCAGCTTATTAATATGTGCAGTGGACAGTGCAGAGAGAGGCTTGATTTGTGAGCTTCACCACTAAATTCAGACTACCGCTTGTGAAACTGTTTGAAAATAAGTTGTTTTGCTTTAAAGGATAGTCATAAAACAGTCATTAGTAAGTAGCTGAGAGCAGCATTTAGTCTGCAGAAGCTTTATTATTGGAAGTGACTCATATCAAAGGGAGGAACTCCAGCTGAACCAAGTTTTTATCTGTTTTTTGTGACACCGTGGCAACAAGAGCAACAGCACATAGACCCAGAAAGGAAGCCTATTTGGCCAGTTACTTCAAGGTAAAACAGTACGTGAAAAACAAGGGAAGCTGAAGAAGGTCTTCATCATTATCACACACTGTTTTGCAATGCAAGAGACAGAGAGAAAGGTGTGGTCTGTCTCTTTACATTATGTTTTTTCTTACCTACTTTGACAAGTATTGTTGTTGTCCAAAAGCTGGCTCTTCCTATGCATCTGCTGCCTGCTGAGAAAGGAACACTGATTTTCCTGCAGGTCCTTCAATGCTAAAATTTGAGAGCACACCTAACAGCATTGTGTTTTTCCAAGCCTTTGTAGTTTTAATGTAAAGTAGGAAAAATTACTTATTTTGAAATAGTTTGAAATCTTGATCTTCACACTGTAACACAAGTTTGGTTAGGGTGCTGAGGCTTGACCAGCAGAGTGCTAGCTCAAGATGGCTCTCAAAGGAGATTCTTGGCCAGCAGAGTCTTAACAAAAGAAGCTAGGATCCTGATGGATCAATCCCTTTTCAAAGCACCATACACACAGTCTGGGATCAATTTAAAAAAAATACAGTTCCTATGTTATGTCCATTAATGCCAGCCGGTCTGTAGCATCTCTGGCTCAGTCTCTTTGGCTGCCATTAGAAATGCTGCGATGATGGCTTTCCCCTACAAGACTGCTTTCCTTAGCTCTCCTTTGCAGAGTATGAGGAAAACCACTTCTCATCAAGTCTGTGCAGAGATCTGGTGCACCAGGTAAGATGAATGTGTGGCAAAACTTCTCTCCATCGACCTAGGTAGTAGTAGCTGCCTGCTTGATGCACAAACTGGAATGACTGGTAAAAACAGATGATTGTGGCACTGAATCCGTCTTCCTCCTCCCCATTGGAGGGCTCCATGTAGCCAACTTTGATGCCCCAGAAGCAAGCGATATACTCAATTTCACTTTTTCCCTTAGATGTTCCCCAGCTCATTTCTTGCCAGCAGCTGAAGTTCCATTCTCACAATTACTTGCAAGTTCTAACACTTTCTCTTGCAGGCTGAAGAGACGTCTTCCGCAACACTCATCCCGAAGGAAGAAAAAATGACATTTTACATCACAAGGCTATACTATATGCTTTATTCCCATCCACAATGTGAGAAAGCATCCTCCTTGTGGTCAATTTGCACATGGGCTCACTGATAAAAAGGTCTGGAAGGACTTGTCGATTCTTTTCCTTAAGTGTGCGAACACTCGACTGCCAGCTTTGGAAACGCGTTACAAAACCCGATCCCTTTGTTCGTCTTGCCTGTGACTCACATCAGCTGGAGAAAAATAGCTGAAAATTAAAGTTTAAAGAAAAAGCCCACACTAAAACAATTTACGGGAAGTGCCAACACTTTCAGTATTGTATTTCAGTGTCATATTTCTGTATTCAGTATTAGTGATTAGTTCGCATGCCAGGGTCTGGCTTCAGCCAAAGAGCGATATATTTCAGCCCAGGTTATAGATGTGGTACAGTCACCTTTCCGAATCCCCCTCCAGTTCCTGGGGGAGAGGATGGATGCAGGATTACAGAGTTATCACAGGTCAAAAACAACTCCGCTGTAAATCCGAATACAGAGAGTAGAGAGCCAGGCCTGAGCTCTGCTGGGGAAGAACTGGTTTCCAGCTTTATTAAACCCAGGAAAACCACACCCAGAGAGACGATCAGAAGATACCCTCAGCCACCACGTACCAAGCAATTCTCCAGCTCGTAGAAGAATGCGGCCGACTCCACACAGGGTTTCAGATGAGTGTAATTTCTCAGATGCCTAGCACTGTACTCACACACGCTGCCCCTGTGCCCCCAAACCTGATGTGAGGATAGTGTTTATCACCTGTAATCAGGCAACAGCAGAGTTTTTAGGTGTATGCTGGACTTGTAAAAAGAATATTTTAGAGTTGCACAATGAATAGACTTCAGAACAGGGTGGAGAAAGTTGGCACACAGCTCAACAGGTACCCCCGAGAATGTGCTTCATCTGAAGCTGGTACCTCCTCCAGGCAGTTTGCAAGGCTTTTTTTTAAATTTCCCTGTATATTTAGAACTGTATATTTCCCAGTATATTTCTCTGTATGACTGTATAACATGCTCTTTGGCAAAAATTGTATGACATTTCCTCATGAGGAACTCCAAGATAAAATAATTCAACCCAGTGTACAAACACTGATATACCAGGGCTATCAAGTCTCTGTACTGAGTTTGTGCATCTATAAACTACCAGTGGCTTCCTGTAGCAGCTCGAATCTAGGATGTAGCATAGATTTATATCACCAGAGATTTCCCAATATTTTATTTTTAAACTAAAGTTGCTACTTCATTTAACAGCTGAATTAACCAAGCATTTTCCATCTTTTTCCTCTCTCCACTTTCCCCACATAATTTGGTTTTCACCTGCGAAGTTTTGTGTTGCTTCAAACACCAAACTATTCCTAACAAACACCAGATTTTATTCCTAATGTCACAAAGCCTGTATTAGTCACTTATTAAAAGCAATACTTCGTAAGTAATTAGTGTGCTAATTTTAGGGGGAAAAAAAAAAAGCCCCAAACGTAGTTTTAAATTTAAAGCAACTTATTTGTACCACCTAGTTCAGTGCAGGGGCACCCGTATCCACCTTTGCTGAGGTGACACAAGCTGCACGGGTCAGAGAGGAAACGGGTAGAAACGCTCCCTCTTCCCAACCGCATCCCAGCCCATTTGCTACAAGAAGCCAACTAAGACTAGAGCAAGGAAGGAGAGAGAAATTGATCTCTTCTTACCTATCTGATGGCTCGGTGACTCTGCTGGGACAGATTTCTGCGGACAGCAAGGAGGATGTGGGATGAGAAAGTGAAAGGGAAGCGCAGAGTGCACGAGCTGCTTCTCCAGAGCAGCAGAACGACAAGCGCTTCCCTCGAGGTGACACACACAAGCTGCACAACACACCAGTCTCACAGGCTGTTCTTCACCCATAGGCAGATCTCCTGCACGAGGCATTTTAAGGCTAAAAGACTGGTTTAGCCTTGTGCTGTCTTTTCTTGAGATCTGCCAGGGAGAGGCCTCATTCACCGCACCTTCAGCAATAAACCAAACCACAGGTAACAACACATGGGGAGGGAGAACACCGACAGCAAACCACACAAGCCAGTGAAGTTATATGACAAGAATGATACTGTATTACGAATGTAGGTGTGTGAATCATGAAGCAACAATGCTCCACTTTAATGTGAGTATTCAAAAAAAATTCCTCCAACGGGCATTCAGAACAGGAGTTAACCTAGGCTAGTTTCTCTTTCTTCCTTTCCCAAATAAAAGGCTGCTGAAACAGAGGAAGACTAACCTGGGGAAACTGAAGTCCGGCTCTGTGATTACCCACCTTTGGCTTACTCTGACATTTTAACATCTCGGTGCAGAATTGCTTTATTGTTTCCCCCCCTCTATGGGTTGCACTGAAAATGTTGATCCAGCACAGCATTAGTACCTGTTTTGCCCTGGAGTCACAAGTAAAAGAAGTATCATATCTACCCACCCTCCCCCGAAATCTTTCAAAAATAAATAATACGTCATAACGAGAATAAGAAGATTGAAAAATTTTATTTGTATGCAGCACATACAGGAAAGATCAAAACAAATATTAAAAGGTAGCATTTGTAAACAAATATATTTCACAAAAAGTTATACACTATCAAATTTTCTCTGAAAAAAATTCACGGTTATAGCTGTGTATAAAGGTATATTTATCAAAATCAAGTTTAAAACTACTTCATTTTTAAAATATCCCTAATGAAGATTCATTCATTCCAACAACTTCAGAGAGACCACAGATGTAAGGCCTAATTAAAACAACTGCATGAATGGAGATGGCACTGTGATTTCCAGTTTAAAAAAAAAAATAAAATAAAAATCGGCAAGTGATCAAAGTATCAGCCAAGCCTATTTAAAGACCTAGGTTTGTAAAATATACATTCAACATCGCAAATGTCTAACTTAAAAAAATAGAGCTATTTCACTGGATTGTCCTCATCTTGTAGTGTACTGATCACGAGCTGTGTTTTTGAATCCACTCAGAGGAAAGTTATCAGTAGGTAGTTTTATGCAATTGTATGGTTCACTTCCATAATCACATTTAAAATAAGACGACAGCAGCACCCTTTTAGCAAGGATTCATTTTTAACATTCTTGCCTTTATAGCAGCAGGTATGGTTTTGGGGGATGCTATCAATATAATCAGCAAGTCAAAAAAGGAATACACATACTCCATGAAGTTTATTATAGTGTTCTTTCCCTATACTTGTTTTCAAAGTTACGCAAGCACCTCTATTTTTGCTGCAGAACACAAAAATTAAAAACAAACGACACCCAAACCTATGACTAACTCAGTAGGCTCCCTTTGTTGGTGGTCCACAAGCCATTTTGATTGCCAATGTGTATTCTGTTTCTTCCTCCCTCCAATCTCCTATTTGCCTGTCAACTAAAAAACAAAGTTTCTCAAAGTTCATGTATTACCTTGTCTCAAAAGAAACAATTAAAGTAACTAAGGCACAAATGGCTGATCTTCAACAGCAGGCAGAGGGTCACAGATTCAAAAGTATGGTAGAATGTAAATCCCCAGAAACATTTCTGGTCTTGGTGCACTGAGAATTCTTACCAGCTTTCACAAAAGATTTTTCAAGATTTTTTTACAAAGATACAGAAAATACTTTTCCCAAGAATGTCCATGGACACTAAACAAGGATGGACATACATACATACAAAGACACACACTTTATGCACAGTACACGTTGAACATACTGCAGACAGACAAGGACCATGGAATGCAATGATGGTCTGAGATGGCAGGTGAAATGAAGGTGACTGTTTCTCAGAGGGTCGTCATGAGTTTATCTTGGTACATCATACTTTGGACTCCTCCTAAATTCTTCTGGTTCTGCTCCTGGATATACCGTAAATTGCTGTCCTCTCCACTTGTGGGGGGTTTCCAATATGGCCTGTCATCATGATAGGGTGGCCTGTACCATTTGCACAGTTATTGGTTAGTGAGAGATGGAAGTAAACTTACGAGTGCTACACAGCAACATGAGTTCCTCCCCCAAGTGCTAAACATGCATAGGTGTGAAGGGCAGCCACCAGTAAGGGAAGGTAACGGCGACCGACCTACAGATGCAGAAGCCGCTGAAGCAACCGGGAATATCTTTTGGCTGATTTCAAAAGGCTTTGAACCAGAGCTCAGTCATTAAAAACCCTCCCTGTTTTTCAAGTGTTATAGACAAGCGTTGTGCATCGCTGCTCCAGAATCCCAGAGGGATGGTGGGGAGGCAGGGGGTAGCTAGAGGAAAACTAATGTGTACAACAAACAACTGAAATAAACTGTATCATGCAAAACATTGAGCTCATGAAAACATATCCCTAAGGTCTGAAAAATTAAGAAAGGCAATCCTGTTAAGGACGAAAATTGCTCTTCTGTAAATATTGCTGTTCACACAGCACTGGTGCAGTTAATGACACTGAAGCAGCCTGCAAGTTGCAGAGTCGCATTTTATTACAATGAACACAGAGTCCCTAGCTAGTACAGGTATTTCTCTGTGACTGTGGACTGAAACTTGCAAAAGTACTAAAAGGAAAAAATTTTTTTCCTTTTTTGTTCATTACTTATTGCTGCTTAGAAACATTAACCTCAACCACTCCAAGAGCATCTCCTGAATCATTATAGGAGAGGGGGGCAATATATAAATAAAATTTTTGAACAGTATGCAGGAAACCACAGTATTTGAGATGCCTTTATGATCAAACTGAAGCTGCACTTTCTATTTTGGCAATTTGTTTTAATTTTCTCAGAAGGCTGAACATTATAATTTCACTGAAATTATTTGTTCACAAACAATTTCACTGAAAGGATTTTACTGAGAAGATTGAGACACAATCCTATATATTATTTCACAAATTATTAAAAAAAACTTTCATATATAACATGTATTGCCCAGGTAATTTCATTTCAGCCCTTTGCCCATTTTAGACTTGCATGCCCAGCAGAAAGAATTTCATGCATCTGTGGTTTGAGCTCAAGTTCATAGTCAGATGGATTAAGCTTTCTCAAATCAAGCTATCCACGATGTTAAACATCCAACTCTTCCACTTTGACTACGAGTTATTCTAACTTGAAGCTTCCATTTTAACCATACATTTATACACTTCTACCTGAGTGGGACAAAAATTCTGACCACCTTTTCTATCGAGCTTGCATGCCTGAGCTTTTAAGTTTTTTAGACTTACAAGCCTAGCTATAAAAAAGCCATTGTTCATATTTCACTGACCTTAATCTTTGCCCAGGGAGCAGAGGGGCTGAAGGGGGAGGTTGTCTACACACATTACAATACATTCTTGTGCTTATTTCAATATCACTTTGCTCCAGGGTGAACTATTTGGCTTTAAAATGTTACAGGCTAGCATCATAAATGAAGGAATCTTTAGGAAAATTTCAGCAAAACTTCAAACGATTTATAAAATCATTAACCTCTTTCGGCAATCATACTTTGTAATGTGAAATTGTACATTTTAAACCACACACCAAAAAACTGGACAAGTAAAACCTAAACCCAGGAAAAATCTTGAACATGAAGTATAGGTGACGTTAATTACCTAATTTAAACAGTCTTCCATTTCTAGCATAAAATTAGTATCTGCTTTACTGCTGTATGCCAGGAGTTTTCAGATGACAATGAGTATGTTTGCTTCTCTGCCTAGTAAGTATTTCTGGTTATATATTTGCCTTTTTCCTGCATTCTCAGACTCAAACTCAGAACAAATCGTCTCTACCTCAATTTTAAGCTCAGTCTCATCTCCAGAGCCTGCCTACAATAAGAAAGAAGTCTACCCATTCTGATGTAAGAATATAAAGATAAAAATGTAAGATGAACAGGAATGAAGACTAGGGTATTGGTATTTTTTCAGTCAAGACTACTTGTCTAAAAAAAATTGAGTAACCTAAGGAGGCTACGTTTTATTAGGATAAAATAGCAGCTGATTTTTATCACATGTACATGCACAGACACAGATCCACCTGCAGGTGAGTGCCTCCAGTGTGCGTTCCACCAAGCTGGTTCTAACTTGGACTGAATTTCTTCCAAAATTTCTTTTCACTCAATTTCTCCCATTACTAGTTACAAAATAAAAAAGTATGCAAGAAGATAAGCACAACAGCACATTGTCATGGTAGGAATATTTTTGTGAAACAGTTCTCAAAAACTCGATGTTATGTTTTCACTAATTATCTGTAAAGTGCCAGATACATTGTTCCACATACATGTTATTTTTCCAAATCCATTTCTGCAAAAGATTAAAAAAGCGCTGCAATGTGCGAATACGTTCACTTATAGCTTAACTCTAAAATGAGTTTCTTCTGTGTCTTAGGAGACTAAATACTGATCAAATTGTAATTAGTTTTATTAAAGCTACTGAGCATCTTCCCATCCAACATACCCCCTACAGAAATACACTGTGGTATTTCAAATTCTGAATTAAAAATCAACCTGAAAACAAAATTTCATCAAGGAGATTAGGACACTGAAAAACAAAATCTAAATTGAAGTTATTTAAATACTGTCTCTACATCACATATTTCTGACTTCTGTTTGCTTTTCATGTGCTGAAAATCACACAATATGTCCACCAAAGCTTCAAGCCAACAGATTAAGCTAAAGAAAGAAGTGATCATGTCCTTCAGAAAGTGAACGTTGCTTACCTTACATTCACAGGTGTATGTGGATGCCAGTGTGGCTGAGCAGGATGTATATTAGGATGATACTGTGGCTGCAAGTGAAAAGATTGAACCCAGTTAGTTAAATTATATAAAATCTACCTATTAACTCTAACTTTTTATTTTCCTGAGGCCATGAGGAACATGCTCCCTGTGAGCCCTAGAAACCGCACTGTTTCAGACCTTCTCCCACGCCATTTAGTGTATACATGAGACCTCTTGGTGATGAGCTTTCTTGTTAATACACACTCTTGGGAAAATGCAAAGAAAATTGCTTTTCTGTTTGAGAGACAACCTGGCACATCTACTGCTCCTCATAAGAAAGCACATAAAAAGAATGTCAGCTTTAATCAAAGGTGGAGAGTGAGAAAGGTTACTGTTATAATAGCAGACTTCAGGAGGTCACCTATCTTTGGTGACTTATCTTTTGGCATTTCTCTCTCATATCCATAAGATCTTGAGGAGAAACAGTGAAACAAACTCACTAGTGAGGCTTTTAATAAAAACAAGTGTTAAGACTAAGCTCTCATGCACACACTCACTACAGATGAAAGCACAGCTTGCTCTCTCAGTAGCACTGGCCGCTAGTATCATAGGTGAAAACCGGGTAAAGTTTCTCCTTGAAGTGTACAGAGAAGCTTGCTCAATAAACACCCCAACAAACAAACATTCAGACCAGCAATGAACTCCTTAAGTGTTGTGATAGGGAAGATAATTGCAACTTTGAACTTGTTTTTACAGATCATCCAGTGTGAGAGGCTGCTCTAGACAAAAGCTTTGCTCACTGAGCAGTCTCCTGGGGTCCGCCATATTCAGAGTCTCAGGAGTTTTACCCTGTGACTTCAGAGAAAGGAAAGGGAGAAGGGTGGCAAATAGAGCACCTTCAGCTTGCAGAGCATCCAAGAACACAGGGGAAGAAAGAAGAGTCCCTCCACTTTCTATTTAACGCCCAATGTGATGTTTATTTCTGAACCACCTCAGAGAATCTCACCCCAGAGTAAGTAAAGGGTAGCAAACCAGCTGTACTAATTATAGAGAGGAAAAATATTTACCACTAAATAAGAAAATGACAATATTCTCCTCAACAACTGTTATCCTCTTACCTGGTAGTTATGGACTTCGGGAGTTTTTGTAGCACTAAGAGAGAAAAAAAATTACCTTTTATGTAATTAATACATCTATGTCACAGCTTCCTGTAGTTCAGGTTTCTACTCTTCAGGGACATATTACAGTTAAGTAAAATTCATATTCTTAAGGAAATCAATATCTAATTCGAAATATACACTACAGCAATCAGGGTGAAAAAGAGGGGAGAAAATTATTTTTGTTCATTTTACATTTAGGAAACAGGAACAAATAATGTTAGCTAAGTTAACATAACAGCAACAAGCAGAAAGGAAACACGTTTTATTTAGTCTGATCCCAAACACGAAGAGAAAAAAAATTTAAAAATGGAAGCACTTAAAGTTTCACAGGCAGTCTCCAAGAAGAATCTGGTGCTGGATAATGAGAGATCCCAAAGCAATTGATCCCACACCAGAGAATTTGTTTCGACAAATCCTAATGCAGAAACAGTCTTCAGAATCCTATTGGCCTGACAAGAACTGAGAGGTAGAGAGTACTTGGGCTGTCACTTACCACAGTTGTGCGGCTTTCACAGGATTGTTTGCTTAAAAAGAAATAAACAAAAAACCTTAAGGCAGCTGAAAAAAAACCTTAAGACATGTGAAACATCAGTTATTTTGCAGCTATTGTGACTGGGATGTTACACTACATGTTACAGACACATTTGCACAAAAGCCTCAGAACTGCAAGTGCAGCCCCGTGCTTTCCAGCATTCCCCTGTAAGTACATTGAGTATGAAGCAGACACAAACCTCCCTCATTTCTGCAAGAGTCAAAGCCCATTAAAGATGACAGCAGACACCAGCATTCTTCCCAAACATCATAAGGATTTTTGGCAGAGTGAGTTCTGCACAACCACAACATGGCTGTTCTCGCCTTGCTGTAGCTATCATGTCAATGCCATCGAGTCCCTTGGAAATCAGGGGCTACCCCTCACAGCAGTTTTGTATCTCACAGAAAATAGAGTTTTCCTGAAGTTAGTAATGGCCTGTGTCTTATTACAGTGAACAATGGTAGCCAAGAAAGCCCATCAGATGGGAATATGGAACCAAGTAATCTTGAGGAACAAGGTCTTGGCTTGTGCTTTGGACAGGCTGGAAAGAACAGCGAAGAAGGCAACCGAATAACTGGGATGTATCATTTCTTTTACCTGACAAACAGCGTATTTTTCAAGAGTGTTGAAAAACTGCTGAGTGATACAGCTAAATATCCAAGTGTCTGCTGAATTCAGAAAACGTATGACAAACTTAATGAGACACTGTAGAAGTCTCAAAGAGACTGAGCTAGGACAGAATCCAACCCTTGTGGGCTGCAACTAGGTACAGGTCTCAATGGCCAAGAGATGTGTGAACGACAATAACCTAAGGGGAGTTTTTGTACTAACTTAACAAGTGTGCTGTTGAGCTCTCTGGAGGGAGATCACCTGGCTATGACAGCAATTGTGCCTGGCTGCTGTGCAGAGAGAGCTAAACTGAACACCAGCCATGCTTTCTCTCCTCTTCCTGTATCTCACAGCACAGGCACACTGAGACACAAGGTACAATATACAAGTCTGACAGATCCTGTTATTGTAAAAATAAAATGAAAAGAAACTATTTTTCCACTTATGAAATCACCCCCGGTTACCATATAGCTGATTCTCACGTATCACATAACAGTATTTCACAAATTTAATAAATTTGCATTTCTGCAAAAACCTGACATATCCCCAGGAGGGTGGCAGAGGGGGTGTTACAGCCTCTAGGAAGCACGCATACTTGCTGGCCTCTCCCCCTCACTGTACATGAGAAATAAAAATGCCCCCATAATATCAACAGGACTTTTCATGGAACTGAGATTCTTATTCTTGGAATGCAAAGGAGTGTGAAGACATCCTAAGGGAACCTCAGCTCACCCTGCTCCATACAGCAACTACACCGACAGCCTCAAGTAATACAGAATTTAGAGGGGGTTGCCTTGCAGTGCTCCCTCCTAGGCTTTTCTATAAGGGATACAAATCTTAGCTTAAGTTTTGAAGGACATATGACCAAACCAAAGGGGAAATCAATTCCTTGTCATTCCACTCAAATTCAGCACATCAACTCGCAGAGAAAGCTCGTTAAGGTCAGAGCCTGGACAGGTGAATAACATGCCATTACAGTCAGCAAAGCAGCAGCAACTGCATAATGAGACTGCTCAATAACTCTAAAACTGTCTGGCCACATTAGCAAGTCAGTGAGGCTTTTGGACACTGCTCCACTCTACATGAAAAATGCACTTTTTCAGAGAAAATGTTACATGCTTTCCCTCACTGAGTCTGATGCAACTTTTCTTCCCTCCTCAAAGGAGCAACAAACCAAACCATAGGTACGTTCTTCCCCATAGACAGGCGATGGAAGGACTAAGTGAACCTAGACATTAAAAACAGCAGATACGAACAACAGACTCTGACTCTGGAGGAAAAAAAAACCACCCACAAACATTCTGATTTTTAGGTGGTCTGACATGTTTTTCTTTTTACGCCGTGGTACAGATTTTATGGTGGTAATGTGACATTTATATGAGTTAACAGGACACCTGCATGACTGGTTCAGTTAACACACGTACAAACACTTACCCTTATAAGTTGAATGCCTTCGAGAAGGATACCGTTTGCTGGGCCTTCTTTCAAATGTACTCGTTCTACGCAATCTTGTCCCATGTGTTGCTTGATATTCTGTCCGCCCACTTAAAATACACAAGTGAACAAAGTTAACTACTGCCTTTTGCTGGACGCTGTACCTCCTCCTTTGCATAAACACAAATATATTACTGGTACTTTGCTAAATACCTGAATCTGAAGCGTGATCCCAGCCTTATGAAGTCGGATCTACTAGATTTACTATTTGCTGGGGCTCGCAATCTGAAGAAAGCATGGTGCTCCACTGCACACTTCCACAAGTGTTTGCACGTTTTGGCACTGTCTAACCGGAAAACAAATGTGTGCTCTTGCTCTCTGCCCTAAATGCAGAAACAAAAGCTTTGGAAGTTGGCATGCATGATATTAGTTACTGTCCTTGGTCGGAGAAATACAGCCTGGGCCAACAATGTGCTCGGCCTCCCTTGTGTTCTTACCAGCCTGAGCACACACCACAATTTGTTGGATCAGGCCCAAGTAAGGGAAGAAAGTTACCTGTTCATCATCTTCTACAACCACAAGTGTTAGTTTGCTCTTTTTAAAGTCCATTTTTGTGATTTTAGGCCTAAATACAAGAAGCGAAAAGAAAATTAAAGGCAAATTAGTTCTCTTAATCTAGAAGAATCCTCCAAAATGTATGAGTGATCTGCAACCCTGGAACACTTCAGAAACATCACAACAGAAGTATGATTTCCTGGAAATGTGACTATTTTTCAACAAATCTTTCACATTTGAGAGTGGTACTTCTAACCAGGCCAATTTACCTTCAGATTTAACCTTGATGATAGAATCATAGAATTGTTTGGCTTGGAAGGGATCTTTAAAGGTCACCTAGTCCAACCTTCCTTGCAATGAGCAAGGACATCTTCAATTAGATCAGGTTGCTCAGAGACCCGTCCAACCCGACCTTGAATGTTTCCAGGGATGGGGCATCTACAACCTCTCTGGGCAACCTGTTTCAGTGTTTCACCATCCTCATTGTAAATTTTTTTTTAATCTAATCTAATTCTACCCTCTTTCAGTTTAAAACCATCACCCTTTGTCCTATTGCTACAGGCTCTGCTAAAAAGTCTGTCTGCACCTCTCTGAAGCCCCCTTTAAGCACTGAAAGGCCACAATAATGTCTCCCTGGAGCCTTCCCTTCTCCAGGCTGAACAACCCCAACTCTCTCAGCCTGTCTTCATAGGAAATTGATATTTTAACTTTGTGGATTCAACCTACATTACAAAATATAGTCAAGATGCCATTATATAAAGGAGAATGATTCCAGCATTTTAACAGAAAGGAATATAACACAAAAACAAATTACCAAAAGAATAAGCCTATTTTGTTGGCTCCTTCAAAAATCAATATGCCTGTTGGTGTCAGTCCAAGAGCATATTCACAACCATCTCTTCCCTGCAAGCAAGTGCAGAATCAATGATCAATATGTCATTAGTAGTATAAATCTTAATACTGTAGTATGTCAAAATCCATAGGTTTTAAACTAAACAATAAGATTTGCACATTTTTTTTTAACATTGCAGAGCAAACGTATATGCATCTGTATTGGGTGCACCCCATCAGGTTTTGGCAACAGGGGGCTGCAGGCGGCCCTGTGTGGGAGGAGGCTTTGTTCTGCTCCAGATGGCTCTGATGCCCATGGAAACAGCCCCACACCAAGACTGCAGCCAGGGGAGCCCACACCTCGGCTCACACGTGTTTAAGAGCAAGCATGAGCCGCCAGGGGAAGGAGATACAAAAGGAAAAATGCAAGGGATGTGGGAAAGATGTGGAAAGGGATGCTGTGGGGGACATGGCTGGGGACGCACTCTTGAGAGGAACCTCTCCTTGCCAGAGACCACAGCCCAGGGGTGACCCACAGCACAACAAGGACACACCTGAGGGACTGACCCACACCAGGGCAGGGACAGCCCTCAGGGACCACAGCCCGCAGAGAGCCTATACCAGGGCAGGGATGTCCCTGAGGGACAGTGTCCCGTGGGTGACCCATGCAGCAGCAGGGCAGCAGGAAAAGCACAGCTCAGCAGAGGAAAACCAGGAAGCAGCACAAAGTGTTGCGCAGATGACCCCAACCTTGTAGGCTGCCTGGGGAGGAACTGAGCATAACCCACAGGGAAAACAAGGGGAGCTGACACCAGGGTGAGGGGAGGAGAGGTTATGACTGAAGCTGAGATGGGGAAGGGGGGAAGAAAGGTGTTTCTGTATTTGTTTTGTTTCTTTTTTTTTCTTTCTTTTTTTTTCCTGGACAATTCCCAAATCATTACTTAAACATTTATGTTAATTGGCAGTATATTAAGTTAAGTGAAATACCCCAAGGCGAGACTGTTTTGCCGGAGACAGCATCTCCATTCAATGTTCTGACCCCACACTCATAAAATAAAGTATAACATGGATCTTACCTTAACTACATGCATATCTACACCATACATTTCTAGCCATTTAGCTTTGTTCAAGTAGCACAATTCGGCCTGCGCTGGGCTCTTTCCCCTGAGAACATAAAATTTATTTATACTTTACAGTAGGAAATTTTTGTCCATTTTAAATGTGTTAAAATTTGTTCCCCTAATCCTTTTCTTTGGGCCCTCAATCTTGAAGACACTAAATGGTATTTCAAGCTTAGCCTATGTTTTTACCCTATTCCCTTCAAATGAAAAAAAATAGGAGGGACAAAAACTGGAAAAGCTCTAATATTGCCAAGAAGGACGAAAGTTGAGGTAAGACAGCATCACCAAAATGTACTGTATTTATTAATGAAAGACAGCAAAAATCTATTGCTATTACCCTAAACGCAAAAATTTATGTGTGCATGCATCAAAGAAAGAAAGAGAATTGTTTCCAACTCAAACAGAAAAAAAGATCAGACTGCTTAAATTGTTATGAAATCACCCAAAGAAAAACAAACAAAAAAAGAAAAACTCACCCTACCAACCTTCCCTAAATTACCACTTGCCATTTCTAAGGAGGGGGACTGCTCAAATTCTGTCCAGGATACTTCCCAATGGATAAACTCAATCGCCATTTTAAGTCTGCTGAAGGGGTTCTCGTGGACATATTTGGCTTTGGAAGAGCAGAAAACCTCCTGTTGCTAGAGACACCGCTCCCACACAGGTCCCCTACCTGCACTCTTTCCATTTCTGAAAAATGTCAAATTCCATTGCTTCGGTCTGGTTTGGTGCAAACCTGAATTCAGACACGAGTTCTGGTGTGTGCTCTGGGTGCTCACACTCTCCCAGCTCAGCTGCAATCAATCAGTTGAAAAGTTAAAATCATAAAGATCACAGGATAACCAGAAACATTTAATTCCATAATCTCCACAAATACAATGATAGTTTATAAGTTTCTAAGTATGTTGTAAAAGAATATACTTGTACTGACATCATAATTAAAAAAAATACCCACAAACTCAAGATTGTACAGCAGAAGTCAGACAAATGCATTTGCAGGAGCAGCATAAGGTTATGGTACAGATTTCTGACATTTAAGAATGTTAGAACTAAACCAGCTTAACTAAAGCCGCTTCTCTGGATTTTAAAGCATTTAAAGGAAATAAAGTTTCTATTAAAACCAAAAAGATCAATGCACTATTGTTTCAGAAGAGGTTACTTTGAAACTTCCTTTCATTGCAACGAGGTCATACTTTTCATTCCAAAACACATCCCATTCTATCGCATGCCTTTTTACATTACTGTCCATGCATAAACATGGAAGATAAAACCTAGTCTCAAGAAGCCAGTGATAAAAGCGGTGGGGGTTTGGTGTTTGTTTTTTTTTTAAAAAAACAAAACAATAACCCACAGTGGTGGTGTAATATTCAGATTAAGTAATTTTTAAGAAAAGAAATGCTGAAGTATTAACGTAATTGAGGTGCCACTTTCTACTTATCTACTTAGGGCCTGGTATCTTCTTTTCTAGGAGCAGAACACCTTCAAACCCTACTGAGCTCAGCGGGAGATGGAAGCACTGAGCATCTCAGTGATTTACGCCCTTAACTGCCTCGTGGCTGCGACACGCTGTGCTCCTCGAGCCCCTCAGCTGTACAAAGGGGCTGCCGTGTCCCTGCCACCAGACCACGAGACAATCAGCAGCGGCAAATAAACCATTCAGCAACACCATGCGCCACCCGACACGATGCTATTTCCAAACCAGCCCTTTGTCAGTCTGTTTCTCTTGATGACTACTGCTATTACTACTAGAACTAATACTACAAAAAAGCATAGAGAGAAATAAATACCCTTGAAGAAAACAATTTTATTGCTCCAGGGCACTTTTACACGCAACAGTTGCAAAAGTTTAATTTGCTCTCAGTCTTCCTAGCAGGATACATTAGAACACAAGAAGTTACATCTAAAATGCAATCTGTTGGCTGATACACTTAACTAAGTGGTTTTGAGCACTTGAGCTTCACTCCAACGTTCATCGTTCCTGAGGACACCGAATAGATTGAGTTCCCTGATGTTAATTTCTAACTACTGCCTCACGTTTTTTTCTCTTCAACAGTGATCTTCCATGGTGAGTTACAGTATTCTTATCTATATGTCTTTAACAGAGATAGCTCAGCTCTGCTGCTGTTTCATCTAAGTTGGAAGTCTATTTAACGCAGATGTTGCTAAGGATTACTGGCAGTCCAGTCTCCAGTACGTGAGAGGGAGCCACAACAAACACATTAGCAAGGAGGACTCCAGGGAAAAAGAAAAAAATGTAAGAAACTGAAGTTGGATGTGTTGACAACCGTCTAGGAAAAACATGGGAGATTTCTCTACTAGTTAACGGAGAGAGAAGGCGGGGAATGAAGGCTGACTGTGCTGTAAAGAGGATGTGTAAGGAGGAGAAGAATCGTGAGTGTGTGGGACAAGAGATCTCTAAAGGGAAGTTAGGGCAGAAGTACTAGATACAAGAAAAATATCACCCTGGTTTCTCAATAGCTGCACTCACTATTCATTCATTTTCAGGCACACAAACGATGCCATTATTTTGACCTCTAAGAAATAGGTCTTGAGAATAAAAGCCAGTACAAGGCTCATCAGCTCCCTGCACAGGACAGGGGGCAGTGGAAGAAGAGGGAAGTGCGAGCTCCGTAGAACGACGCTCTCACTAGTGCCCTTCCTGGTGGAATTACGTTCCCTTGGTGGCTCAGCAGCATTAATATTTTTCAACAGAAGGGCACAGCAGAGAACCCATCTCTTCATTTGTGGTTTTATGACAAAAGCATCATGCTTTGGCATGCCCCTCCTCCAGCCTTTTTTGGTTTTTGTTTTAAGGAAGGGAAAGTGTTACATAACATTTATATACATTACCTGTGTTTTTAAAAATAACTGCATAAAATGGAGGACCTTTTTAAAACGAATTTCCCTAGAGAAAACATGTTTATCCACAAATACAGATTCTTCTACACAGAAGAGAAAAAAACCTGCTTGCACTACCTCGTGAAGATGTCTTATGATTAGAACTGACGACTCGGAATCTGAGAAAAAGTTTTCCTTTCAAGTTCAATTAGCAGTTTCAAAAGCATACCTGGTTAAATACGAAAGCCACACAAGACTAATGAGGTAGTTAAAAACTTATTCTAGCAGTGACAATTCAAGTTTGATTATGGCATTTCTCTAGATAATCCTTAAGTGAAGTGAAGCGTGTGATTACGTATCTGCTTCACATACTGCAGATCAATGTTATTTGCTACAGAAGTTCCTTCATGGGACTGGCAACAAACCAACAATTTCTGTTTGAAATATGATTAACACAAAACAACAGCCTTGGAAACTGTTGTTTGAAAGAAAGAATTCCCGCAACAGAACAACTTCCTTGATAAATAAGACACATGAAGTTTAAAGCTGTCCTGTAAAGGGAAAAGGCCTTTCAGAGGGTTAGAGCATCAGCTCCTAAACAGCCTTTTATACCTTCTTCCTCACTCTTAGGAAAGCAACACTAAGGAGCAAGATTGGATTTCATGGAGTACATGTAGTGTACTGAGGAGGGAATAATAATTTGACGTTTCTTTAACTCTTCATCATTAAAAGCTTCCAATGTCAATAACATGTAAGAAATGTTATAAAAATGCTAATTATAGCATATGCCAGCAGACATAAATAAATTAATTGCAATAATGAAATAATTTTGGAGAAACTTATTGCAATGATATCGAAATAGCAGAAAACTGAAAAAAAGACAGCAGAAAAATATGCAAATGTCACCACAATTTAAATATGTTACCACAAACAACATCAAGAAGTGTTAGTTTTGTCCCTAGTTGGGGACATTATAAACATGAAGGATGGCTATTGCATTATATTTACATAGTAATCACAGGTGTCAGTTACTACCCAAAATGTTGAGGCATCAACATATTATTCTTTGCTTGCTTCTCCTTGCTTAGACCAGGGGTGAGGGACCGTTGTTTTTATCTGTGAAAATGGAAGTAATGAATCAAATAGGGGCTCCAGATTTCCTCCATCTCAAGAAGGCAAGCAGAGTTTGCCTGCAGCAGTTCTTTGCACACCTAATAATCAGAGCTGTGCCAGACTGGTGCAAATGAAAACTGAGAAATAACTCACTGACTTCAGATTTATACCTGTTGCTGTTTGGAACTGAAATTCCAGTTCTGACTGTCAAGTCCACCTATAATCACTGAGTTATCTCCATTCCTGTATTAAACTAAGAGACTCTGCCTGAGGACTCCACATGCCATTGCCAACCACCAGCAGAACAGGAAGAGCAGTTCTCTTTTCGCTTCATTTTGCTGCTGCTATGCCTAGAATGGTCCAGATCACTGCACTTTCTTTTAGAAAAAAATAAACTTGATTTGCGCTTCATTAGTCAAGTTTCCTTCCCATCTACAAAACAAACCACCTGAAATGGAACAAATATTTGTATTAATGTGTACGTGGTAATAAAAAAAAGCAACAAACTTTTTTCTATAATGAACTAATGAAACAGTGTTCTGTTTTTTTTTTAAAATCTTGTAACCCTTGCTCCTGACACTGAAGTAATCTTAGTTCCTACCTTTCCATATAATTCCCTCCTCTCCAGCACTTGCCATCCTTTCCCTCCTGCCCTGTAGCCACCTCCTGTGTCACACACCCTGGAGGTTTGCTCTCCCAGGCACTGGGCCAGGCAGGAGGTACCCCATGCTCAAAACTACATCCGCAGAGACCTGCCTGCCACAAAGCCTGTGCTGAAGGGCCAGCTGGTTCTTCAGGCTAAATAGGTAACACTGTGCACACACCACCGCTTCTCCCTCAGTGAGGAACTATTTGGGATCTTTCTTCTCCGGTTAGCCTCTGGTTTCCATGAAAGCTTTGTCCATCCATGCCTCTGAGGCTCCTTCCCCTTGGCAAGCGTGCTGATGTTGGCTAACGTAGTTCAGAAGATATGAATGGAGGGAAGACAGGAAAGTGATTTCCCTAAAATTCTTCTCCTCAGGTAAAGAAAAGCCATTTATATAGGATCAAAGAGAAATTATTAGTATCAAAGAGTGAAAAGAAACTAGTAGGCGAGTTTTTAAATACATTAAGACAAAACACTTCGAAAAAATTGCATACCTTGAAGACACAGAGCTGCTAGTTCAACAGCAGTTTCATACGGGCATTTCAGTCTTAAAAAGAAAAAAACCTCAAGCTATAAAAATCACGTCTCTTTCTCAGTGAGTTCCTCTTGCAATAAAGCTAGGTAGCAGTCTGATATAAGAAATGGAAGCATTAACTTCCACAAGCTATTAATGATATATAATGAAACATCTACAATTAATTTTTACTTGCATATGGTTATTTCCTAATTAGCACTAAACACACGATACGCTCCACCATAAAACAAGCTTGAACTAATAGAGACAACATTAAATTGACTATGAAACCATTTTTTCTCCAACACTGTATTTTAGAACATGTAGTTTTGAGGTTTCTTGGATTTGTAATAAAAAAAAATAAAATAACAAAGTGGATATGAATATACATTCATATAAACACAAAATATTTTTGCAGAGTTGAAATGTACAGGAAGTGTGGTACTTCAACTTTTTCTCCTCTTTTACCTACTGTACTGAAAAATATGACAAGCTCATGTTACATTTTCAAGTCAAAAAAATCAGGACAGTCTTTGCTATCTCTATATGTTTCCATCACCTGTCAATCCAACAAAGGTCTTTACCTATTCTATTTGTCAATAATATAGTCATTTTGCACACAAAGCTATATATCTCTCTATTCTGAAGGAAAAAAATGCACACGTAACTGTAAGTTATATTTATAATCTGTGCACAAATACCATAAAGTATTAAAACAATCATGCACTCAAAGTAAAATTTTAACACACTAAGAGACTAACTATTATAAATACTTTAAATTATAGCTGCAAGAGCAAAGAGGTACTTACTTCCCTGAAAGAATATCTTGCCGGAGCTGTAATACAAACAGGTACCTGACAAATAAAAATTCAGAAAGTTAAAAGTATACATAAAGCAATTTTTCTAGTCCCAACAGCTAGAAAAATATTCCAATTCATTAAGTAGCTACAACATTTTCTTAACTTGCTCTTCAAAAAAAGGGCATTTGGGATCACTTGGATACACCCTGCAACCTTCAAAGTTCCAACAGCTTTCACTGAAACCAAAGAGAGAACATTTTTTACCTTCTGGCTGCGTTCAGAACACTGTTCAAAGTCTTGCTGCTTTGCTCTACTCTGAGCATACACCACAGCAACCTAAGTGTTACTGACACTCCAGTGCTCCCCTGAACCGGGTCTAGCCCAATTAAAGCAAGAATTGAACTATAAGATCTAGAGACAAAACGCAGATAAAGGCATGAAGACTTCCAGGTTACCTTCTCAAACACAAATACAGCACGTGGATAAAGTCCAAACTGGGCAAAAAGAAAAATTCAGACTAAACTTTAATTTAAACTAGCAGAAAAGTTCTGAATAAAAGAAACCAAATAATTCCATAGACCCCACACATTTATTTAGGAGGCCAAGAAGGAATTTACAACCTTCAAACTGCAGTAGTATTTTAAGCTCTTGCTAATCTTCATTTCTAGGCATCCTTCATGTTTTACAGGCACTCAGAACTGAGGTTTGAGGCACGCAGAGGTGCCCCAGGCCACACAAGAGCTCTGTAGAGGAGAGGATGGCAGAGGCAGGCTCTGTGCTGCTCTGGACACTGCAGGGTGAGGCTTTGCAATAACAAGTGACTCCAGAGAAAAGAGCACGAAGCACTGCTGAGTGTCAATCCAGTAAACACCAATGTAAACCCCTCCTGTCTTTACAAAGGATGCTGGAAAGATGAAGTGTCTTCTATCACAGAGGGTGTGCTGCGAACGTGGGGAAGGATGAATAGTTGGAATCAGACAGGAAAACAGAAATGGAAAGGAAGATTAAGAAGACTTCTCATGATACAGTGAAGCAGACTCAGGTCTATCCACGTTAGCTCTGTGTCACATCTCTGATTCACGTACTTGGCTAATACCTGAATTGCCAATCAAACCTGGGTATTTGCGTGCATAGATTAAGGTTAGACAAGTATATTTCCTGTTCTTATTGTTTTCCCCTGATGATTCACAATCCCATGAACTCTTCTAAATTTGCAAGAAAAACCTGGGCAATGTTTCTGTCGGTGTCAGCTGGCCCGTGCAGTGCTGCAGCTCTGCTCTGCTTGGCGTGCCTTACTCTTCCTCCTTTTCTGCACGTAGACTGACAAGCATCGGCATCTCAACTGTCGATATTCCTCAAATCAGCAAAATACCTTAGAAAACTCTTCACAACTCACATGTAGTGACACGTTACTCTGTTGTTTTTCTAACTAATCAGTCCCATAAAAATGAGAGAAGATATCTTCCAAAATGCACAGGATTTCAACTGTGTTGTTAAATTGGAAAAAGACAGCAGGTGAAGGGTTTCAACACTTCCCCATTACTGTGCCAATTATGAGAATCTGATGTTTACAGCTTCACTAAAAACCTGAGTAACAGAAAACAGGTCTCTATAAGGAATTTTGAATATCCCCCCTCCCCAACCAGGCCAGCTCATGGATATTATTAACGATCATATTTCTTCCTCCTCTCACTCCCATTCTATTTCCACTTGGAATAATTCTGAGTATATAGTTGCTAATCTTTACTTTTTACTCAACATCCTACATGGAAAGTATAATCCAGCCCACAAAGATTCTTAAAAACCCAGCAACATTCAAAATTACTTTCCCCAACAAAAAAGAAAAATGCAACTATTTGTTCACTGTAAAATCAATTTCCAGCTCATTTTAATTTTCCTTCCATAGTTTCACAATGGTCTTCTGTCAAGCTTATAATTAAAAAAAAATTGTTCATAACACTGAAAATTTAGCTGACTAAAGTGGTTTTCCAATTAAAATAGTCTTCTGAAATGCCACCTTTCAGCAATAATTAGATCACAAAGCATCAGAGGTTAATACTTTCTGAGGAAATGTCTTACTCGATCACAGCAATGATCACATAGTTCAGAAACACACGTCTCTCAGAGACTAGGATCGTATGCTTCAGAGGATGAAATCTTGTGGCAGACAGTAATGGAATAATTTGACCCCAGGGGAAATGTAATACTTGTCAGACGTGCACTCTGATGTATGAAGACTTACATTGATTTTCAGAAAATATATACTATTCCTACTAATTTAACTGCATTTTCTCACTAATTTAACTGCATTTTCTCACTAGAGATACCCCCAAATCATCCAGGTTTTTGGATTCTCTACGATCTTGTACACAATTACAAAAGCGTCAGGGAGTTCTATAAGTTAATTATACATTGTATAGGAATATGCCCTTTTATTGAATTAACACTGCTGCACTAAATTCATAATGGATGTTAAAGCCTCCATGTCAGTCTCATAAAGTGGTGAGAATTAACTCTTTGATTATCGAAGGTAATGAAAAAAAAAAGTACATAGTCAACACAGCAGATAGGAAAGGAGAAAGTAAACATATGCCTGCAGGCGTAAGTTTAACATAAACATCACATGCACATGAACTGCAACAATCTTTAAACACCTTAGGCTGATTGGGAGTGCACTGATTGTTGTCAAGCAAATTAGAAGACATAGAAAATGCCCTACAGTAAGAAACAGAACAACAACAAAAAAGATAAAATAACATTAAGGTAGATGATTACTATACAAAGAAGACACAAAGTTAGTAGATACATAAGGTAAGCAAATGCTTTTCCTGTAGCTGCTCCTTTCCCAGTTTTCAGAATAACCTCTAGATCACACTAGGGTGCTACAAACCTCCAGCAAGGTTCCTCATAACCCAGAAAACAGCCCACCAGACTGAAAGAAAAGCCCTCCAGGTATCCTAAGGTGACTTTATATGCCATCTTTACACCTTTTCCACCACAGAGAACTTGTGGGGAAAGGAAAGAGATTCAATCAACCAACTGGTAACCAAGAACTCAAGCTGTCTATTCCCACAATTCTGTAGCTTTTGTACCATTATTAAATCACCCTCAAATCTCAGCAGAGCATTGGCATTTTAGCGGGATACGATGGAAAATCCTCCCAGAGGTATGGCACGTGTCACTGGTGTGAAGAGCAGTTGTCTCCCAGCTGCAGCTCTTCCCACCCAACACTGTCTGTCTTTGCCAACTTCAAGGCACAAGAACACAGCGCCTCCTACAGACTAAAACACTTGGACAGGGCCATGAATGTTTTTTGGCAGCAAATAAAAAAGATTGTTTCTCTGACAGTAGAAAAACACCTAAGAAGTCAGACAAAATGGCCACTCTTAGTAAGAAAGCTCAAATCCCCTGCTTCCAGTACCACCATGTACCTTAAATGTCTTATTTTGCCCTTTGCCAGTCACCCAGTTAACCATACGTAGTTCCTACCTTGTAAACTCCTCATGAAGGTTGTTCGGTTCTGATGAATAGTACTTAATTCGAAAATGCAACGTGTACGGAGGTCCAACTGTATATGCAGAGATTTTAAATGGGGAAAAAAAGTTTACACTCATTGCGGTTCTCCTAAGGCAGAACAACAGCCACCACCTCACAACCCAAGAAACCCAAAATGAAGCATGTTTTTCAAATTCTTCAAGGCAGCAAATATTTCATATTTTTAAATTTAAAATGCATGCAATACAAAAAAAGTTAGACGATTATCATACTTTATCATACTCTAATCATTGCATTAATCAAGCAACAATCCATTTGGCAAACATATTTTTGTTCAAAGATGTGTGTCCAGCAGCATGCTGTGAATGGCAACAAGTTCTAGGTATGCTGCCTGTTACTGGGGGCAGGGGGAGTTAGATGGGAGAGGGAGATGCTTCTTGTTACCAGGCACAAATACAAATCAAAAAAACTCCCCACCCAACAGATCAGCTTTTGGCTGGTATACACGAATGAGAAATTGTAAGATAAATAAGGTGAAAAGTGCTGGACAGGATTCACCCTTGAACACAGAAAGCTAACAAATTCCACAAAGTGGAGTTGCAAGAATTGTTCTTTTCTGTTATCAGAAGACAAATGCTAGGTCTGACTTCCTATGTACCACAGATAATAAAACATTACCCAGCTTCCATGAAACTCTGACCAATGCATCCTTATCTGCCTAAGCCTCATCTTGCAGACCAACAGCCTGCTGGCATACTATGTGCTGGAAAAATGACTCTCTTTCACACCTTTCTAAGGTCTTCTGTAACACCACAGCAACACAGTATATATGTGTCTATTAATGCTCCGTTCTACTAAACGACGTGCAGCCAAAACTCCAATAATTAGAGCTTTGATGTTGTCTCCAAGGACAGCTCCTGGCAGACAGGTTACAGTACCCTAGGCTGACAGTAAAGCACCACTGGTAAGGTCTCATCCATGAGATAACGACTCTTACCTGCCCACTGCTGGGAAAAAAAAAAGAGCAGTGAGCAACATCCATCATGGAAGAGCAACTCTTCTCAAAACACCCACTGAATGCAAGGTAAAGAAAAGTATCCTGTTGTGAGACGGATCTTTAAAACAGTTATCAAATTGCTTCCCTCTTCAGCATTCCTCAGGGCAGGGCTTGGCCAATTTCTTTTTAAAATAGGCCCTTCACAGATTAAACACAGACAAAACAGTGCAACTAAGCTGGCTGAAGGTGTTACAGAATCGCTGATTTTCCACATTTTAAGACAGAACAAGAAAAGGAAAGGGCACCTGCAAATCACTTAGCTATTTCAGGTTAAGCAGTCTGGGATGTGATGAAAAGGTGAAGAGAAAGCCAGCCACCAAAACTTTACCCATAGCAGCTATCTTTACCATCTACTCTCGCAGACTGACCCCCATGCACCACAGGGTGAACTAAAGGCCTTTGAAAAATAACTCCACCATTTACAAAAATCATCCAGACATTTGGATACTTCTCAGAAAGGCAAAGCACCAGTTTGGAAGCCATCAAGGCCCAATTCTGTGTCATCCTCCAAGGGGGAGGAAAATTTCCTTGCCAGTCCCTGGACTTTAATCTCACAGAAGTGATATTATCAGTTGGCCTCTGGCTGTTGTCAACTGCAGTATATTAACAAATCATGTTAGTGCCGATGCTATACTGTATCCAAGCCTGCAACCAGATTATTAGAAAGCCAGGAGCAACTTGACTGCCTTAGAGAATTTACACAAACAAATGAGTGGCTGAGCCCAACCCCTCCACCCAAAACTCCTTTTGATGAAACAGCAGGTGTTGCTGCTAGTTTTATTTATTAAAAAAGAGGTTAACTGTTACACAATGAAATATTTTCCATTTACTCTTTGAAAAAAACCCCACAAAATCTGTTCTGGATCAGAAGCAGTGACAGAAACTGTGATCTGTGTCCAGGCAACCTGATTTCACAGATCAGACTGAAACTACCTGGCAACCTGCTCTGCTTCAGACAAACAGCACAGATTTAACGAGGGCTCCTGAAGGCTCGTCTATTGCTTATAAGTGCTCTTGCATTTAGACATGATATAGTCAGCCAATTAGTTGGATAAATAATGAATAAATATTTATTCCATTAAAGGCTGTATTTAAACATTCGCACTCAAGTTCAAATACTCTAAGTTCAAATTCTCAAGGAAGTAACAAAATAAACAGGCAGAGACGTGTTACTTACTTTTTATTTGCTTCTTAATGAATTTTGAATGGTCCAACCAGTGCTAAAAAAAGAAAATCCACATTTAAAAGCAGTTTCATTTCAAGCTTTTGTTGACATAATAAACTAATTACACTAAAATTTAACAGATAAAAATCTTTTAAAATGAAATACTGCCATATTCATTTGCTAAAGTTACACACATTTGCAGAAGTGTTTATTTGTGTATTTACCAACTTATCTTCTTTCATGGGGGAAAGCTTGACTTATAAATGCATCAGCACTGCCAGGGAAGTTTCACTTGTCCAGAGACAAGACCCCAAAATCCAAAGCCACAAAGTAGCAGCATGTAAGGACAATACCCTACAATATCCCCCCAGGTTTAACTGGTGCCCAAGTGCACCTGAGGACAGCAGGCCAAACCCCTGGGCTTCGTTCTCCTTTCAACTCCCCTGTTTGATGAAGACCCTCCAGATGCTGTACTGTCCTGCCTTCCATTGCTCCATAGCCAAGTTTTTTCATGATAAGGATGAAAACTTAATGCCCAGTAAAAGCATTTGGGAAACAACGATGTATATGCCCCCCTTCCTCCTCCTTTTTTTAAACTAACAGCAAAAGATCTTGAAAAGATGCAATTATGATAAAAAAGTATGCTTCCCAGCAAAGTTCATGCACTCTCTCATCACAGCAAGTTGCATCCACAGAAGATTAGCAATAAACACCCTGATGTAAATTTAGCTTAGATCTTTGACACTGTGCAATGTCCTGCACAAGGCTGCAATCTGACTTGAAGCAACCCCATGTAAACACTCCAGTCACACAAGGCAATAAAACAGTATTTGGACTTCCTTGAAATAAATGTTTATCTTTATGTATATATGTTTATTTTAAAATAATAAACCAGATACTATGGAACAAAATCTTAGGAGGAAAAAACCCTCTTCCTTCCTTCCTATTAAAGTATTCATGCTTTCAGAAAAGGAGAATCTTTGAATTAGTATTTATCATTCCACTAACACCACACTACTGTGGCTAAATAAATGTGAAAAATTATTTGTTGGATAGTAATGCTGGTATTTATTTACTAAGTATGTCCTAAGCCAAGGCAAAAATTTATTTATCATAGGCATAGAAGGGTATAGATTCAAAGTCTGACAACTCACAACCCTTGAGGTAAATAAATCTCACACTAAAAAGGAGAGAGAGAGAAATGAAACAATTATTCTGAAGGTGCTTGTATTTGCATGAGACTTGCTAGGCTCCCTTAGGTGAGGCTGCCAAGGAAACCATCCTTACAATCTGAGAAATAACTACCAGAGTGGAAATAAAACATTACAACAGTTCATACAAATACTTTCCTTAGAGTTGCAAGTAATTTATTTTGTCTCTGCATTGTTCTCCTATGAAGAATTATAACAGAAACCAGAGCAGTTCACAGAAGCTTTGTGAAATTTCAAATTTTTGATAAGGAAAAAATATCAACATTGAAACTTTCCTTTTTTTAACTGAAATCATACAAATCTATTACTTTCACAGCACAATAGCAGATTAACTTTTTATGCTTCAAGTATCTAGCTACAAAAATACCTTTCTCCTCAATATTTGCTTTGGCTAAAGATAAACCACTCACAAAGACAAATACACTGATTCCATTAAAAGAAAAGTTTAGCTTCATGTTAAATGAAACCAAACATGAATAACATTTATACTATGGGCAAAAATCCTAAAATAACTTTTCATCCGTTGTTCACATTAGTACCATGTTCAGAAATAAGCACCACACAACCTGCACTACAATAATTCCCAATGAATTAACAACTGATAGTTCCAACTTGGAATGTGGCGTTCTAGGTGTATTAAAACTCAAATAACAGCAAGTTTCAAACCGATTATTCATAAGTGTAAATACCTCAAAGAAGGTTTAAAAATAACTAACAAGACTCTAAGAACTATTTGCGCAGACCATTAAATGAGCCTATAGCCTAGACAGGAAACTATCACTCACTCTCCATACCCAAGCAGCCAGAGGCAGACTGCTCCAGGAGATAAAACACAGCAAGCATGAAGCTCATCTCTCTTCAGAAGCACAAATGAGCTGACGTTTTACCCCAATCCCACATGGCACATCATTGGCTGTGTGTGATGGGGCCACCACACAGATCACAAAATAAAAACAGGGAGGCAAGACATGGACTGGCAGTATTATTGACCCAGAGTTCTCAGGCCTGGCAGTTTTCATCCAGATTTGTGAACTGACACCAGTTTAAAAGTCAGATATTTTGTGTAACTTCTGTTAAAGCCAGGCTGGATTTCCACACTCCTCCTTCACACTGGAAATCACACCAGCTTTCCAAATGTTCTGAGCTCAAAAAATTTTGCCATCCTCTTCCTCCCTTTCATCTAAATTATCTGTTGTGAGCAGGAACACAGTATGTGTGTCAAGAAAAGCTAGACTTGTCTTCTTGGTCAATGAAGGCTACAAGTAAGAGCTCTGAAGCCTCTAACGCCTTAAAAGTGCAGAAAGTGACATCAAAAAACACTTGTTAATAAACCAGAAGAAAACCTCCAAAATCTGAGTTGAAGATTTCAGAGCATTCTAACTAAAGCCAAAACCAGGTTTGGGCTTGGCTACACACTGCTTGCTGTCTCCAGGAAAGTGAAAGCAAGAGATTCTGAAGGCTGGACTCAAGTCTCAGTGCAGAACAAGGAAGAGGAAAATAATTAGTTGGTTTAGGACTGTGTTATGATAGGAAGACAGTGGGCTACTTTGCCCAAGAGGAAAAAAAACCCTAAAGCTGGTCAAACTGCAGGTAATCAAGATTCTATGATCACTTTAGAATATAATAGAACAGAACAGAATAAACAGCCCATCAATTTCAATCCACCAGGGAATGGCATGGAGCCCACACATGTCAAACTAGCAGTAACTTCAGAAGAATTATCCCCCCTCCCGGTTATTTAGCTATTGCTAGTGGTCATAGCAACAAGTGCCCTGAATCAACAAAACCTAGAGCCTGACTTCTACCTAGCTCTTATCCTTCTCTTTGATATTACTTTTCCTTTCACTTTTAATGAAGCCAGGCATCACACTTGCAACACATTTTTTCAGCTACGACATACAGATTTTTATACATATACACCAGTAATAGAACAGGTGAACTGGCACAGGTTTTTATGAGGTTGTGGCTCACAGTTGTGTTTTTGAAGCCAGTTGTTCGCCAAAAATATACCACTCAGATTTTATATAACATACAGATTTTAACCTATCCATTGACATACATGTCTACTGCTTCAGCTTACGCTCTGACCATGTACAAAACCAAAAGAAAACAGCAAAAAATGTTTGCTGTCCTGGGTAGACTAGAAACTTGACTTCTCTACACTTAGATGACAGGTGGAGAAGCATCACTGGTAGATATCACAGCCACCTGCTCTGTATGGCTACTTCTCAAGTCTGTGCCAGGAAATTGGGTCTCCAGCCCCTCCTGGAATCAGCAAGTGCTACTGGAAGACTGAAAACTAAAGGTGCTCTGGGAATTCTTAATGTTTTGAAGTCTCCCACCAAGTGTACATAGACTGTAGCACAGCCTTGGACAGCCACAGGTCCTGTCATCAGGTGTTCTGTATGGCTGTGGAGTCAGCCGTATTGCCATTGTCCTGTTACTGAACTGGCATTCCTATCCCTGCCACTATTAGTAACCGAAGCACTGAGTACTACAGAATACTGTTACCTGTACAGCTCTTGGGACTCTCCAGCTGTGACTGGCATTTGTTGCTCTGGGCTACAATCCACAGACACACATTCTGCAACAATCACAATCCCAAAGAGCTCATCATCCAGAGGAACAAGAGAGATTCAGGGAGGGGAAGCAGTCACAGATTAATTTGACAGTTTATTCATGGGGAAAAGGGATATTTCTGCCAGAAGCAGAAAAAGAAACCTTTTGCATGACTAAAATATTTACCAGTTTCTATTTTTCCCAACATTCAATGTACTGAACAACAGACTCATCTCTATTTTGTTCTGCTTTACGAGCACTTGTTACAGTTTAAGCAGTGCATAAAAGTGTGGTGTCTGGGACTCTGTCAGGCTCATTGGCTGGTTTGAGTTGCTGATTTTTCCAAGTCCCTCAGACCCTTAAGAAGTCATAGCAGTAATATCAAAAGGAGGCAGTTGAAAAAACTCTTGATTTGAATGACAATAAGCCCTTAAAAGAAAACTCAGATGTAGCAAAGGCAGTCATGAAGCACCAAGTCCCTCCAAGCCCTGACTCAACACCTGCTGAAACATCCAGGAGTCTAGTGTACCATGTGTAGAGAAAACAAAGGCATTCAGGTATTATTCTTTGTTGTCCAGCCTGCTTCACCCCCCACCCACGCTGCATCGTTGGAAACCTACGTTGTGAAAGATACATGATCCTGAACCTCTCAAAAAAACCTAGCCATATTGTTGTGGTGAGGAAGTATCTGAATCAACCAGTCCCGACAAATTGCTGCTGGTTAGGCACAGTCTGGACAACACAGTTCTTGCTCCCTTTTTTTCTCCTTCTACTTTTGTACTTGAAAAACTGCTTTCATAAAAGCCCATTTTAGTTTCTACATGCTTTTCTCCATCTTCTCCCTCCACTGTCTTCTTGCCTCTCACAGCAAATGAATCAAAACTCAATTTAGGAATCAGTCAATATTAATAAGTTCAGATGAAAACACAGCTTGCCAGGACAATTCACTGCAGGTCAGTCCTGGCTCTCATCTCTCCGGGGAACCCTGGCCCTCACCACAGGCATGGGCACGTGTAAGAGACACGGGCTTTCCTGGCACAACAGTCTTGCTGTACACGCGCTGTAAATCCAGTGCTTCCCATTGTGCCAGATGCATTGGGTGCGTGCACACACACTACAAATGGCTTAACTGCCTGCAGAGCGCAATACATCATGGAATCATAGAATCATTCAGGTTGGAAGAGACCCTTGGGATCATCGAGTCCAACCATCTACCCTACTCTACAAAGTCCTCCCCTACACTATATCCCTCAGTACCCCATCTAAACGTCCCTTAAACACAGCCAGGGATGGTGACTCAACCACCTCCCTGGGCAGCCTATTCCAATGCCCGACCACTCTCTCTGTGAAAAATTCCTTCCTAATGTTCCTTCCTAATGTTCAGTCTTTTTCTTATGATAATCTGGAATAAGGGACAAAGAAAGAACAATCCTGAACAGAAGGTGAATAAACATTTCAGCAGCCTAAAATAAATGTCAAGTACCCAACCCAACCATACCCAACATACCCAACTTCTCATGTTGCACATGAGAAGTTTCTGCAAAGATCAATAAAATACTTCCTCACGGGAACACAACTTCGATAGCATCATCTCAAAAGATTTTATTATTATTTCCAACCTCGACTTTTCAAAGCTTTCAAGGCTCCCTGCTTTGCTAGAACACACAAACCATAGTAAAAGTAATTAAAAACCCAATAAGCTTTACATTTCCTCTAAACCATTACAGAGACCTCCTACACAAGAGCAACACTCTTCACCCAAGCACTACTTTCCTCTTGAAGTCCTGTAACAGCTGAACAAAAAATTGCTTCTTTGATTCTTATTACCTTCTTTCACTCCTCCTTCTCCTCTTCCTTCCCTTCCACAAACAGAAAAGCAGAATAGTTTTTTTATTACGAAACGATGGAAACATTTGAAGGGCCTTAGAATGTTCCCATACTCACTAGAGCTGTCCTAGAGCAGTGGTCTCCAACCTTCTTTGATGGTGCAAAATAAATTACATACCTGTCCCATTGTACTATTATGTTATGCAAATCATAAACCATACACAAAAACAGACATTAAAAAAGGATGAGAATGATGAAAAAACCACCACTGGAACAGCTGCAGAGCATGAAGTCTCAGGAGTTTTATTACTGAGCCTGGTACTAAAAAAAGAGTTGGTCCTAAGCTATTATAATGCAACTACAGTAAGATGAAGTTTTATTCCTCACTATAACCTATAAATTGTGATCAGTCAAGGTGCTGAACATCAGCAGGCAATGTATCTGTGCCCTTTTTTAAACCTCATTTATGAGCAAAGGTTTTCCACTAAGTCAGGTTCTTCCACACACTATTTAACGACCTCTCCCCTGAAGTATTTCTACTTCTGAAGTTAACACAAGATAACTTAAAATATAACAGTACAAAAAGCCTTGCTTTAGAATGAACTACTCTATTATTGTCTACATTCTTCTATTCATAGATATCTTCAAAGGGCATAAGATACAAACTGATGCAGAGTTCACTGTACAGGTTTTACAGTATTTTCTGTGTTACTATTGACTTCTTGCCTTCCACAACTTCATGTTTTTTGGTTGTATTGAAGAATTATTTTTGGGGGGTATTAAAAATAAGCTGTTCAAACAACAAAAAAATTCTCTTTCAAAGCAGATAAGCTTTAGTTAAGATTTTCTTTTCTAAATCACAGCTATCAACAGTACTTGTGCCAACTCTTTGACAAAGTTACAGGACTGTAAGAAACACAGTGCACTCAAAAGCTGCTGGCCTTGGAGCACACAGAAGCAATCTCCACTACTCAAAGACTATTTTGTGCTCTCTTATTTATAATGGCAGCTTAAAGATGTTTAGCACTTAACAATACATAATAAAGATAAAGGCTCAGAGCCTCAAGGAGTTTACACAACTTTAATCTTCCAGTCGTGCAATTGCCACTGTGTGGTTGAGCTGGGGCTAAGCAGCAGCACATGGAGGCTATGCATTAATTGCTATGCAAATGAAATAAGTGGGTCACAAGTTCAAAACAGACCAAGTAAGGCTGTTAAAGCATGGAACCTTTTTGCACAGAGCTCAACTCTCTGCCCAGCTTGAGCCAGACAAAAAAGAAACAAACCAAATGAGAGCTTGCAGCCTTGCACTCCAGTAAAGGTGAAGAAGTCTGCTCTCAACTCTCCTTTTAACCCGGGAAACCATAACCCCACTACCAAAGCCCTCCACCCAGGCTTTTTTAGGCGCCCCAAAAGCTGTTCATAGCCTTTATCCTTCTTGTAACTGTAAATGTCATTACAGAAGAAAGAAATAGCAATCAAACAAAGCTAAAACACTTGCATATATAGGCACGCTTTATCCTGAACACCAGGGATAGAGCTAACTATGGAAAACATAACTGGCTCATATCTCTGTTTCATCTTTCTTACCATTCAAAGGAGCCCTTTAGTTTTGCAAACATACAAGGAAATGAACATTCTCTGCTTCCTCAGCCAGGTCTTCCACTTCTAATCTGCCCTATTTCTCGCTAGGAAAGGATGTTTCGCTCTCCTTTTCTGCTTCCCTTCCTTCATAACATTACACAACTCTCCTTGCTAAGTAACTATTACTAGCTATCAAGTTCCCAATTAGATGATTTGATAATAAGGCTGGATTTTTCCTATTATGAGCAGGCTCTGCTTATAAACTGTGCCCTTATGATCAGGTCCCTCATAGAAGGACACATAACTTGTGTAATACAATCTTTATCAGGAACACACACTAAACTTCCTAAAAAACCCAAACCCACTATGAACATACTTCATTCAAACATAATTTTCCAGTGATAAATACATACCCCTAAATTAACTGGGATGTTAGGATAATGTTTAAATAGATAATATCAGTTTTCTCTTCCCCAAAAGCATAGATCCCTTTTCACAATATCAAGTCATTATAATATCTTGACAGGTTTCCTATTTGTTGTTTAAAGTAATTGGTAAGACATAGACTGCAGTGCAGTTGCTATAACACTGATCTGACCTAACCTCACTGACCCACACTTGCTAGAAAAAAAAGCTGAGATTTCTGAGATTATAAAGTTAGACCCTACTTTTCACAAGATGTCAAATATCGTGGCTATTTTTCCCCATTATTTAATTCTAATAGCATAGAATACACGTCTTCAGTTGCTTTATGAAAAAACATTTATATATTGACCAGATAACCTAAAAGCAAACACTTATTTTCTGAATCTGTATATTGTCTATCTACAAACCAGGTTGCTGTCTTACTGATATAATAACTCAGCACATAACGTGAATGGACAAAGGAAAAGATTAAATAAATAGCAACACAGTTTAACCACAAGATTGTGGTTTTTTTTAACCCTTTCTTATCAATATATCTTTCTACCTGCATGTGTAAATACTTTCCTTTTTGTTTTTTTCCCTGGTGATCATTGAATAGGGGAGAGAAGAAAATTCTCTATTGTAAAAGCAACGAAATCTACAGAGCAACACAATCTGTGCATGAACAGTAAAAAGAGGAGTTACAGAAACCCTTGCTTGCAAGAGATTTAACCTGGTTTTAATACCATGTGCCTACCAAACACAAAGCACATTTTTCTTTACCCACAATTATTGCCTTTTCGCTTATGTGCAATCCAGTCACATGCATATCATATAGAATGACACAACTCACTTAGAGGATTTGGCTTTATATGCAAGAACTAAACATGATAACAGTTGTTTCAGCAGTATATCCCCAATGCCTACACTTCTCCATGAAACTGCACCAGTAATACATTTATCATAGTCAACGCAAACTATTGCAGAACATAGAAATTAACTGAAGTTATACTTACTGTAACCTGGGAAGCATCCATGAATTGTAGGCCAAAATAATCAGTTTCCACAAGGTCCAAATGATACACAATCTGGTCAAACAACTCCTGTCCCTTTGCATTTTTCTGCAAAAGAAAAGAAAGTGTGGTTATTTTGTGGGCGGTTATGGGTTTGTCTGGATAGTTTCCTTTTTGAGTTCAAATGAGGGAGAGTAGATGTACAAAGGAGAACAGTATCTAAATAGTAATTCTATTCATTCTAAAGAATTGTATTGACATTTCCTTTTATTTTCTTTAAGACAGATATAGTGACATGTTGTTCCTGCCTGCAGCTATTCCAACAGCATCAGACTTCACTCTCAAAATAAAAGCTTACAAAGTTCACTCTAACTCAAAGCATAAGAGAGAAAGGAAAGGTTTATGTCCTGTAAGCGTCCTAAGTCAGAGCCAACATTTTAAACCCCAGGAAGCCAAATTCTCCAGTAAAAGCTTGCTTGACACACTGCCTGAAATCTGCTGGCTGTTATCACATATCAACTGCAGTCATGCAGCGCCATACCACCATTCAAGCTGCAAAATAAATTCTGGACAGCTTGAACACTTGAAGCACACTGTGAGGAAAATTAATGGAATTTGATAAGAATCTTTTAAATAACGTTGCTAATTGCAATCACATTTACAGTCTTTTAATGAAGAAACAAAAAAAAGGCAGAAAAGAAGTTACAAGTCTTACTGAGTGTGCCATCTGAAATACAAAGGCATGGAAACAAAATTAACCTCAATCATGGGCTAGTAGAAAAGTTAACTGATCTTAAAGCTAGGCTGCATTGGCCTGTGAACTTGTTCTGAGGTTAAACCAAGAATTTAGATATTCAGTGCTTCAAATGCTAGAAGAAGCAAAGATTGGAGGTGACAGGTGGGTACTGTGTACAAAAAGTTTGCTAAAAAGTAGCTAGAACATTATCTCACATGTGGTAAATTCAGAACTTGTTAAAAGAAGTCAAACCAAAGCACAACAGAATTTAAACTGATTCTGCTCAAATGAGAGAGGAAAAAGCCCACCAAAGCAATAAAAAAGAAATGGCAAGACATGAGGAATTCACAAAACTAGGAAAAACTGATTTGATGTCCTATGATCACTCTATTCCTGGTTACTTGCTTTGTGTCATTAACCACCAGTATGTTTATCTTCGAGTGCCACACACCCAATAGAAACCAGAAAGAGCACACTCCACCTTCTGTACCCAAATAGTAGTTAATGTTCAACATATGTGCTACATGGAGAATGGCTCTGCACTGCACGGCTAGACCATAAAATGCAGTATTACATACATCGCTTACAGGAGATTATAACATTTAACTTGTCACTAAATGAGCTTTCCCAGCAACTCATACCATTTAGATGATAAAGCTGCTGCAACCAACAAACTGCTGACAAAAAACTTTCTTTGAGATGTTAAACTAAACAGGGAGATAAAAGTGACTAACTCCTTTCCTCTACTAAGAGTAAAGGATGACCTGCTCTCCTTTCTTCTGCTTCTTCACTGCCTGACAATCCAGGGAGTCAAACTGCAGACTGATAAATTGGTACCCATGCATTGAATGAATGCATGGTATATGCAAAACAGAAGGGTTTTTCCTCAGAAATTACATATGTCCACATGCATAAAAGTGGCGTCCAATGGAAAAAAATGCTGTAGTATAAGAAACTTCTGATTTTCATGGTCTTTTCCACCTCTTCTCCCTTCTAGATAACACAGAAGCTGGAAGAATGTTTTCTTTATCCAAACCTGGTACCATATACAGAATATAAAACTGATTTCACACAATAAAAAAATCTGAAGTAGATCTAATCAGTTGAAATTTAATGAATCATACTTACTCTATAGACTCTCAACTTGTGCATATTTTTGGAAGATACCAGTAAAAAAAAAAAAGCATCCTTAACTAGGAGTATTTTACAGTCCTGCCTTGCTAGACAGATGGTTCAGAACTGTCAGATGTAAAAGACCTGCAAAACTTCTATCTCAAAAAAATATGGCAACAAACAATATACGCACACTACTATATACAGTTACTACTTTGTTGTTATTCAAGTTACTGTAATTGGGAACAGTTATGTAAGGAAAGTTGCAAAACCTTATTTTGTTTGGTATAGAGGGGGCTTGTTTGGTTGGTTATTTTATTTTGTTTTGTGTTTTTTTTTTAAAAAAAACCCAACAATGTAACCACTGCTAGTTTCTGGTGAAGTGTTCTTGGAACCCAGGAGAACTTGTGTGAACACCGTGAAACCTCTTAGGCAAATGCTGGAGGGGCATTTCAAATGTCCAGCTTATGAACAATGTACAGCCACAACCCAAAGTAAAACTGAACTAGCATGAGGCAGTCACTCGTGTCCCTTTTGCCTCTTTGTCCTTGAAGGAATATAAAAAGACTGAATTACACTGGCAGGTCTGGAAGTTCCATGATCATATGAGACTACTGAAAGGAAAAGAAAAAAGAAAAGAAAAAGTCTTTCTCACATCAGTCAGCCCCATGAGCCACTCACGCCTGACAGTGGTGCAACTTTCCTCCACTCCATATCCCAGAAGCCCTCCTCAAATAACCCCCCCATCATATTTTCTTTGGGACCATGAATCATGACATCAACGAAAATGCTTACATTTAGTGAGGACTTATTGTTGGTTCTTCCTACAAAGACTCAAATCAGCATAAAGCACCTTGCAGGGCACAGCAACAGCTGCATGGCCCACATTTCAAGTAGGCTAAATTTTTAGCTGCCAAAGACTTCCAGTCTCAGGGAATCTATGGAAATTCTTGTCAGCTAAAACCTGACAAAACAAAGATTAACTTATCTAATTAGAAACTCTTCCAGACTTGACATGTGAATAGGCAAGAGGTTTTAACATGCTTTTGGTGGGCATGAAGGAAAGGGAAATTCATCAGCCAGGGGCATTTTACACAAACTCTGTCCAAACAGGCTGATCAGTGCTGATTTTACCTCTTCCAGAATTGTTTGAAAGATTCTGCCAAAGGGCATGAAGAGGGGACACAGAAGCCAGAAAAGTCCAGGTTTAGTGCAGACACAGCGCAAGAATGCCATTGATCAGTCTCAGAGCACACACAGCCAAGCTGGAGAGCTTCCGTGCACGCCTTCCCAACCTGATGTGCAGCATGTAGCAACCAAGCACGGTGCTTCACATGAACCCAAGTGGAGTGGCTGAATTGTTGAGTCATACTAGAGAGTTTGGATTACAGCATTACAAATGAACTGTTAACGGATTTCAGAAATAGCTGAGGTTGTGCTTGGGAAAACAAGCTGTCAGATAGGCCAGGAGTACATGAAATAGCCTACAAGTTAACAAATTATAATTGAAAAAGAGGAAAATAAGTTACTGCCAAGAAAAAAGTCAAAGCCAATTAACTGTAATGTGTCCCAAACTGAATAGTGAGTAGTAGAAGAAATGAATTGGTAGGGCAGACTGAGTTTCTTTTTCAAAGAAAGCACAGGATTGTGTATTCTGCAATACATCAACTATTTTTTCAACAGACACCAGGTTTTACCTTCTACTAAGCTAGTAAAGGAGCATTTGTAGCTAGCAATCCTCTGGCTCTGCAGGCCTGATACTGCTCTAATCCAATGGCATCAGCATTTCCTCTCATTGGCATTTCCTGGAACCAGGTAGATCAGTATGTTCTGCTCGGTCCTCTCACACCTGAACTGTTATTAACTCATTTTTCAAACCTACAACTACAGCTTTATCTGCTGGCCATACTGTTTAGCAGTGATAACTTAGTTTTTAACAGTCACTGGCAATGTTGTTTCCCAGCATTTCAGACATACTACAGGCTAAACATGCATAAAGCCAGCTGAGCTTCTAATTAGGCTTGACTCCTGGTGCCTGTTATCTGTCCTTTAAGTTGTTATCTTCTTGACAGTGAAGCCCTCAGTTTCTCAATCATATTCACCTGCACTGAAAGAAAGCAATATTTGCACATTTTAAAGCACAGAAATGCAATTCTATATTCTTACGAATCTGTTCATTAGGTCCCGTGGGAAGAGGGTGGGGTAGATGTGCTCTAAGCTTGGTCACTGGGGGTTATATGACTGTAATGCAGACATCCTTTGGATCGTGACTTTTGTCTGCAAAATGCAGACATCCTTTGGATCGTGACTTTTGTAGGCACATCAGAGCTAGCTCTTAAGTAAAAAGAGCTGCATATTACACAGCAGCTATGATATCTAACAGCTTCAGCCAAGTATGCAGTTAAGGCTATGGCTGGGCTTGCAATGGCTGCACAGAAAACCATGTTATCCAGCCCAGCAATGCTGCTATATAGTAAGTATTGTCAAAAAGGGTAACATTTTTTCAAGTTCCGGTTTCCATGCTGCCATCCAGAGACAACACTCCGCAGAGGGCATGCCATGCCCTGCAAACTAGCCATGACTTTGGTGTCTGTCCCACCCTCCTCCCAGGGGACCTAATAAACAGGTTCATAAGAATGTGGAGAGAGTTGCGTTTCTGTGCTTGAAATTATGCAAATATTGCTTTCTCTCAATATATAAAAATTCCATGTTAAGGACTAAAAGAAAAACAAGTTATTTCTGAAGATATTATACTTCCGTGAGGCTGGCTAACTTGCTCAAGCTACATGAAGATGTTAGGTTATTTTCTTACCCGTCAACCATTGACTCAAGTTTCCAGCTCTGGCTCCAAGCTCCTTTGAAAATGTGACACTGTTGAAATAACCATTAAGCCTCTCACCCTGTCATGGCAGTAACAGCAGCATTGATTCAGAGCCTGCAACTGCATGCAAATTATGTCTAAATGTAGTACGGACCACAGAAACAAGCAGCATTCCTGAACATGCCCAGAAGAAAATGCAACTGATGATGCATGTAAACTTTTAGCTAAAGGAAAACAAAATTCATTGTAACCCCTAGAAAGAAATTAGCTAAAAAAAAATAATCCAAAATCACCTTGACCTACAAAAAAAACCCTAAAACAAAGATGCCAAACGCATACACACATGACCAAAACCCCAGCCCTTCATCAGGAGACAAAAAGTCCTCTGAATGGCATTTATTTATTATAACCTTGAAAGCACAAACACTTTTCTCCCAGCCATTTTTGTAAATACCTTAACTAAAGTTGCTATTTCCTGAGCAAAATAAGCTTATGAGCAAAGCAAAAAGAATCCAACCAACAAATCAGGCCACTTCCTTAAAATTATGCTCAAAGCCTATGATAAAACTAGGACTCCCACAAGTCACACCCCATCAAGGGGATGGAGGAATCTCAAAGAAACAGCACATTGCCATTTAAGCCATTCTCTCTGCTGGTAGATTGGCACAAACAGTGAAATGAGCTGGGTTTCTGCGACTAAGATGCCAATGAGAATTTGCAGACAGATATTAAGAAAAAAGAAAAAATCCCCAAACAGTGGGAATAGTAAACTTCATATTGCTGCACAGCAGCATTTCTAAACAGCACTCTAACTCTCCTCTCTCCACCCACTGCTGGCAAGAAGAATCAGTGTCACTCCCTGCTAAACAAGATGGAAACAGAGATTAATGACTGCAAAAGATAACTACTACCTCTGCAACTTTTTACGGAACAGCAAGGATTGAAGGTATAAAGTCTGTAAGAACTAGTATAGAGGAGAAGCCTGAACAAGAACAAATAAGTTTATCTCCATATATCATATTTACCAGGCACTACATAAACCCAAATGGCACTGGGCTTCTAGTCACACCACAATACTTCTACCATGCTAACATGACATTGGCCAAGTCTCTCACGTCAGCCTAAGGTCTCTAGCAGCTACGTAAGGGCAGTCACTTGTGAATAAAAAAAAAAAAAAATTAAAACCAAAACCAAGCTGCCCAAAACCTAAATTAAGGGTAGGGAAGAATAATACGCTATTTTCAAGCTCTGCAATAGGAATGAAGAAAAGATTTTTATTTATTCATAAAGTATAAACTCACTGAGATCAATCAAAGATTGGAACAGCAGCACAGCACCACATACAGAAAATATAGCAGAGAGGGAATTATCTTACATACAGAACGATTCACTAAAAAGCCTAAAACCATGCCAAGTAACTTGTTGGAAAGATGTCAGATGTACAGCAACACATAAAACAGATTTCAAGGAAGTCAGGTGAGATTTGAAGAGCGTAGGGTTTCCCTTGCCTTTGCCAGTTTGTGCATCCCTGTTTCCAGTCACTCCCTTCCCCACCTCTGAAACACACCCTTCCTCAAGTGGTCAAAGTACAACAGGTGGACCAGCTTTGTGAAAGGATCTGTACAGTGCTAACTTCTTCTGAAAGCTGGTTTTGCACAACTGTTTTCAACATATGCACTTTCACTAACTGAGCTTTACAGTGCAGCCTTTCAAAAACTGCCTAAAGCATACCTAGAGCCTCAGAAGTCCACTTTACTAGTGAAAAAAGGAGCATGAAACTATCATGTCTCAAGACCTATGTTATCTGGAAGGGAGAACTTCACCACTTGCTTAGTTTTTTCAGGGAAGAAAACAGGGCTACCCCATGCTGGACACTGATGATTCCAGCCATCTCCACAATGGATCCACTGGCTGCTGGTGTTGGTAAAGCAGGTACCGAAGTCAGGAGTGAAAGAGCGAATTTGAGCCTGGGAAAAAGCTGTCTTTATCTTGACCTGCAAGCTTTCTTGCTACTGTGTTTTTTCCATATTTTCTTCTCCCAACCTGCTGGTGTGGGCACTGCATGAGGAGCTCAGCGGGAGCCTGGCTGCTGGCCGAGGCCAACCCACCACAGTGGGGAAACCCTTATCCCTGGCAGTTTTCCATTTCTATGAAGTCTGTGGTCATCTGAAGGGCATGCTGTCTTTGAAGAGCCTTTAATCTCTCCAAAAGCCACATGAAGGGCAAGCAGATACTCCTGCGATGCGTGCCCTGTGACTGCAATTACTATTGGCAATATTAATATCAGCACTGACTTTTATTTTGTTGGACTAAGATGAAGGTGAGAGTTTCTGTTTACTGTCCCTATCACCTACATGTACTACTGGCAACAGACCTCTTCCAATAGAAAAGCACTGTCAACACTTCTAAATGGGATCCTCAGGCAACAGATAAAAAATACCATCAGCTACAGAACAAAGCAGTAAAAGACTCCTTACTTGTAACCCTATATTCTAGAAGTGGGTCTGGAGTCCTTGTTATTTCAGATACAGACAGGTTACCCCATCACATTACTACACTCAGAGGCATAATAAAAAAAAAAGTTATTATTATAGAAGAAAGATTCTTTTTCACCCCTAGACTGCCAGCTCCCTCTCCTGACCTGCTTGAAATACTACATGCACCTCAAGTTCAAGCCCACAGCTGAAGAAACACAAAGTAACTAGAATGAGGAGAATAAAAACCTACACTGAGACTTCTTAACCTACATGATTCCACTCAAGATGTAATTTGCTGTTCTGCATCCCTGGAGGAAGGGGCAGAACTTGATAAAAGTAAGTTATGGGTGTTGAAGTGGCAGACACCTCTAGGAGACAATACCATCAAACACAACACATAACATTGTGCTTCCCTTCCGTGACTCGCCCATTGCCCTCCTGCACAAATCAGTGGGATTCTAGGTGCCATTTTGCAGTAGAGCTAGAGAAGATTCTAGGTAATGACTTCAAATTGCATTTGAGAAACAACACGGAACACCAGCATAAGCCAAGCTGACCTAAAAGAGAACAAGGAGAAAGAGGCAAATGCTACTAAAAGCGAATCTCAGGAGAGTTTAGCAAAGACACTCTGCTTTTTTATGCTAATGGCAGTACCAAAGTTTCAAAAGACATTTTTGCTTTCTTATATGTCTTCATTTGAATGCTGCAAGAGTAGCAATGATTTTAAATAGATGCAATTGTACAAACAGAATTTTCCATATAGAAGCTTGTCTTGCACATACATTTTGCATGTATGGGTGCCTAACTCAACTCCTTCCCATTCTTTTTAACTTGTTTTTAAATAGGACATTTACGACTGTCTGCAATAGAATGGTTTACCACTAACACTGTACTGGCAGCCTTCCCCTGGCACAGGTGCAGCTGCGACCGGCGGTAATGCCCAGTCAGACACACAAGTACTATACAGAAAGGAAGCCTGGAGGGTCCCTGCTGCCCCAGCCAGCCAAATCACAGGTTCTGTTTCCAGCTCTTACCCAAGGGGTTTGTCAGTGCAGCTGTACAGCTATATACCTGGCAAAGAAGTGCCTCCAGGGGGAAAGTTATAACATCCCGAGTATAACATCACCACTGATTTAAGCCATCAGTGCTTTCAAACCCCCTTCCCACATCAACATTCACTTGCGGGACACACTGTACAGCCTGCTATGGGGCCTGTCCTGCCAAAAGCTGTTTCTCAAACGCTGGGTAACGGGGCAAGGAAGAGGCCACAAAGCTGTGTTGTGGCCAGGAGACAAAACCTACAAAGGCTGCTCGAAGAACAAACATCTTAGACAATGCCTTATAGATCATTGCTTTTACCGTATAGAACAACACCTGTAAAACCAAAAAAATGCACATTTCTTTAGAAATATCACATCACGTATGCTGCAGGAATTTGCTTTTATCTATGTCTGGATAAAATTTGAAGTTCCTTAGAACCTCTCTTACGGCATAAATACTGTACACTGCTTACGCTCACATAATTCATGTTCAATTATTTCTACATATAATTTTTAACTAAAATAATACATACTATTTGTGGCACTTTTCACAGCAGAAAATTAATTCCACATGCATGCTAACATTAGCATTAATTACCTATCCCCGTATCTGGCACAAAGTCTTATAAAGTGCTAAACCTCTATAAAAATCATATTAATTATTGATAATCCTGACAGTCACAGCAACTAAACGAAGTTTTAAGATGTGAAACGTAAAACCAGTGACCACAAAGGGAATTTAGAACTTGGGGACAAAGCTCTAAGGTGGTCCTCTACAGATTTAACATGTAAAGACAAACTTAAAAGTTACCTATTTATTCAGACAGCCAACAGACTTCAGCACTCATCACTCTCTGTTCTTTCATACACTAAGCCACAGGACCTCTCCAAAGAATCAACTACAATTATTTGCTTTTCTCTGAAGAGAACCATAAATCCAGAGATACAGAAAAGTCAGTAAGACCTCAAACTGCAGGTTTATAATCCGCAGTTTAAAAAAAACAGATAAAGACTGGGGAAGTTCCCCACCAAAAATATTTCATTTAGTGGGCAGGCAGGAAGATATAATTCTTTTGAAACATAAACATAATTAGCCAAGTATATGCGATTAAGGAAGATCACTACAAATTACATTTCTTTCTAGAGAGACAGAAGATGCAATAGGAACAGGCATGTTTTTTTTATAAAAAACCTTACTAATTAAAAAAATAGAATAGACTTAAAGAAGTCCAGCATTCTAAACTCCTCACTGCTGCACTGGAATTATATGAGAGAAGATAAATTCTCACCATGCTATAGAATTCGTGCTCCATTATATTCAGATTTGAAGAAGAAATGGACACTTGACAGCACCTAAATAGGCATGGTAGCACAATGTCCTGCTTATCTTGATTCTGAATAAACAAGGACTGATGTGTCTGGGTTTTTTTAATTAAAGAAAAACCACACAGAAGTTCTGAGCGTTAATATGAAGAGCAGAAAGACTAGGTTACAGCGAAAATTTATTTCTTATATTTAATGCCAACCAACAGATCATCCAATAAAGTTAAGTAAAAGGCTGAGAAAATAAAAGTAGTGTTTATTAACAAAACCTCTGACCCCACAGCTAGTATGACCCCACAGCACAGTATTGATCAGTCTGGAAAAGTGACATTTTCAAAAAAGACAGACAGAAAAGAGGAACCACAAATCTGCACAAGTGTCAGACTTCTCTGTCAGATTCCCTGCAAGCTGCAATTTTTGCTGCCTGTTTGGAGGGAATATCATATGCCAGCACTTCCTTTGGATGCACTTTGAAAAACTGTCCTCAGAATTGTTTAGACAAAAATACAGGTTAAAAGGAAAATACATGGTCATACCCATGTAGCCACCAGAGCCTTCAGCTGCAGCCGAGTCCAACACTGCGCCAATGACGCAGGAAAGACAAGTATCAACTCCCTTGTTCAGCTGCACCAATTCAGAAAAGGACAGCCTGTGATGGAGTTTATTCAGGCTGAGCAACAAAGCACACACATGACTGTTGATACAGCCAGAGAGTGTAGATTGAGAGAGATTCATTTTTCCATCTCACTGTATAGAAAATACCATATGTTGGAGGCAAACGAGCAATTCAGACGAAGAGAGTGATAAGCTGAATGCTCAATCACTCTCCCATCATGCACAGTGAAGATCTTAAATTATACCCTCTTTTCAAATCTTGGATGAAAGACCAGAAAAAGTTGTTTATCTCGACTGTTGGGTTTTCATCATGCAACATCCTTGCATTCAAGCTGGCATCTTATAGTCTAGATGGGTGAATTACTGTGGATGAAAAATATCTGGATCACTGGACTACCTGGAAATCAGTTATAAGTGGAATTCCTCAGGGACCTATCCAGGAACCTATCTTGTGTAACACTGTCTACCACATGGAGGAAGAGGGACACATCTTCATTGACTTCTTTGAAAGCACCCAGCTGGAGTGTGCAATTGACTTGTATGAAGACACTACACCAACAAAGTAGAGTTGAGGAAAGAGCTGCGATGGTGTACACAGACTGGACCACATGCCCCATCAGGAGAGGCTCAGGGAGCTCGGCTCAGTGAGTCTGGAGGAGAGAAGGCTAAAGGTACCCAGGAGGAGCCTTTCAACATGTATTTTGTTGTTACTGGAAAGTCAAAGCCAGGCTCTTGAAGATAAAAGACTATGAATATCAACTGAAATAGTGAATGTTCCAAGCGATACGGGGAAAAAAGTTACACTATGATGACAATTAAACATTGGAGCAGGTTTCCCAGAGAGGGCATCGAATCTCCATGCTTGGAGGTTTCTTCCAAGGCCTGACTGGATAAAGCCCTGAGTGAACAACTATGTCAGAATTCAGGGATGACCTTCCTTTGAACAGGAGGATGGACTGGATAGCCTCCTTAGGTCCATTCCAACCTGCATAATTCTGTGGCTCTGTGATATGACTGACTCTGCAGTTTCCCTTTCAGTTTTACCTACAATTTGCTAGAATTGCTAACAGTCTTGCAGCTTGTACACATTTATAAAATAGATTCAACATGTTGCACTAACATATGCTCTAATGCTGCCTACATTTTAATGAGCACTTTTCAAATATTTTAAACTAGCTTGGAATTTGCATCCTGTCATTTGGGGGGGGATACAACAAGTCTTTTTTAATTCCAAATGAAACCACTGTTGAATTGCTTCACAAACATCTCCAGACTTGATTCTTGACTCCCAACAGGAACAATTCATCTGTAGTAACTGGAGTTAAAACTAATGCACTAGTAACTAGAGTTAAAACTAAGAAAAGCAGCAGATCACTTGACCCTGACACACCAAAAAGTTTGGAAGCACGCTGCTTCCTCTGTGTCTAATTCTTGGATGCTGTGGTGGACTAACTTTGGCTATAGGCACCAAGTGCCTACCAAGCCACTCTCTCACTTCCTTGTCTCAGCAAGACAGGGGGAGAAAATAAGATGAAAAGCTCATGGGTTGAGACAAGTGGAGGAAAACCACCACCAACTACCACGACAGGCAGAACAGACTTGACTTGCAGAAGATTAATTTGATTTATTGCCAATTAATAGCAGAGTAAGATAGCCAGAATTAAAAAGAAAACTAAAACCACCTTCTCCCCACCCCTTCCTTCTTCCCAGGCTCAGCTTCACTCCTGATTCTTCTCCCTCCTCCTCCCAAGTGGCACTGGGCGATGACAGCAGCAGTCAGTTCATTACACTTCATCGCCTGCTTCTTCCTCCTCACACTGTTCCCCTGCTCCAACATGGGATCCGTCCCATGGGATACGGTCCTTCAGGAACTTCTCCAGTGTGGGTCCTTCTTACAGGCTGCAGTTCAAGAACGGCTCCAGCGTGGGAACTGTCCATGGGGTACAGTCCTTCAGAAAGGGACTGCTCCAGTGTGTCCTTGCCACAGGCTACAGCTCCTTCCAGGAGCCTGGCCCAGCGTAGGCTCTCCACAGGCTGCAGCTTCCTTCAGGGCACATCCACCTGCTCCAGCATGGGGTCCTCCATGTGCTGCAGGGTAGATATCTGCTCCACTATGGTCCTCCACAGGCTGCAGGGGGACCACCTGCATCACCACGGTCTTCTTCATAGGTTGCAGGGGAATCTGCTCTAGTACCTGAAGCATATCTTCCCTCTCATTCTCCACAGGCTTTGGTGTCTGCAGGGCTGTTTCTGTCACGTTTTGCTTGCTCCTCTCTCTCACAGCTGCTGTGCAGCATTTTTTACCCCTTCTTAAGTGTGTTATCACAGACATGCTTGGAGCTGGTTAGATCTGGCTCTGACACAGGGACAGCTTCTGGCACCTTCTCACAGAAGCCATCCCTGCAGTCCCCTGATTCAAAATAGCCAGTGTTCAGGGGGAGGGTGAAGTCACCCTTACTGTCCTAGCTCAACACAAGGTTATGTTATATCTGCCATACTCATCCTCACCGAAAGGCAATACTCTCTACTCACAACACAGAGCTCGGAACTCATGTCCTCAATGAACAATAAAAACTTTCACTCTCTGAGAAACAGGATGGCTCCTTTGTCCATTTCTCATCCTCTCTCCCCACCCCCAACATTCAGAGGAAAAAATGACTCCACTCTATTATTCAGTAACTGTGGGCATTCAATTAAAAGACAACTTTTAAAGTATAACGTATGTACTGACACAATCAACCCAGCAAAACATCGGTTATTCTGATGTGAGAGCACTCTCTCCTTCCTGCTCATAGGTTCCACGCAAAGTCAAGTGCCCAGACTCCATGGGCCATAGCGAGTCAGTGGGGTGCACGCAGGTGCCTGCAGACAACACCAAGTGCTTTCCTGCTTCATTTTCACAACATCCAGGGGCTGCAAAATCTCGTGTGTTTGAAATTGTCCTTCCCCAGCTCCAGTTATTCTCTCATTCGCCCATGAATCCATTTTCTCCAGTGAATCATGAAAGCACAAAATTTGCAAACTGCAATATGACAAACCTTTAACACTTTAAACACATTTTAATGCTTTATGTTACTTTAAATGTAAACATAGGTTTAGATTTATTACCTCCCAAACCCATGTCAGTCAAACTCTCCCACTTTCCCCCATACTCTAATTTAAGCTTCCTGCAAGTGAACAGGCATAAGATTGACAGTTTGTTGGTAACAAACCTTTCCTGACTTTGTGTGGAACTCATACTGAATTAATGCAGTTTTGTTTACAATGCAGCATTTAGAAACAAAACGTTTTCTCATGGTATATTTTAGTTGTCTTCTAGCTTTCATCACTCTTAAAGCTGCTGGTTGCTTTGAATTTTCAGGATAAAGCATGAACTAGAGTGAGTACTAAATTGTAGGACTAAATTGTAGGAATTTACTGAAGCACAAGGATAATGGTAGACATTAAACTCTAACTTAAACAATCATGGCTGTTATTCTACTCTGAAACATCTATTTAGTCAAGTGTAAGTGCGTGAAAAATGGAAGACTACACTACACTAAGAACTACACTAAGAAGTATTTAAACTACACTAAGAAGTATTTAAAAAAAAAATCCATTGGTGTAATACATCTAGTTCCCAAGACACACTGATCAAATAATTTTCAGAAAGGTGCATGTCTAACCAATTTATTTTAACCCAACACAGTCAATGCTTAAACCCCCATTTTCCAGAGAGCCACCAGATGACTTCAAGACCCTGGAAGGGATACACAGATAAAGGAATGAGTTACAGCTTGTTTACATTTTGGATATTGACCACAAAAGCCTGGGAAAGCATCCCTCGGTAAGATAACTGACATTCCATTTCCCTCATGGAGAGGTTACGCTACAAGTGATTTATTCTGAAGTAACTTTGCACCTTGGAAGGAGGAACTTCTCAGGAACTTGAGCATCCATGTCAGAATAGGTGGTCTTCAAGGGAACCACAGCAGAACATCTCTGCTAGAACTACCATGGCCAGGTTTGTTGTGCTATTAAGCCTTAAAACTAAAAACTAGATTAAATGCATACCATTTTCCACTGCATAATGAAACTGACTCAAAGATTAAAAAGGGTTCAAAATGGCATACCAAAGACACTGCTCAAAATAAAGAAAACCCTAACAAAAATAATCTACTGACAGTCCTGAATTTAACTTGTCAAGACAAATAAGAACTGAGTGTACTGTGTAGACTACTCAATAGTGGTTTTCACTAGTGATGTCTACATCACACTTGGAGATGAGAATATACACAAGTTGCAAACATCTTCACTTTGGAAGATAATAGCAGGTATGCTGTGCTATTTACAAAGCTTCATAAGGAAATGAGAATGGCTAATTTACATCAGAACAAGCTGGTGCACAAGTAACACCATGTAATGGAACAGACGTAACATACCGTATTTTTATCATGCATGAAAACCACATCTTACTATTTTTTTTCAACAGTTGTAGATGGCATGTGTATTTTTTTGCGCTTTGCAGCAGCTCAGTTATTGATCCCATATTCTTTTTCTAGCATCTTGATAAACTGATTAAATCTGTCTTAGTTGTTTTCAAACATGGTGGGCACTAGCAGAGCCAAATACTTTATACAGTGTTATGGTATTGATACAAAAGGAATATTTTTGTTTGTATTAAACATAGTACACAGATGAGCTACTTGGCAAAGAAAACACGCAAACCAGGACTATGTATCTAACATCTCATATACTACTGATCCTGAAACTGAAGAATCAAAAAGTTGCTGCTGTGAAGTAGAAGAGAAAGACTAAATGAAAGAAGTGAAGGCTGCAACTATGTGGAGCATTTAGGAGTCAAGAGAAGACAGCAATAAAACTGAGAGTAAGGTAATAGGAATCACAGAATCTGGTCTAAATTCTGACATATACAAGGTACAATTGAATGCAACTTGGGGAAGAGACAATGTGGAAGAAGACAGGAAACCAGTCAGTCATTTCCTACTAGGCCTGGGACCCACAGGGATTGCTAGTATTAATACAGCAAACACCTTTTCTATTAAATAGCATGCATGCTTTACCAAGTCTTACAAGATCTGTTTAAGATCATGGATGTATCTTGCTCCCTGATCCTGCAGTGCCCAGGACAACCATGCCTTAATGGTGCCTTGTTGGGCACCATTGACATGATCTAGATGCGCGTACTGCAGGCCTTCCACAGCTGTAAGACGTGAGAGGAGGCATTCTATCTAACTTTTGCCTAAACACTGTTATTGTAAGTTTAAGCTACTTAGAAACTTCTTTCATTACAAAAACAAATGTAGAAGCCAAAACTGGAGGCCCCGGAGGAAGGGAAGTAGATGGCATTAGAAAATCAAGCAGAAAAGGTATTTATGGACAAGCTTATTGAAACTGATAAAAAATTTCCCAAATTAACAAAATTCTTGCAAGTGTTAATAATTGTGCTAGAGAACAGATTGCAATCAAGGTACAGGAGGGGAAATGAATTGGGCAATCAGTTGGCAGAAGGGCCTGAATCAACAGCCCATGCTCAAAGGATTGCCCAAGCAACACACTGCCCAGACAAACAGCTCCAGAAAATTGTGCAACAAACTGTGAAGTGCCAGTGCCTCAAGTTAAAGAGAAAGGAAGTTCAGCTCTCACACAACCCACTGCCCTGTTATGGTGTTCAAACAAACTCATGAGCAACTCAGGTTTTGTGTTTCAGGTTCACAACACATGCCCACTATGGAATAGCTAGACTTAAAGGTTATTGAAAAATTACTATCAGTTCCAGATAAAAATAGCAGGTATAGGGAATAGCATATACTTCCGACAGATAATTAAGCAGCAACTAAGATAAAGGTAAGGGGATAATCACTGGTGTACTAGTCAGAATAGAGGATTATTTCATATTAAACAAATTAGGCACAGAGATTAGGACTATGCTCCTGCAGCAAGCCAATGTTTATCCTCAAAAAATAAACTCCGTCTTTGGGTGTGAATATACATAGTCTTTACTGACTCTTGAAGCCACAGACAGGGATTACTGAAGATACTCTAAGAGTTCACAAAACTTATACTGCTTTCAAGTTTCTTGCTTCTTATTATGCTAAACTTGAACTGCCATCCATCAGTGACAGAAACACTGATTTAGTGAAATACATGGAGTTTAAAACAAAACTGTTCCCTGAAGTTAACAAATGTGTGCATGGGTGCACATACGAAGATACCCACGCACATTTAACATCTCACTTTCTAAGTCCCATTTCAGTCAAGAGGCTGATCTGAAGCCTATAAGGATACTAAGGATTCCCCAACTTCACTGTTAGAATTCCATTACTAGGAAGAAACGTCTCATCACGATGGGGAAGACAAAAAAAAAAAATTCTCAAAAAACCCCCTGCTTAGTAGAACTCTGCCTAGACTCCAGTCCCTTGATAGGAAGAAAAGCCAGACTGCAATCCTGAAGCCAGAAAGATTACTGTGCTCCCCTAGGACAAAGCCCAGAAGACTGCTGCCAATGCTGAACAAAGCATTCTTGTTCAAAGGGACACAACTGTGGTGGTTTTTTTTTTCTTTCCCCACCTCTTCCCCTACACAGTGTAAGTACATTAATTAACTGCAAATTATGCATGCTGCTAGAGGATGTTAAAGCATCTCCACTGAATTCAGAGTTGTTTCACATCTGTACATACATGCTCCAAAGCAAAATAAAAGAAAAACAAAACAATGTAAAAAATATTAAAGGGCAGAAGGTTCCTGTCCTTTAATCTATCCTTTGTCTGGCAGATTCAGACACAATAAGGATGGATGGATAGATACTGCAGCCAACTCCTGAAAAGCCTTAAGGGTAGAGATTCTCATGGTTTCTCTGGATAACCTGCTCCAGTGCTACACCACCTTCCCAGTGGAAAAAATTTTCATTATGTCTAATGTGCATCTCTCAAGCTGAAAACAGGTCTTTGTCTTGTCATATCATCTGCCTATACCAAGACATACTTGGCTCCACCGTTTTAGTAACTGCCTTCCACATAGTTGCAGGCTGCTATTGGATCACCCCTTAGCCTACTCCACATCAGACAGACGGCTTCTTCAGCCTCCCTGCGCAGGTCACATGGGACACCCTGGTAATCATCCACTGAAATATCTGCAGTTTCTTGACATTTATGTTAAACCAGTGGGCCCAAAAGGAGCATTCCTGATGGAGGTTCATCACTTCTGCCAAGTACAGAAGAACAGTAATTTCCCTCGATTTATTTGCCATGCTCCTAATGTACCATAGTACCAGATTTATTGACAATGACAGCACACTGGTTCATATTCAATTTAGTTTCAATCATAACTCCCAGTCCGTTTGAGCAAAGCTGCCACTTACCCATCAGTTCTCAGCCTGTACTGATTCATGGTATTGTTACGGCTCAGGTGCACAACTTCGCACTTTGTGTTCAACCTCATGAAGCCTCTGATGGCCCAGTCCTTAAACCTCTCAAGATCTCTTGGGATTCATGCTTTGCCATACATCATGTCATCCACTCCCATTAATTTAGTGTCATTTACAAATATATGTCATCATCCAAATCACTAAGTATTGAAAAATATGGAATCAACCCCTGGCATACTGCACTCAGCTGCCAGCTCAATGTCGAGCTATTGATACTGGTCCAGCGGATTTTCAACCCATTAAGCAGATTGTTCATCTGGTCCATACTCCCCTCACCTTCCAAATAAGTATGTAGTTGCAGACAGTGTCCAAAACCTTAGTAAACTCATGAAGTAATATAGTCACTGTTCTCCTGTCATTCATATAGCCAGCCATTTTGCCACAGAAGGCAAAGAGATTGGATAAGCATACTCTTGTTAAATGCACATTGACTATCAGGTATTAATTTGTTGACCATGTATTAGGAAATGGAACCCAAGTGGAGACAAGCCATGATCCTTCCAGGAACTGAAATAAGGCTGTCAAGCCTATAATTTTCAGAGATTTGCTGACTTTCTTGAAGATTAGCATTTTTCCATGATTTTTCACCTTGCAGTCACATTGCCAACTTTCAGCTTCCTAAGGTGAATTCAATCTAGCAGCATGGATTCTCAGAATATTCCAGTTGCTTTAAGTAGTTGTTAATCTGTTGCTCCCTAATGTGATCTGCCCATCTTCTTCCCAGTCTGTACCAGTACACACAAAGGTACGAGAACTGTCTCTCACCTGCAAAGACCAAGGCAAGAAAGGCATTGTATATACCAATCTTTCCTACACCACTAGGTTGTGTCCCTCACCCCATCAGTGATCTGCATTCTCCTTGAACTTCCTTTTTCTACTAGCATACCTGTAGAAGCCCTTCTTGTTAATCTTCATTAGTTCTAACTCTGGCTGAGCTTTGGCCTTCCATTTTTCACCCTTAAATACCTGAGTAATGCTTTTATACTCCTCTTCTGTTGCTGGTCCCCATTTTCACTTCTTATATGCTCCTTTTCTGTGGTTTTGTTCATCAAGAAGCATCTTGCTCAGTCAAAATGGGCTTTCCGCTCAAAGTCCTGATCTTCCTGGAAAATCAGATGGTCTGCTCTTGAGCTGTCCATGCATTTTCTTTAAAAAGATCTTTAAATTTTCTTTTTAAGCCCCTTATTGACTATGTCCCCAGGGATTCTAATTTAGCATAAGATAAATAAGATAAGCCACAGTCCACAGGCCTGATTTTAATGCTAAGCTTCCCAGATGTTTCCAAATCATGAATTCAGTTAATCTCATGATCACTTAAAATCAGGATCCACCAGCTTCCTCCACTGTTGTGATCAAATAGGTCAAACAGAGCATTACCTCTGGCTGCTAGGAATTGATCATCTACACCTTTTAGGAACCTCAACCCTGTCTGCCCAAAGTTTTGAGTCTCTTCCAGCAGATGTCTGGATGGCCAAAAGCCTCTGTGAGGACAAACTTTACCTCTTTATATACAACGTTGTTTTTTCTTCCACTGGAGAAATACAATCGGTTTCATAATTTCAGTATTTTACAGTCCAGTAGCTTACACAGTATCACTTTATGACACTTCATTATGGCCTCTAAACCTACGTTTCCTCAAAGAAAAACCTGAATTCAAAGATGGAGCAGAAACAGCTCTCCAAATCAATATAGGTCAAGGTTATTTTTGTGACAAAAACCAGATCAGAATGAATATTTTTAACTACTGATAGAAGGGGGGATTTGAAAATACTTCCAATATTTTAAAAGGACTTCTGTATTGAGAAGTACAGAAACAGTAGTCAATGCATTGCAACATAAGACACATGAACATACATATACATCACAGTATTCCCTGACCCTCTCAACAGAGGGAGGGTCAAGTTTCAATTCTTTTTGACAAGAGTAGAAAGGCTAATAAAAATACTGCTCTGACCAGCAGTCAACAGAACAATCTTTAATGTATGCTCAGAGATCTCTGCAGTAGATGGCATTTTCTGCTGGAAAGAAATGGCATTGTCTGCAGAAGGCTGGAACAACTATTTTCAAAATAGCAATGAACAACTCTGAGTTCTCTCTTGATTTGCAAATACTCCGTGAAGCATCTGCTTTACTGGGGTTACAATTCTGTCCAGAAGGGGCCAAGGTAGGAATATTTCTGCTTTATTACAGCTGGGGTGATCCATATGCAACTTTATCTCAGCAACATAAGCCTCATAAATGCTCACTGGCTTGCTTCTTCCAGAGATGCAGGGTGCTCCAGGACCCTGCACCTGCACAGCCTCACTGTCAAGCAGGGGGAACAGTCCATGGGTGTCTGAACGGCATAGAAATCAGCAGTTAGAAAGATGATTTGCGCTGTTAATGCCAACCAATCCTCCATATGCTAGTTTTCAAGTATTCCTACTCTTAAAGAAGGAAAAATTGTCCATTTCTTTTCCTTTATCAACCTAGGATACCAGAAAAGCAAAGCTGTTTCCACAACTAATTCTTCTACGAGAAAAGTTACCACTGAAGTGCAAAACAGCAATATCCAAAGTAAATCCTCATAACAACACAGTGGTAATTATCAGTGAGATAAATACAAAGGCAAAAACTCCCAAAATATAAAATGATCCACTCCAAGAAGGCAGTTTAAGTACACCTGTCCACACTTCTGGATCCCATTTGTACTCATTACTAGCAAGCAAACCCACACTAAAAAGAACAAAGAAAAAAAACCTCTGATATACAAATCACATACCATGTTCCCTTAGAACAAAGGTCCTGGACAAATATTTTAAATGTATTTATTCTCAGTATACCTTAGAGGAAGGCTGATTTGGAAGTCTTATAGCAAATAGCATGAAGACAACTATATTTACAAACTAGGAGCCTATTGATATATTATTTCTTCCACCCTGTTAAATAAAAAGCCAAAACTCTTAACTGCTGCTTTCTCCAGCTTGCAGCCTCTTATGACAGTAGAAGAGGACTGCCTTTTTTCCATAGTTAGAATGGGTTATTTGCGCAAAATCTCAGTATTTCAGGTTACACTGTAAAATACTTGGCTTCTTTTCACAGGAGAAGTACATAATAGACGTTACTTTTCTTCCCCCCCCCGCCTCAGACAAGGGCACTTCAAGTATTTCCACGGGGCATTTTACTTAGAAGGTTTCCACAGGGATCCCGGTCTCTCACTTAAGAGTCCAAATAACCACAATGCAGAAGATGCATCTGAGGGGAGGATTAAGATGGATGTCACCTCATCTCAAAGCCTGTTCTTTCTATTCCAACACAGCAATTAACCCAAAGGTTGCAAGGAAAACTACAGGTGAAGTAGAGTTCAATCTTAATAGGGTTCCAACATAAATTTCCCTAAATGCTCTCATAAACAACTTAGAGAAATATGATCTAACACACAGTGATGTGGAGACTCATCTGGTTAATCAACTGCACTCACAAGACAGCAGCTAAATGACCAGCAGAAGGGCATTTATTTTCTGGATCTGATTCTTTCCAACAGTATAATTAGTGACTTGGATGACAGAATGGGTACACTTTTAAACATTTATAGATGGCATCAAGACAGACCATAGCTCAAATAACTTCAGCAAAAATTTCCTAAATAAGCAATTCCATACCAGTAATTTTTTTTGAAGTTTAGACTAAAAACTCAAAGTGGTACTAATAAAGTATCAACCAAAAGGGATTTAAACACACAGCAAATGTAAAATACTATACAACGGAGATAAACCAATGAAGCAGAGGAGAATGGGCTGCTCATAGTGGATGAAAAACTGCACACGGCCAGCACTAAACCGTTGCCAAAAGAAGCAAGTCCCATTTCTAGGAGAAGTGTTAGCCTAAACAATCAGTGAGGTCTGGAAAGCAATTATAGTTTCTTGGTGCTAATAACAGATCACAGTTGGAATCCTTACTCAGTTTGGGGCTCCCCGTTTTAAACTGCTGACAGATAAAGAGAAAGCACCTAAGAGAGACTTCAAGGATAATGGTTTTAACAAATGTGGCTTATAAGGAACAAGTAACAGGGTTGCTTTCATGTTTGCCTCAAAAACGCAAGGTTATCCTGTCTACCACCTATGAACCCACAGCCCAACCACAATAAACTAAATATATTCTCTTTCAATACACAGAAGTGTGTCAGGAAGAGGACAGCAATCAGAGAGTTTCTGAATGGAATAGGAAAGTTTAAACTTGCAGCTGGGATGATCTGAACTACAATGAAGTTTAATAGTAACAACATGACAACAAAGGAACAAAATACTTAAGGATGTTGTTGGATCTCTTGCCTTTGACGACATACAAGGAAAATACAAACAGTCCAAAAAGTCTTCATTCTTCCCTCTGTATCATGGGCAAATGAACACCATCACTGTGATTTCTGTGGTCCAAAATGCTTTTGCAGTATTAAGTGCCTGATATCTTCAGAGTTTGTTTGTTCTTGAATTTAACAAATGCTCATGTTAGGAACATAATCTGAAAAGTTGAGGTTAGAAGAGACTTCTGGAGGTCTTCTTGTCCAATCCCCTGGCTCAAGCAGGGCCAACTAGAACAGGTTGTCCAGGACCACGTCCAGAGAGCTTCTGAATATCTCCAAGGATGGAGACTCCGTGACCTTTCTGAACAACCTGTTTCAGCGTTTGATCACACTTAACAGTTAAAAAAAAAAGTTTTTCCTGATGTCCGGATGGAGTCTCCTGTGTTTTAGTTTGTGCCCACGGTCTCTTGCCTTGTCACTGGGCAGTACTAAAAAGAGCCTGGCTCCATCTTCTCTGCATCCTCCCTTCAGGTATTTACATACATTGGTAAGATCCCCTCTGAGCCTTCTCTTCTCTAAGATAAACACTCCCAGCTCCGTTAGCCTTTCCTCCTATGACTGATAGTCCAGTTCCTTAATCACCTTAGCAGCCCTTCACTCGACTCTCTCCAGTATCTCTGTATCTCCCTTGTACTGGGGAGTACAGAACTAGACCCAACGCTCCAGGTGTGGCCTCACCAGTGCTGAGCAGAGGGGAAGGATCACCCTCCCTCAACCTACTGGCAAGACTCTTGCTCATGCGGCTCAAGATGCCATTTGCTGCTTTTGCAGCAAGGGCACATTGCTGGCTCATCTTCCATTTGGGACCTGCATTCCACCAGGACCTGCAGGTCCTTTTCTGCTAAGCTGCTTCCTGCCCAGTCAGCCCCAGCATGTACTGATGCATGGGCTTGTTGCTCCCTAGGTGCAGGACTTGGCACTTGCCTTTTTTAAGAGACAGGAACAGGAAGGCAAGACTTCGACTAAATAACCAAAGGACAACCCAGTCTGAGACTCCTCACAAAGACAAAAGATTAAATGGTTTCTAGATTCCCTCTCCTACCACTGCTGTAAGAAGAACTTGAGAGGGGTGACACACTCTCTTTCTGTGCTTTACTGCAAGAGTTAGGAGTCACAAATGCAAAGAAAGTCCCAATAGATCAATTCAATCCCCTGAAGTCTCACCCACACATACATGAGGATGGAAAATGTCACATGGCTTTTAGGCATATTTTAAAAGGGGAAGAGACTGAAACACTCTTTTCTTCTTGTTTATTCCTCTTTTTAATTTCTATTTCATAATTTTTATTCTTTTTCATCCTTTATAGTAGTTTAGCTTTAAGGTAAATAGTGGAACTTTCCTTCTGTAAGTTAAATTCTTTTCAAGATTGACTTGAGCAATCTGTTTCCCAACTGTCTTATTTTATACTTAATCCATTCTCTATTTTCTTCCATATTTTTCATCTTCTACCACATCTTTCTTCTGTTCTCTACATCATTTCAATAACTCTTAATACTGCTCTTCAGAGCTATAAACTCCTTACAGATCACATTTGCCTGGCTACAACTTACACTTCAAGATCTTGTCAAGCCTGTTCTTCAACGTGCACACACCTTCAAGCTAAACGAAATATATTTAAATGAAGTCTGAAATTACTACTTGATAAACAGCACTGCACTCGTACAGTGTCTCAGCTGTGACTCATCTCTAGCAGGGAGCTAATATACATGCATGCCAAGATCAAATATAACAAAACAAATGCTCTCAAGATTAAAAAGAAACACACATACACAGAGGTTGGAATTTACAAGACAGCCCAAAGGACTAAAATGAAGTGAAATTTGGGCATACAACACCTCCCTCCAAGGCACAGAACCTTCAGCTATACTTCAGGTTCAAATAAAGAAAAGAATAAATTTAAAAAAAAAAAGGCAAGGCAATAATCTATAGAAATAACTCAGTGCTGGGAGGCAGGCTTCCAATTTTATACCGTAGATTTTGCTATTGCTTCAGTCCCTTATTTTTCCAATTTGTTAAACAGCTGTCTGAAGTTTTGAGATGTAAACAATGTAGAGCACAGGCAGATGTCTATGCTGCTTTCAATTAAGCTTGCACAAAGTCCAAATAATTTCATTGGGAGCACAGTTTATAAAAAGCTGTACTGCTAGTACTAGTATTCTTTATTCTGGATCACTGTGCATGTCTGTCTGCTTCCAAGTACGGAAGCAAGTTCTCAGCTATCACTCTGCTGTTTCAACAGCCAAAAACTCAGATGGAGAAATTCAGGTTTGTAATGATTCTTGCTACATTAGTTTCTCCTGTGTATTACACTCTGCTACAAGCAAGCTATGACTGGTAGAAGCCTGCTTTATTCCAGGTTATTTAATAGCACCGAGTTTATATTTCCTCCAACATATGAGGAACATTTCTTGATAATACACCTCAGATAATCCTGGAATGTGCGTTCAGCTTTCACCTTAAGCATTGCTGCTTTATTACAAGGAACCAGGCTAGTTTCTACATACTTAAAATGCCCTAATTTACTGAAACTTCTAACTTGGGATTTTAGCACCTCTGCTGGCAGAAAAGTATTCCATACCCTTCTGCTTTATTGTGAAAAAAACATTTATCTGTGCTAGCTATGTCATTGTTCCTAAGGCTCTAATTATTTCAGTAATATGTTCTTATGCATGAAAGCAAAAAAATATAATTTTAACTGGCTTTTTTGTTTGTTTGTTTTTTGTTTTGGTTTGGTTTTTTTAATGCTTTCAGGAAAACATTTGCTGTATTCATAAAAATGAAACTGACATGTAAATATTTATGTGGAATGAGATTAAGGGTCATTTATTCTAAGAGTGTAACTCCTTAACATCTTAGAGTAAGTACATCAAGAAACTCGCCAAAATGAATTTTCTTCAAAATTACATTAAAAAAAGCAACTTCTCCTGGCATGTGTGTCGTCTAAGACTAGAAAAAGAGAACAATCAGGAATCAAAACAGGTGTCACTCTTAAGGCTGTAGCGTAAATGCCTTTCTTCAAATTGCACACATACGCACAAGAAAAAACAACATTCCAGACTCATTCAAGTTTAAATTAAGATTCAGAATACCTAAGGCCTTGTATGAAAGCACCCATTAATTCAGTCTTTTTTTGAGAGAAGGGGAGAAGACACAATCGCTCATTTATTTAAGCAGCTATTCCAGGAAAACTGATTATCTTTCTAAGGGAATGTTAATTCTTCTATCTTTTCATTCAGTGACCGAGCAAGTCATACATACCTATATTACGTAACAGGATTGAGGCATGCACTCAAAAAAATATATTTTTTTTGTAGGTGCTTTCAGCAAAATTTTATTTATATGGCAAGGGATTAAAAAGAGATGAAGTACTTGTACTACTAGCTCCTTTACAGTAGACCATAGCACAAGCTCACAGTGAACATGCTGGAGATTTGAGGGTGGTGAGACACTGGAACAGGTTGCCCAGGGAAGTTGTGGATGCCCCATCCCTGGAAGTGTTCAAGGCCAGGCTGGATGGGGCTTTGAGCAACCTGCTCTAGTAGAAGGTGTCCCTGCCCATGGCAGGGGGGTTGGAACTCGATGATCTTTGAGGTCCCCTCCAACCCAAACCATTCTATGATTCTATTCTATGATTTGTCAGATTACAACAAAAGTAGACCACCACCAGAAATCTGTGCCTTAGCTTGAAATATAGCAAAGCCTACACTCTAAGCACATACACAAGTTCTGAAACCCCATCTCATTCTCACAGGCAAGCATGGTACCTGTGCAAATTATAAAATGTCTTGCCAAAGGCCATTTGTGATGACTAGACAAAGTTATGAAGCTGTCTGCAACTGACATAACAATTTTGTGTGGATAGTGCTGTGATTTTTTTTCCCCCCTTCATACACAAACATTTAGCCATCAAATAAAATGAAGTCCACAGCACAATACGCATAAAAATCATTATGTGCTTCTCTGATGTTCTGGATGACTAATTATCATACAATAGGTTACATTATGACATGAAAAGGCATATACCAAAGGTTAGAACTGTGAAATTTAGCTGCAGTTTCTGTGCTTATCAGAAGGCAGGCAGAAGGTAAGGGAATCAGAACCTCATTTCTCTTTCAGTGGCCAGCAACATTCATCTGTTCTGAACCTCTGCTCATCACAGCAGCTTCTATGCCCTCTCTCACTCTTGGAAAGAACGGACTATGATGCTGCTTTGTACGCAGGAAAAAAGCTCCCTGGCATTCCCTCTCTTCAGTAACTGCGTCTCTATAAAGAAAATATGTCTCTGGGGATTCCACATCTCCCAGGCAAGCACCTTAGACTTTTCAGAGAGTATCCAACTGGCATTGACCATGGAGAGTGCTCACCTGTGCAGAGCACTGGCTATAGAACGTCTCAATCACCCCAGATGTGTGTGGCTTCTATATAAAGGTAGCTTAGCCTCTGCTGTCCCACTTCCCTTGCTAATGCCTCATCTCAGCATCAACCCTGCTGAAGAAACGGGGGCAGTGGAGGAACGCAAGCCAAGTAAGACTCGCGCAGAGTCCAAACAACCACAGGTTGTGTAAGATCTGTTCCCTCACATTCTGCCTACTCTCATCCCACTTGTGGCAACGAATAGTAAATCTCAAAGTCTGCAAGATAAGAATCAGTTGAGTCTTAGCTACCTTTAGCCACCTAAATAAGAACAAAGGATCTGGGCTCCTGCTGAATTATTTTGGGGAAAGGAACACCCAGGATGAAGCAGCAGCCCTGCAGACATCCAATACACAAATGCTTTTTTATGCGGACAGAAGCTGCCAAGATTTCTTTCTGAAGTGGAAAAGAGCACCTCTGTTAGCTAGCAGTCTCCTTGGACAAACCATTTGCTCACACTTTTCCCTACCACCAAAACTAATGGACCTAAAGATCTCCCAGGTGTAAAAGTGACTTGGGGAAGAATGACTACAGCTAACATTCTGGTTTAACTGAAACAAAACCAACGTACTAAGCAACTGGAAAGCGTAGAACAAGGAGGTAGAAGGATCACAGCAGTACCTTAACTAAAGCAGACAGTGCCTTACCTAGTTGTTCAGACTGAATTGATTTCAGGGAGTAAGCCTCAAGAATGAGCAACTAAAGACAGTACATTAGCAGGGCTCAAAAATGGCTTACTATATAGGCTGCAATACTGGCAAGTTAAAAATTGCGTAAGAACTGGAGCCAGCATAAAACACCTCCCCTAAAGATTAAGTAGTGAATTGTAAGGGATGAGCTCAGGTGAAAACCACCTACTTTTATCAGGAATACAATCTTGCAAAAGGTTTCTATTGCATGGTGGACCAGTTTTGGTCTATTCTCTTAACAAACCAGTTTCCAGAATGGAAGACGGTGAATCTGAGGGGCATCTAAATGCTGGCTGCTAGACCTGCACGCACACTGTTTCTCAAATCCCCACCCCCCCAAAACCAAACTTAAAAATAAGCAGGCATAGAGAAGACTGAGGCAACAAATTCAGTCTGAAGCTTTACACCTGCTTCAAAGCACAAAGCATGATATTTTCTGTATAGAGAAACACATCTACACCAAATCTGAACTATGGAAGAGAAATTCATCATCATTGGCTGCATATCACCTGCCAAGATAGTCTCCCAGATCTGTGTTTGCTCTGGGCAGGTGAAAGGCCTATTGAGATACCACTGTTTGCACTGCTTGCCTGCCTCCTGACATGGGTGGAGCACTGGAATAACCAAGTCCCAGATTGTTGGCAACACAAACTCAGAAATACTCATCTTATTACTCTGGTTCTGTCCAGAAATTTTATTTATGTCTCCTTGAGTTTCAAGTACTGTGTTGTGGAGTTAAATGGCTCTCTGGGACCAAGAACTAGAACGAAGTAAGACCTGAAGCATGGTTTCAAAGAGGGGAATGCAAAACCATGTATAGGCTATATACATGGTGCTACTGACAAAAAGATCACAAATCGCAGTATGCTCAAAGTGTACATCATCAAAAAAAAAAAAAAAGATTCATGCAGGGAAAAAATACCCATTTACAAACTACTACAATTCACTGACATTAGTAATGACGTACTTTCACCACAAACCCCTATTTAAATAGCAGTCCTAAAATCACTCACATTTAGTATCAAGACCGATAGTACGCCACCAGATGATCTTGCTTAGGTCCCTTAACTAAAGGGACACACTACAACTTTTCCTTAAGCGTCTTCCCCCCACCCCCTTATCTCACACCCTTTGGGAAAATAAAATCATCATGCAACAGTTAAACATTGTTCCAGTGTCACAAGCAGCTATCTTAGATTTTCAGTATGAATGAACACTGGCCTTACACTAATTTCTAAGGCCTATTTACAATACAGCTGGATCCGTTATTTCCTAGTTCATTTGCTTTCAATAGGGGTTTCATTCTCAATTCAAATGACAAATTGCTCCAACAACCACACATACACATGGCTTCCTGAAACCCAGCATTTTTAGGTTTAATACAGCCTTTTAAATTGCTGATGTTTTAATTACTATATAACAATATATACATGTTAATTACTTTGGAAAAACTGTGCGAAGTAGACAAGCATTCAACTTTAATACATAAATATTGCAGCCAAGAAGGATGTTTTACCTATTGAATAGAGTTCATACTGTTGATTCGTTTCATCTTTAATGCATTTTTCCTGGCAAAAAGCTTCTAACAACATGAACTAAAAATAACATAATCCCTTAAACATCAGGTATAAACCCAACTCTGTTGACCCGAATCTGTTCCCATCAACTTCCTTTATCTGAAAATTGGCACTCATGCTAAGTGGACAATATAAATAACAGCATTTAATGATTGGTATTTTCTGGATAAGCTGCCTCTACTTTATCAAATCACTCTAGGAGAACCATATTTGTTAAAGTAATGATCTTATTCAGATATTGCACCCTACTAAAAACTTTCCTTCTTGCTCATTTTGGGCTGCCAGAATTCATTTCAGAAGAAAGATGGCAGAGTCATCCCAGTTTCTCAACAAAACAACAGCATAATCTGTACTTTATCTTCGGTGGACTTTTAAATTGCACGAAGTACTTGTGAAAACCTCTATTATGGGACATCACAGTTACTGCAGGAAGGAGAGGGTAGGAAGGAGAATCAGGATTGGAGTGTGTTACAGAGGTGTACCTTGCCTGCCTTGTTATTAGCAAAGTGTAAAACTCAGAGTGATTAGTCAGGAAGCACGAGTCCTGGTTCATTCTATGACACTGGCAGAAGTGCACAGAGGTGATGACTATCAACAAAGCAGCTTGTGATCTGGGGCCATTAAAGGTGTGCACATGCTGCAGCCAGCACCAAAGTCACATTCTTACTGCCTTTGCCCTTCCTCTCACTTTTACTGCTCATTTATTCATGTGACATTTTAAATTAACACAGGGTTTGCAACCTTTACACCACACCTTCTACAGCAGAGGCTGTAATCTCATTAGTTTGCAGAAACCTGATGTCAACCCTGACTTTAGAAACTAATGTGAGCATAATATTTTTAAGACAAAAAAAAAAGCAAAACTACAAAACACAAGCATGACAATTCACCTTAATTTAAATAAAGAAAAGATCCTCCCACTGTCTATAACAGAATCTTTGTAATAAAGGCAACCAGAAATTAGACTACTACATGACCATATGAGATGATTATCCTAATGACAGCAGTCAAGTTTTCCCCTATCAAAGAATCTTTTCCTGTCAGGAATTCAAGTCTGGCTTTGACCACAAACCTTTTCTTTCTTCCTGCACTTCTTCCCTCAAACTAAACAAGTACACCCTCGACAGTTGAAGAACAAAGGCAACTTTTTTTTTTTTTCTAAATAAACTCATCATTTATCTTCCCAAGTTCAGGTTTGCTTTTACATCAAAGACCGTTTTCCCAATGCTGTGTTAAGTACTGGTGCCAGTTTATTTATCTACTGATTCAGAAGTTTTTATCCGTCTGTAGATCTTTAGGTCCCAGAGCTGTACTTGGGAGTTTCCTTTGCCCAAAGCAAGTACAGAACACACCAACATACAATTAAGATAGGAAGTCAGGAAACAGTCATTAAAAATTCATGCGAAGAGCACAACAGCTTCAGGAAGGGAATGCAAAAAAACAGAAATGATGAGTTTGGTTTGTCATCCCAGCCCATCCCCAAATGAGTCATGGTAACTCAAAACAGAGATCATTAGATAGTCACAAAGCATATATAATGAAGTTTGTTGGAACAACAGGTGCACTTTAGCATTACTAGTGTAAAAACACCAAGCTACTGCATTCTGTGAACATAAGATCACCGAGGAATGCAGTAGATTTTACTGAAATTTACCAAGTGTTCAGTCATTTAAAAAAAAAAACAAAACCTTTCCCAACTCATATAATCTCACATTTGCACCTATTTCTATCTGAGTTAGCACAAACACTTTCAAATCCTTAAGGGCAGGGGAAAAACACACACCTGACAATCTCAGGCTGATTAATTTTTTCCCTAAAAGAATGCAGCAAATTGAAGACACATTTTTTTTGTCAAGACTGCTGTGTGAGTATGCAAATTCAATGCGTCAAAAAGAAGAATGACTATGCCGAGTTGCATGGTTTGTAACATTCTTTCTTACTATTATAAACAAATTATGATAAATTATACAGGCTTCCTTTAATACAAAAATATAAGAGTTCATCTTTGTTTAGAAAAATGCACTTCGAATGGATTGCTATAAGCTGTTCAGTTTCTAACTTCAGTATTTTGCCATTAATCTTTTCATGTGTTAATGCTTAACATTCCATTTAACTAAATCCAAATATCACTAAGGTTATAAGAACCAGTTTAACCCACCTTTTGACTGTTATTTTTTTAACTGAGCTTCAAGACATGGTCTTATTTACTAGAAGGCCTAAGCAGAACAGCTTGTCAAATCTTTTCCCCAGGTTAAACAAACTCTGCACACCAAAGTACCGAACTTCAGAGCATTATAATGGTTTCTAATACTTGACTGCAAGTAACACTTTATTTGCCAAGTTTCCATAGAAGCCAGTGTACAACATTTCTCCTCATCTAATCAAAACAAATACAATAGTCCTGCTTCACTAAAATTATTGTCTAAAATTACATTAACAGTCTCAGGTTGGCAGTATCATTCTCCTGCCTTTGTTCTTAAATGACGCTTTATTGATGGCAGTCATAAGGTATGCCTTCCACAGAAATTAAATTTCCTCTACAGATTTAGTTTTTGAAGGAGCCATATTCCTCAAAAACAAGATCCCAGACAAAATTAAGACAGGGCGGTAACCGCTTCTTCCACACACTGTCGTCAAGTATCAAAACCACTCTTTATATCAGAAAAAAACACGAGTTCTAGCCTTGAAACATTTTTAACAAAAGACGAAGTTCAACACAAAATATCATGAGAAAAGAGTATGCTTCTGGACATGGGAGAAGGTTAACTAACTACCGTTTGACTGACTCATTCCCCCCAGATACTTCGGCAAGTATACATTCTGCCCCCTAGGCTGGAAAACAGTATGAGCTTGGCACACCAGAACAGAGAGCATTTCCAACTCAGAGACTGAACACAAAGCACATAGAACACGTGTGAGATCACTGGGGAAGACAGGTTAGCTCTGTCACAGCCATGCTAAGACAAAAATCCAGCTGCAGCAGAGTCTCAAACATATTGGCCAACGCAATTGACTCTGATGGGAAAGGATTCTCACAGTAAAGTAAGCTGTCTCCTGTGTCAGCAGCATGAAATTTGGAGAAGGCTGCCATGATCACTTGACAGATTCTTAGAAGTTTACATATCAAAAAAGTGGAACATCAATCATCTTAACTACTGCTCAGGAACATGAAAAACAAACTAGAGATGTCACTAAAACAATACCCCTCCCCCATCTTACCAATGAGAAGAAACCCTAAAAAATGATGGACCAGCCTGAAAAGATACCAATTCCAATGGTATCTTTGAGAAAGGACATGATCTGAATTCCTTCTATTGAGCATATTCTTTAAATCCTGTTCAATTTGTTACCCATGTACAAAGCCACTAACAATTCAGGTTACACATGTCATGCTGATAGCAAATTTAAGACTCAGGTGATAGCTGAAATCTTGATCATAATTTACTGTGACAACATCCTACTGAAAGTATCAAAAAAAAAAAAAAGGGAAAGGTCTAGTTTACATGAGATATCAGGTTGAATTTGAAGGATGATCAGCTTAGAGGCAGGAGAGAAGGAATAGAAGAAAGGAAACCAAGAGGTTGTTCTTCCTCTCCTTGCACTCCTTAACATAAGATTCAATTAACATTCAACTCCACAGCACTACAGGAACGTCACTTTTCAGACCAAGACTATCCTTGAAAAAGCATGTAAAGATGATAAATTAAAAAACTGGAAGCAAAACTAACTTCACCGTTTTCTACTCCACAGCTAATTACCCAAGGCAGGAAGTATGGGAAAGCTCTTACACTTGGGGCCTAGCACAACCAACTAAGGCCGATAGTTTCGTATTTAAATGCAGAAGCTTAAAGCAGTGTTGGCGGTAAGTAGAGAAATCTTTCCCTTTCTTTCTAGAGGAAAGGAAGGAGCTTAGCTACAGGATTTTCGCAACCCTTAGGGACGAGGCTGCTTGATCAAAAAGAAGTACATTGAGATTTAGTTGAGATAGGTCAGTTAAACACATGGTTATTACAATCCGCATACAAGCTTATGTACATATAGCTAAACAAAGCTATAAGCATACAAACAGCACAGTGGACTGATTTGTCATCTCTATCACAACTGCAGACAGCCCTCATGCTATTAGGTTATCTGGACTGTGCACTCTGAGCTCAGCAGCGAAAGCAAAACCCATCTGACAGAAGTCTGCCAATTTATAAGCACACACCTATTTCACCGAGACTGGTAAAGCTGTAAATAAAGTATATTAAAGCATTTTAGATGATGCACAGGATAGGAGCATTGCATTTAAACTTTGCCTATTTTGAGCTGTTTTACACTAACAGAATGAAACTAGTAATTTGTGTGCTTAGACAAGTCAAACTTCTATACATTCACATGAGGACTTTGTTTCTTCACCCTCTCAGAATCAGCAGAAATGTTTAATAAAAAAGTCTCAAAGTAATCAGAGGGCTTAACTTCATTAATTTGGAATTCCCTCCCCAACCCCACCCCTCCACTCTCTTAACCTGAAGCACTTGGGCTGGGGGAGTATCACACCAAGTTTTATCCACCAAACTGAAAAGTTCATGACAAACGTTTGAGTTTCTATAATTACAAGTGTGTAACAAGTCACTAATACACACGTAGAATACCTATAGCCTGACTAGATTAGTTGTAGTATACATGGAATTGTATTTTAGTAAATTATCAGCTGTGTATGTGCTTTAGCACTACTATTAACCAAATTCTTCATGGCCCGCTTCATGTAAAAAGCTCTTTTTAATTTAGGCCTATTAGGTGTTCCACAAGGAAAGCTCATCTTTTCCACCCTACAAGGTTATCACAAGACAGTCACTTCAACCAAATAAAGAATGTCAAAGCAAAAGGAACTTTGTACTGTACCACTGCAATATCTTTAGTCAACTTCCAGTATTTGTGTAAGGTGAAATTCTGTTTCTAAAACAAAGTCCAGATAAAAAGGCACCACAGCTAAACTAAATTCCTCAGTCTCACATTAGTAAAGAGGCTTTGCATCTACAGACTGCATCTTATGTTTCTATAGTTTACCAATCCAATTTCTCTTGCAGACAGTGATTAAATCCCATTTTGGCCAGTGTAAAATTCAAAATTTGTTCCTGAAGTACATTCACAGTAGCTTCTGGGGGCTTCCCAAAATCCCTACAGGGGAATACTGTGGACGTAGAAAGAGCAGTCCAGAATTATACCAAGAACCCTGACAGGACAAAGAACTGCTGTTCCCATCTCTTCAGAGGACCACAACAGTGCTTAACTCCCATGACATCTGCCAGACCACAGGCATAGAGCTGCTAAACTAAAACAGCGAGTTCATGGTAACACAGAAATTCTTTACTGTGGAGGTGGTGAGACACTGGAACAGGTTGCCCAGAGAAGTTGTGGATGCCCCATCCCTGGAAGTGTTCAAGGCCAGGCTGGGTGGGGCTCTGAGCAACCTGGTCTAGTGGGAGGTGTTGAAACTTGATCTTTAAGGTCCCTTCCAAACCAAACCATTCTATGATTCTATGGCTCTCTACTGGTAAAGCATAGTAGACTTGTCCTTGCCAAAATGAAGGCCTAAGTCGGCAATCTTGCTGCAGCCGTTGAACAGATGAGTACTCTGCAAAGCACGTGTTCCCATGACTCTGCTAGAGATCAACTTTTCCTCTACAACACAAAACCTAGACTTTTATTTCAGTCGCTGCAGTGCAGTATCTCATGGTTTAAACTCATATCTGGTTGTTCAACAGGCAGCCTAAGATACAGGTGCACGCAAGTCCTTCTGTCAGTTTAGTCACAGAGCAAGACTGCCTAAGACGTTATTGCCTTGGCTATCTCCAGTCATCTTTTTGCAGCAGTTTATCAAAGCCTCAAGTCTTTCTGTCCAGATGGGGATTACAGACATTATCACCCTACTACCCAGACAGCATAACATCTCCAAAGATGTTGCGGGAGCATCACAAGAGGAGCAACAAATGGCTGCCGCTTACAAGAAATAAATAATAATAATAAAATTAATCAAATCTCAAATCAGAATCTTTAACCCAAGAACACTAAAACCAGCACCTCTCAGCTCCCTGGTCAGCATGCATTCACCCTTTAGCTTCCCAGACCAGGAACAGATCTCCCTCACCTTGCAGCTGCAGCAGAACGTTCCTGACTACATGGACACAAGCATGCATGTGCAAAGAGAAGCACCAGATGGCCTGGGAACTCTGTTTTCTCAAGCATTTTGAAAATTGGATTTATTCCACAAGCTGTCAGGAGAACACAACTACTTGCTCATAAGAAAGATAATCCTGAAGAAAAACTTTGTTTCCCTGGTTTTCCCTTGAAAAAAAAAAAAAAGTAAGTTTATTCAAATATTTAAATTAGTTGTCATTCTAGCTGAAACCTGTCTTTCTAATGTAACTTGTGGATGTGGAGCTAAAAGCATATTTTCCACTGGAACTTTTTCAGAGTGATTCAGAACTGTCCATTTGTGCTTTCAAGACATAAATAATCTTCCACCTGTTTCTTAAAAACTGTTGGTTTAGATCATGTTCTAAAAGTTTCTTTCCATATATGTGATAATTTAACCATTAAGCCTTGTAGAGGTAATTTGGAAAATGCAACATGGAGTCAAATTCATCCACAGTTTAGTTTCCAATTGAAAGACTAAACTAAAAATAATTGAGGAATTAGAAATTTCAATTCAAAGTTTCTATTTTTTGATTTTTCCCACAATCAAGAATTATTGAATTCATATGAGCAGCAAGACTCATTTCTGGAATATCCACAAACAAAGATTTGCAATTAAACTCAGACCACTTGAACTCTATGGATCCCTGACAGGTTAGGAATCCAGGCTCTGCTCAATGCAACATAATTTTCCCTCAACAGTACAGGCGTCTTTCACCTCACTTGCAGCCAGCCTCAAAGGGCTAAGAAGCGTAGCAGCAGTACTCCCATCACAGGATATCCACATCAAGTAATAACCATAAGAAGGTCTTTTCAACCCTGGTTCTACTTGAAACTCTGCAGCTGGAACCTCGAAAAAGGCAGCTTTCTCCAGAATCTTTCTAATTTCAGTATCAGCTTTATTATTCCTATCAATTCTGGCTCCCTATTAGATTCTGGAAATAAAAACTGGAGACGGCTGGGTCCTCAGCAATAAATTAAATAATAGCAGCGTAATTTATAGCACTCATCGTGATTTCAAGAAAATTAAGTCTCATAAAACAAGTCTAACTGCTTCATCCATATGACTACACATATTATTTGATTGCAGCAACAAGGAACCTTAGGATATGTTTCTGCAAGACAGCTATTTGACTGTGGCAGAGATGAGCTCTTGCAGACTGAACTTGAGCTACTTGCCATGATTTCTCCTACTGAACCACACTGCTGCAGCAACTAAGCATTTCTTCTCCACTTCATACTAATCTGCCTGACTTCAGCAGGGCAGACCAGGAGCACACACATGGTCGAGCTATGACAGCACTAAATACATGAATCAAACCATTCCTAAAGTGATTATTTATACCCTCAAGGCCCAACTCAACACCACAGGGGTGTTCACAGCCCTTTCGCCTTAAAGAGCTCCCATGTCCTCTTTTCAGGTTTTCCCTACTGCTTGGTCCCTTACTTATGCCATACCTTTAACAAATCTGTTACAATCAATGCTGCAAAAGCATTTTTTACAGTGAAACATCCCTGGATCTGATCCCTGACCTGACTTTCAGCACAGTCCCACAAGCAGCTGAAAGGGCAGATACCTGCCTGCAGCACTAGGATGGGAACAAGAGGCCAAGAACTCTTTAAACTTGTATTGACCATAAGCACCTGTACTCTCAAAACACAGCCTATGAGAGAGTCCGACAAAAGCAAGCATAAGCATTTCTAAAACAGATAAAGAGTAGTCCAGGAGAGGCAGATTTTAAAAAAATTAGGGAGGGAAAGGAGGAAACCTTTCCTCCTTCCAGGAAACTGACAGGAAACTGTCAGTGCAACCCAAAGTGTTCTGCTCACTGTCACTCACCAGACAGTTCTCCCTGGGAGGGAACTAATAAAATCACTCCTGCTGAATTTGGCAAAACTGCCACAGTAGCAGAAGATGATAGGTCTTGATGGCTGTACATGCTGATTTGCATCTCTTGGGGATGCAGAACTGCATCAACACACTGTAGCTGAATTCAGTGAAATCACAGGTTGAAAGTTTCACCCACACGCACTAGGTCAAAGATAGTGCCCTGGATCTCAGCAGGACTCTAAGAACTCTGGTTTAACAATAGAAAAACAACTGACCATGAGCTCTCAATGTAATGCCACAGTCACGAAAGTAAACATGAGCCTTGAATGCATAACAAGGGAACAGTAAGGAGCGATGCCATTTCATATAACTTTCAGCAAACCATTATAACAACAATTCTGTGCCCAGCTCTGCACATTGCGCACAAAGTCAGAAGATACAAAGAATAATTTTGAGTCTGAAAGCGCCTGGTAATAAATTTTGGTTTTATCTATTCAGACAATCAAAGATAAGACTAAGAGTTGGCTTGCATTTGAATGCCATATACTTTCACGTGGAGAATATTTTTTCCCCCCTACTCTCAGGATTTTTCATTGCATACCTGCTCAGGTACCAAGACAGGGGATAACAGTGACCATATCAGATACAAGACCTCTTCTTATTCTGAAGAGTCCAAGTACAACCTGAACAAGTAACTGCTTCTCATTAAAGACTCTTAAAGGCAGACAAACTAATGAGATCCAAGGAGAGAACTGATGCTAAAAAGTGACAGGCTTAAAAGATGTTCTTGGAAGAAGTTCTAGAGACTGATCAGGGAAAGGAGAACAGATTAAGTGTTCACAATGATCCTTTTCTGACCTGAGACAAATCTACAGTTCTGAACCTATTCATTTACAAGCCATCCATATGACTAACTCTCCAATATAATTTAAGGAGTGGTAGTCCAAACGATATCTAGGAAGAACAGTCATTTGACTTCCATTTAACATCATAATAGCTTTAACAAAAGATATTAAAAGCAGGAACAAGCAAGAACATAGACAGCTGGAATTCCTGCTAGCCACTTACCCACTTTTGTAGTTAGAAAACGTGGTAGCTCTGTCAGGACTGGCAACAGAACTGCCAGGGCTTTGGGTGGGGAAGGCACAAACAGGTAACAATAATAGTATTAGTGATTTACTACAAATCCTTCATTCTAACAATTCCCTTTGACAACTAATTGCTTGTAAATACAAGAAGCCCTGTTGATATGTATATGTCTGTACTCATTTAGTCATGCCATAAGAAAACTATCTCCCTCCCTACCTACCTACTTGAGTAAAAAAAAAAATAATTGAAATGATAATAATACACACGATAAATCCAAGTTCTCTCAAACATCAGTTCTATTCCATACTGCCACCAGGAACCAGCAGTCTCACAAGGGTTTCTGAGATACAGAAGTCACTTTGAATAACACCATAAATTAATTTAGCTCTGAAGCCAAAGTTGCACACTTGCCTCCTAGCACCAACTATGGTGCCTGTTTCTGCATTTATAACCTATCCTTTTGGCTATAAAACCACTCCAAGTCTATTAGCACTGTGAGTTAGGTCCACGTACAGGACAGAAGCAGAAGCATATTCCAGAGCATACATTTCCTCATCAGCCTTGCACTGAGTCTCCCACTCCCTGGTTCATTTCTCGAAGAGCTTCCGCTACCATCTGTGTGGAGGCAGAGGTTACCCAAGTTTGGAATTTCCCAGAACATACTTTTCAAGTAAAGCGGATGATAGTTTTGGAAGTAAACAAAGTGGTCACATCTTGTCCCTCTGGAACTGCAATAAATTAATATTTTGCCTTCAGGGACATTTTTTCAGCACCACAAACTGCTGTTGGATTGCACCAGGGTCAGTCAGCTCTCTGGCTGTTTGTTTCCAATGTACCAGACTACAGAAACAAAAGAAGAACTCGGGAAGTTCTCCATCTCACCTCTAATCAGCTCTGCAGCGCAGACAGACCATTACACCATTTTACAAACTAGCACAAAAGACTTGCAGTTTACTAAGATTCACAAAAGGAGAAGTGGGAGAAAAGCTTTCTTCCCAGACACATACTGGGACACGGAGCCTGACCCAAAACTCCTGCAGGAAAGCAGGCGGCACTGTTCAGAGAGCTGCTGTCTGTAGGGAGAGCTCCCCAGGCCTGGGACTTTTCACAAGATCTATATTTGGTAGCTCCCACAAGTCATTTAGCACTGCCCTAGTCTTGAAAGCCTTATCCTGCTAATGAGGTTAGTGCATGTGCAATAAAGAGGAATTTGTACTCTTTCAATACTGCCCTATCTTGCAACCAGTCATTTGCCCAAAAACCAGCTTTTTCAAACACCTTGCTTAAGATTTTGGTATTACTTAAAGGCTCTATCTGCCTTAAATTAAGATGTAACTTTCTGACTTCAGTAAACAGTAAGATGTGTTGGAAATCCTGAAAGCAAAAGAAACAAAGTTCATTTTGAGGGCTATCCTTCAAGACAGTACTTGCATTTCAGCTTGCCCTCTTACAAAAGCTCCTGAAAGTCACAGTGAAGCCAAGGAGGTTCTTCAGACTATTTCCTCTTCCTAGAAAGCTTCCAGCACTCAGCTTACTGAAACAGCTGGGAAAGTTCTCCACTTCTGGCATTAGACAAATGCCAAGAAACTGACAGTTGTAACAGGGAAAAATCTGCTTTCTGAAACAAACTTCTGATTAACAATATTTTCCTATTTGTGAAAGACCACATCTCTATGCTTTGTCTGACAATTTTTCTGATGATGATCACACTGGGAATTTTATCAGATGATCCATTTTTCTCTGTCAAAGTAAGATTAAATTCTTCTAGAAGAAATACTTCTATTAGTACCTAATAGCATAACACATGGGAAGAAGAAATCAAGGTCCCCTTTCCCAGCCATAACCATATTCTTAAAGCAAAATCTTTGCCAAAACAGCTGAATTATTTAAAAGAGGTACACTTTATGATCAAATTATAAACCAAAATATGTTGTGCGTTTAACATGAAAATACACCAAAACCCAAGCACACAAACTGTAAAACCATAATATTTTCTGGCAAATTTCAATAGCAGCAAACATAACCTACTTGTTTTTGTTTCACAGCACTGAATTCTTCTATTCCCACTCCCCTCCCAGAAATGCAGTCAGCAACTTCAGTCTCTTTTTCTAATATACAGACAAATGCTCAAACTCCTTCCTCGTTTTCCTCATACTTCGTAAACATCTTTACTTTTTAAAGCCAGAAGTGATGCCTCAGAAAGATTCTACTATAGGATAAATTTAAAATGCAAATTATGCATCAACACGCTAGACAGGAAAAAAGCAACTGTATACAATACCAACGAAAGAGGGGATGGCTCAGAGAGTTCAAGAGGAAAAAGAAGTGAAAGCAGTGAGCAACCTCAGCTTGTTTCCAATTCTAAATTTAAGAATAATATAAAAATATTTGCTGTGCAGATAATTTCCTCATAGATTGAACTCCTAAAAAATATTAAGCACCTTTCATGAACTACCAAAATTCATCAACTAAAAAAATATATAGAAAATGTTCCCCTCCCAGTGCCTACTGTTTGTAACACACTATTTGAGTACTGTGGTAAATGTTTTGATGCCCCAAAGGATCACCCATTTTCACACATAAACACAACGGGTTTGATTCCCTATTTTACAGGTTTTGCAACAGTTCATCCAACAGCGAAAAGCCAACTGTGAAATGTCATTATATGGGAAGAGGGGAGTGAAGGGAGACAGAGCAGGCATACAGGCAGATGACAGCTTAAGCAATCAGCTTGAAGGAGAAAAGGAAAAGTGTTACAGTCAACATTTAACAGCTTCACTGGCCTCTGTAAAAGGCATCAGCGATCTCTACTGTCTTAGTAAGCAGGTCCTCCCATTAAAAAGAAAACCCATCAAAATTAACTCTTCTAATCAACTGGAAGGCACACAGAATTCATTGTACAAGGCAGAGGCTGGGCACACGTAGAGCCACCCTGCAGCTCGGTGTTCCACAGCACAGCTCACAGGAGGCCTTGGCAGAGCAGACCTGTGGGCTCAGGAGCAGTCATGGACCGGGGCTGGGAGTAAGGGGATGTCAGTAACAAATAAGTTAACAACCTGCCACCTTCTCTTCATTGCTGAACAGCAGGGAAAGAAAAAGAAAAAAAACCAAAACCTAAACCAAGCCCAACATGTGAAACAGCAGGAAGAGAGAGGAAAAGAAACAAGATCTTTTGCACAACAAGCAAGTTGTATTGCTGCTCTATTAAACCAGCTCTTCCCTTCACAGAGCTATAGCAGGACATCTGAATTCACGTAGATACCTGTCAGCACCTAAAGATCACAACATGAAAGAAGATAAGTGGATATTGCCACTTGGACTTCATGCTACCAGGGCGCTGCCTATCCTAGTGGTAACAACCTATTTTGAAGAATACCACCACTTATTTGCTTAATTCAAGGAGATAACAGACTCATCATTCATCATCTCTCAAAGCAAAGCACTCATGGAAGGTTCATTATTCAGGAAGAATTTCTACTCAGTAAGTAGCCTGAATATAAAACCTACATACTGAGGATTTGCATCTCTACTGAATAGTGATCTTTGTTGCAACACAACGATTGTACAGAGTACTGGCATTTTCAGATCTGCTTATGAAAATGGAAGTTCTTGGGGTTGGTCTTTTAACACAAATGCATGCCCTCAATTTAAAATCATATCATACCACCACCCCAGGAACCACTAACAAGGTATTAAAGAGATTTACGTGACAGAAAACAGCTTTGACCAATTCTATGTGGGGACAAGGGAGAAGGAAAAACTTAATAGAACTGCTCCTTTTCTCACAAAACGTGGAAAACATTCACTTGCACGTTTAAAGCAGGTAACATTTGGACATTACGTAGTTTTGTTCGGACTTAACACCAACCAAAAAGATGTGATGCAGTTAGGATATTTACTTTATGCATCAATATTAAAATGAGAACTTGTTCACAGCCCAGGCTAATGTTAAAGCTTCATACAGCAAACTGAAATTGCTTATTGTCTGATACGTAACCTACAAAACCTCACATAGTGAAATGCACACAGTAAGAGACTTTAAACCTAAAAATGGGAGGTGGTTTTCTTGCTTAGTTTTAATTTAGGCAGAAAAATTAACAGGTGTTTTCCCAGCCAAGGCTGCTAAGCTACAAAGTTCCTTTCAAGTCTACATTTATTGTTTTATACATATATATAAAACACCAATGAAAATAACGCATACAATCAGTTACTAGTACTACAAAGAACTACTGTGAAAAGCATTATTTTCAAAGAGCCACAAAATAATTCATCCCTTGATAAGTTATCCTTTGAAATAACATTGCAGTCTACAATAATTTAATTACAGGTTGCAATCTTTAAGTTATAATACTGTGCTTTTCTAACTGTATATTTGATACTGGTATGGTCATAATGCGTCCGGCTTCTTCAAAAGAAAGGACTTACAGTCTGCACATACTTGTGAAGAGTTATTTGCCTTATTTCACAAACATTAAATTGGATCCTCTGTTAGAATTCCCAGTCTCATATAAACTGTACCACATGTATTAAAATAATGAAATACAGTAACCTCTCAATTCACTGTGTTTGTCAGTATACTAAAAACAAAAGAAAAAAAACAACAGACATTTGGTATTTGTTTGGATAAACTATCTGTGGTTCCATAACAACAAGGAAGGGAAATAATCTGAATCTGTGCAGATCAAAAACATAAACAGCCAAAAGAAATTAACTCTTAATATTTTTCATGCTTCATAGTTGGAGTCTTAGTCTGGAACTTCAACAAATATTTCAAAATAATCTCATCACAATATAGCTAATGGTCCAGGGCACATTTAAATTGATGCATAGAAATAAATGGAAATAGCAAGTCAAATGAAGAGCAGATGGTCACTCTAAACACTTCATTACCCTCGAACCCTTTTATTTCTAATGCAGAAAGAAAAAAAGAGCATTTACCAGAGTCTGCATTAGAAAACAAATACTAAAAAGCCCCATGTATTTCTCAAGTAATTTATAATACTAACCCAGCAATACGTACACACAGTTAACAGCTGTCGACTTCATCATTCTAACAAAAAATAAAATAAATTACTTGTACTTATCCTTATATTCTACTTAGCAAAGCGTCTAAAAATTCAATGACATATATGTTCTCCCTTCTTCTCTCAACCTCCTTCCCACACCAGTTGAGTTTCCAAGTCTGTTTTTATAGTCTCATATGAAACCATGCATATTTAACCTTTGAATTAGCTATTTCACCAGCCACCACCAATGCTGCCTTAATGTCTGCTCTACAACTGGGAATGTCCAGGACAAGCGGTCACCTGCCCCTGACAGAGCGAGCACTTTCCTAGTCAAGCTGGCTGGATGAGCTGCTGAACCAGACACCGAGTTTCTGTGGTCCAGACTCCTGGCAGCAGCTGGGAAATTGGATTTTCAAGGGGAAGGAACAAGACTGAGGAGCGTTTCAAATTTCTGACAACTGCAGAGAACCACAGAAATGATCGAAACTGGTAGGAGGGAATGAGACAGAGAACTATGCTCAAAGCCCAAACTAGAAGGAAGCAGCCCTCTAGTGCTCTTTGAAGTGCCTCCCAGAAGAGTTGCTCCATGGCAAACTGTTTCACAGCTTGGGTAGCGGCTCCTGGGACGCAAAGAAAACTGCTTTCACAGATCAGGAGAATAGAGTTGGGAAAAAAACAAACAACAGAAAACTTGAAGAAATCTGCTCTTATTAGAAAGAAAATTCAGTAGGTATTACGCTGGTAATACAGATGATAACCGCATAGAAAAAGTATAAAGAATTGCTCAGGGAGGAGACTGCGAAGGAGAAGGGTGGGTGGAAACGGTTGGGAATTTAGAAGGCCTGAATAGTAAAACGGACCTATGCTTGAAGGAGGAGAGACACTAAATGAAGTCAGCCTGCCTCTCAGAGAAAGTGACAAGAAAAAAAGAGATATTTACAGAGGGGCTATAAGTAGAAGCACAAGGAAGAAGAGCATGCACAGAGAAGCAGGGGTAGAGGTACCTGTCGTCTCTGTTTCAGAAAAGAACTGGATAGACAATACATCCCATACTTAATATACCATTTCTATTTTTTTCACCATTTCTGCCTGTCTCTTCCTGTACTACCTTCTGCAATCCAAACAAAACTAGTTCTCTGCTTGCTCTTCTATATGGGCTGCCCTTCTAAAGTCTCTTTATTATTATTTCCTCCCTCATAAAAACTTTTACATGCCCAGCAACCCTTTTTCATCTTCAGTAACACTACTAAGGGCCTGAAGCTACAGGTTTACTACCCAGTAATCCAGACGGGAACATAGCCACTGGGAAAACAAAACCCAAACATGTTAGATGTACGTTGTTTACATATAAAGACATAATTTCTAACTGTCCTGAAAGTTTCCTTCTTATTGACCATCTCCATTCAAATCCACGGTGGTCTTCAGAGTTTCTCCAGTGTTGACGATTGCGTAGTTCAATTCAGTGCAAACAGCTGCTACCAAAATGCATTTTTGTGCTAACAAACAAGAGGCCCAGCCACACTGACATTTCACATGGTTACTTGCCTAAGCATAGCTGTGTTCTAGTCCATTGTAAAAAGGTTTCTGAAAGAATGCATACAACCACCTTATCTTCTCCCCATCTCCTCAAACACATAATCTCTCCATCAGAGAATTAGTACCAGGTGCTCATACTTTTGTCTTTGCAGTGCACTACTCTCATCATTGGCTTTCTCCCCCTCACCAGTTGTCAAGACTTTGCAGCAGTGATCCTGTTATCCTGTCTATCTGTAATGCATTGAAAAATGGTACTGGTTTCCATAAATAACTAATGGAACTCACAAGCAGAATTTATCTAACATATGCCAAAACAAAATGCTGTTCATTGTTTTCCTCTTTCAACTGTGTACTGTTGAAATGTCTTTTATATGCTGTAGATTTATTGGGGGTGTTTGGTGAGCGTGTCAAGGGCCTAAAATTCCTTCTTCTCCCTCAAAAGCCTCACACCATGCATTTCTGAAGCCCAGATGCAGTCACATGTGCTACCCCCATCTCATTCCTATTTCTCTGAGGCTGCGTATGTCCCCAGCTTTTAGTACATGATTCTACCATGAATGCTTTTCACACACCTTCAGTATACACAGCAATGCATCAAAGTATTTGCTATATGCATAACATAATTAAAGGCTACTGCCGGAAGACGGCACATTGAGCTCTGGCTACAGTTACTTGATTGGAGCTGTAAGATAATGGAGGCATTTCAACATGAGCTACAGAAGTAAAATACCCAAAATACATCTAAAAATGGAGCTTCATCAGTTTATGAAGAGGATTACAGGTTCCAGTGCTCACAGAAGTTCACAAACATGAGGGGCCTTTCCAGTGCTGCAAATATTCTTTTAACAGTTTCCAGCAAGTAAACTAATTTTATGTTGTTGAAAGGTAATTCCTGCGTAAAGAAGGCATATTATGAGTCACAGAAGTTATAAAAGCTTTAACAAATTAATAAAAAAATCCTGCTCCTCATCTCATGTAATATATCTATTTGAGTGTAGGGGGGGTAACTCCTCAGTTCAGAAACTCCATGGAATTACTAGAATCCAAGTGTCTAAACACATATTAGTGCATTTCTCTAGAGTTAATATTCCTGAAATGTCATTAGGAAATCATGTATGATGTAAAAGAAAGAAAAAGTGAGTTGTACTTCTCTCCTGATATTTATAACTTTATCAAGTCAAATACACTAACTAATAATTATATGATAGAAATGACTACTCAAGAGTTAATTTAACATTTACATTTGATGTAACCGTAAAGGCCAGAGTGCAAATTTTGCTATGTTCACGTTACTCTAGCAAGAAAAGGATACAACACAGAGATCACAGATTAGAAAAGGGTGTTGAAGAACATTTACTATCTCTATCCTGAAGCGTTTCCATAGCAGCCGAAACAATTATTAAAACAGATACACCAAAAGGAAGGCAAAGAAGTAATACAAAAGCTATCCATCTGAAAACAAGTCAGATTTGAAGAGTTATATTTGACTTGCTTATTAATCTAATCATTAAATATCACCTACTTTCTAATACATCACACAGGTCTTGGTAATGACGTTCATAGCAGCACAGAAATTTATCAGAGCAAGAAGATTTTTAGCAAGGAGTATTTATGACAGACAATGTGTTGACTGCTGTGGCTTCACATCACAGCAAATGTAAGGTATCCTGTAAATGCTTTGTAGGATGAGGATTTCCATAGTAGAGTAAGATTACCATTTGTTCCCTCTTTTTTATTCCACTTAGACCAAACAAACCCAAGAACGCCCTACACGTGTTCATTCCCCTCCTGCCCTCTTCCAACTTACCACTGAATACTGTTTTCGCTGGCATTCAGAAAAGGGACAGTAATTCCTGCTATGCTGGAAAGTCCCACCAAATAGCCATCTTTCATATCCACCCTTTCAAGCTTTCATAAGATGCACTGAATTAAAAATCAGAGACTTGGTTTTTAGAAATGCCAGCAATCATGTCTTGAAGTCAACAAAAATTTGGCTTTTTGGCCTCATCTGAGAGCCATCTATAGACAGTTCCCTTTATGTATTAACTAGCAGGCAATCACCACTGCTGTGTAAATGTCAATGCTCTTTCCCTGCATTCTTTATGTAAGAACACAGCATCATCCATAACCAGTTTTTCTTTAATGAAAGTCACGAGTCCTCCAGAAAAACAGAGACAAGATTGTTTTGACAGCAGCGAGCAAGTGGCATTCCATCTACCTACAGCTGAATTACAAATTCTAAACAAGTAGCAGCCTCCCATGTAAGCGACGACACAACGCAAGAGATACGAAGCAGGTTCCCAATGGTAAAAAGAAATACACTGATACCTATGTGAGAAGGAGGAAAGGATGGTTTCTAATGCAAGTATTTTTCTCCTTGCGCCGATTCTTATAACTAGATTTGAGATGTGCAGACGTGTGGTGTCAGGTCAAGAGGAAGTAATGACACCATTTCTGCTCCCCCTCCCCACGGGAAATCACCCCGCAGCAACACAACTGGTCAACTGCCACTCGCTCCTGTACAATGGACCCAACCTTAATAGCATCTCACATCCAACACAGGGCCCCGAGGAGCTTGCGGACTTAAAAAGCCATCCAGTGCATTATTCTATTTAGAAGGAATACTCTCAAAGTACACGATTCTTGCCCTAAGAGTGAACGGAAAAGCCAGCATCATTCAGCTATCTTTGAAATTTGAAGCAAGAGGCTGAGTAGAGAAACCATCAGCCAAGGGTACCTGCAGCACTCAGAGTAATTTTATGCTTACATTTATGTGGGAACAGCTGGGTAGGAAACAAGTTGAGGAAAGCTGGAAAACACCTATGAGTGAAATGATGACACAGCACCTTAGGAGGGCAGGCTAGAGAACGGGGATAGTCTGAGGGCAGAGGACATGCAGTAAAAAGAATAAAGTGCAAATGCCCCACAAAGAAGTGGGTGTGGAAATGCAGATAAACAGGAACAGTGACTCTGGTCACAATATCGTCGTACAGGCTAGAGAAGGACAAGCTAAAGAAGGACTCAGAGATCGGGGTAGATCTCCGCTTCTGTTACTACTGTGAGCAGACAAGAGCTTACCAAATGTGCAGTTTCCAATGCACACACTGTCACATAAACACTAATATTAACCCCAAAGATAGTTACCAAGTTACTGATTTAGGATTTATTTTCCCAACACCACCACCAGCCCACACATAACAGTAAACACTGTGGCAGAACCAGATACGTTTAACCTGGACAAAACTTTCAGGGTTTTAGCTTCACTTGCATATTTAAAACGAAAAACAAACAAACAAACAAACAAACAACAAAACAAAAACCCCTGAAACTGTTTTTCTACATGAGTAGCTGAAGTTTTCCCTCAGTTATGTCTTCTCTGTCATCTCTCCACCCAAACAACAGACCCTGTATTCTTTAAAATCTAATGAACAAGTGAAGTCCTAGACCACAGCCTAAGGAGTTGTAGTTACAAGAGTATCATGTCCTAATATCAACAAGTTCCTGGAAAGACAACTGGGGCGTAATGTCAGCAGGTACTAAAAAGAGCACATTTTACAAATGCCAGTATCTCCTGAAATAAGTGCTTGCGAACACAATCAGCAGCACAGTAAAGTCCTCTGCAATTATCTACATACTTGACTTCATGGGTAAACTGCTCACTGGTGATGAAGCTCCATACTCCCTCCTTTTCTATAAAATTTGAACTGAAACGGAAAGAAGCCACCATACACCATATATATATATTTTTTTTTTTTAAATAGAAAAGATGCTACTCAATTCATTCAGCTTAACCAGTCCCGTACCATAGCTTCTGAGTATTACAGCACATTCTGTTTCAGGACTTAATCCCATAAAACCTAGAGCTGCAAAGCTCACAGAAACTTTACTGATCAACTTCTATAAATGGTGCAACGCCTCTTTCAGTTTTTCTAACTCTCAGTGTGGGTGTTACTTTGTGTGAAAGAAAGGGAAAAAGCATGAGGAACAGATATGCAATTCAACAGAACAGTTTTTAATCCCCAAAGCACTGACAGCTATTACGTGCTCCAGAGTCCTCCACCGGTCTAGCGGTTTCAGTGAAGAAATATACCCGCTTCTTACCCTGTCTTTGGACAAAGGAACTACAACCACCACAGGTGCAGCTCACATTCTGAAAACACTGGCAGTCTAAGCTTCGTTTGGAGGTCAAATTCAAGCAAGAGTGCTCCAGAGCTTCTTTACTGGGCCAAGCAGGTACTTCCATATACTTCCAATACTCAAGGGCTAAGAGTGCCATTACCTCATCTTCTGATGCTTGAAAACCACAGACCGTCTGAAGCAGGCTCTACAGCTAAAGCCGAACTCTGATAAATCAGAGGGAGTATAACCTTAAGCAAAATATTTACTGAGCTTATCAACATGGACCTCTATAAGTAAATCCTTAGCATGCTGATAACATTCATCAAGTCGTCTTTAGAAAAGATTCATGCCGAGATGTTAGGAGGACTGCAGCAAGTTGTGAAGGAGATGTGAGGAAATGTATTAACATTTCCAATATCTGGAAACGCAGGATCTAGTCTGTAAAGCAAGGGAGGCCTGATAATTCTGCAGCAAGTATCTCTAGGTGGCTCCATTCACATAGTTCTATATTCACGTGTAAGAGTCTTACTCCATCACTTTGGTTTTTTTTAAGCAGAAATGATAGGGCTGCCAAATTCCGTGTTTTAGTGAAATGATGCCAATACATACAGATATTAATACGAAAGGTGCCTAACAAGATTCAAGAGGTACTCTGAAAAAAACCACTCTCACTCTACTGGAGATTGAAGTAGCGCACAATTTATCAGGTTGTTACACTCATTATTAGCAAATTCCCCCACCTGCTTTTATAGACCAAGCTTAATGGCTGATGACAATTTGGGTTGAAACAGAAAGAAGATTAAACGTTTTTCAAATATAATAAACTTCCGTGCTATTTCCCAGGAAACTTGGGCTTTCGAGAGGGTGGGAAAAGGTCGGCAAAAAAAAAAGACAGGCGTGGAGTATTTGGCAGTCGTAGGAATGAAAGCCTGGCAAAACCTGAATTCTGGAAAGGAGCAATACGCGCCCCGCAGCTGCCTGTGAGGGAGACACGGGCGGCGGGGCTGCGGGGCTGCCGAGGCACAGCTAACAACCGCGGCCCCAACGCAGGCTAGAGAGGCAGCCCCGCAGGCCGGCACCGGCCCTTCCTCATTCCTCCGGGAGGGGGAAAAGTTCGGCCCCGACCCACCCCAGCCCCGGCCGGGGAGACCTTCCCCGGGGCCCCTCCCGGGAGCCGTGGCTGCAGGGGGCTGGTTTTTTGTGGCTGCGGGGGGAGCGAGGTGCCGGCCTCCGGAGTGGCTCCGGGGGAAGGGCAGCGGGAGGCAGAGCCACGGGAGCCGGCGGTCATGGCGGGGAGGCACGGCCGCGCACCTGGCAGCAGG
>NW_015090810.1:3904120-3904724 GCF_001431845.1 Calidris pugnax
GCGGGGAGGGAGGGAGGGAGGGAGGAAGCGGCCAAGGTCCGCCCGGAGAACCTCGGGTGTCGTGCAGCCGGGGGTGGCGGGGGACACTGTCACCGGCGAGCGGGGGACGAGGCGGAGGAGGGCAGGGAGGGAGAGAAACGGCCGAGGCTGTTTTGCGGGCGCGCATTACTCACCGGCAGCTCCACGTTGACTTCGGTCCCGTCCAGGAGGAGGACGCGGCACTGCAGCGCGGGTTTACTGCCGCCGGCCGCCGGGATGTGGACGGGGGCTCCGGCGCCGTGCACCACCCCGCCGGGGTGCGGCGAGGAGGGGAAACCTCCCGAACCGCCGACGACGACGGAGGCGGCGGCGGCTCCTCGCAGCCCCCCGTCCCGCTCGTCCCCCTCGCCGCCGAGCCCACCGCGCCCGGCTCCGCGCCCGGCTCCTCGCCCGTAGCGCTGCATCGACCGCCGGCCAAAGGTCCTGCGCAGGAACCGCAGCATCCTGGGGGAGCCCTGCCCTGCCCGGCCCGGCCGCTCACACCCCCGAGCCGGCGGCAGCTCCGCGCCCGGCCCCGCGGCGCCTCCCAGAGCAACGCAGCAGCGCCGCCCGCCGGGAGCCCGCC
>NW_015090810.1:3904978-4164154 GCF_001431845.1 Calidris pugnax
GGGGACCGGCGGGGCGGCCCGTCCTTCGCGCCGCCGTGTCGCTGCTCTGCCCCCGCCCGGCCTGCCGTGCCCGCCCCTTCGGACCGGCGGGAGAGGGGATGGCGGGGGTGTGCGTGTGTTAATACGGAATTAAAAAACGGCAAGGGGGAAATGGAGAACTTTAACGATCCCGAAGGACGCGTCTCGCCGGTGCTGGGGAGGCCGACGCGGCGGGACCCGCTGTGGTGCGGGGGAAGAGGAGGAGGACCCCGCACCGCACGGCCTCGCCAGCCGCCGCCGTCCCTTGTGCCCGGTGGGGGAAAACGCCCCCGCCTCCCCCTGTCCGGCGGTGTGAGGCGGCGGATGCGGGAACGGGGTCCCCGCCAGACCTGCCCGGGGGTTCGCTGCCCTTCCCGTCTGCTCCCCGCGCCAGGCGGGAGGTGCGGGTTTGTTGAGGTGCCACCCCAAATCCCTAGGCGCAAACACCCTCTCAGGCAGCCGCTCGGGCAGTAAGTGAAATCTTTCTGTGTCCTGGCTCGGCTGGGAGCGCTTGTGCGGAACTGCCGTCTGTAGAACGCTGGCCGTGAATAATGTCTCATGGAAACAACCAGTGGGACCAATTCCGTCACCCTGTGCTCAGATGTGATCTAAGGGGCTTTGAACTGAAATGATTTGCTGCTCCTAAAGTTTGATTTGGTTTTTTTTTTTTTTTCGCTGTGGATTAATTTCCCTTAACCTTGCTTCCAGGTCAGTTTACACAAGCATTGCCCTATTAGGTATTCAGAAAGCCTGCCAAAATGTCAGCTTGTAATTTTTTTATTGAGATTTGATAGTATTAGGTAACTGCCTGCTGCTTCTGCATCCTTTTCTGTGTTTCTTCAACGCACTGGATCAGGTCTCAAAGTGCCTCATCAGCCAAGACTGTCCCCAGACTGCATGAGCTTTGGCAGGGACGTGTCCACAGCCCTCCTGCACTGTGTAGTTTGTGTAAAGCAGCTTTTATAGAAACAAAGTGGAAAGGTGCTAATCTTTGCTTGCTAATATTCACAATCAAGAGCAGACACTTATTCTAGATGCTTTTTTTTTCCTGATTTTTTTTTTGCATGAGGAGGAGAATTTAGCTTTTCTTTCGTATCGTGAATGGTGCAGCATACCTTGGGGTTCTTTCACTACTACTGAAGACTGTGCACAGTCCCATAGAGCTCGTTTGCATACCATAAGCAACACAATTGATCATAAGGGCAGGAAATTCAGCAGAAATATTGCTGTCTTTTGAAGGAGCTACAGCAATTCTGGTGCAAAGGGGAGTGGGGTGGAAGCGAGGTCTGGCGTCACACAGGATTGGCCTCTCAGAAAACTGAGCAAGTCTTTTGCAGTTGCTTTGTTCAGCTGTGAGATTTCTGCCCTTTGTCTCTTTCAACATTTGGCATAAAAATAGAAGTCTGATATTTTAAAATACATAAATCTAGGCTTGCTTGACTTGCATTAGCAGCACACATGATACAGGTGAATGGCCATACCAGAGGGGCAGTCCTGTATTTACAGGAGATGCTGAGGTCCCATTAAATTTTGTATTAAGCAATATGAGATAATGCTCATGGTGAAGGAGCAGATAACACTGGTTCCTTAGCACTCAGCTTCTCTTGGAGTAAAACAATTCAACCATTATTTTGTCTCATGTTACCAGGAGAGCTATCTTTAGCCCTGAAACAAGAGCCTTGAGGAACTGTGGGTACAGAGGATGCCATGGTACTTTCTTTGCAAGATGAGAGGTATTTAAACTAGTATTTACATTCAGGTTTGTGCTTTTACATTCCACCCATCTACATCTCTTCATTTTCAGGTGGGCAAGCCCTAAAGTCATTCAATTTGCTGGTAGCCTGTCCTGCAGTCCCTCCTCAGAGCGTCTACTACATGCTTGCTTTCCAGTGAGAAGCACAAGCAGAAACTGCTGTGGTTCTCATCTGTGCAGTAGTTAAGGGCATTACTTTAAAATCTTTTATCAGAATAGCCCTACAGTACAGCACTTAAACAACTTAAACAGGCTTATGTTTTGTAGGCTTCTGCCAGGATATAATTTTTTTACAGTCATTACTAAAGGAAGCATATATAAAAGGATTCAAAGAACAAGTATTGGTGTGAACCCGCATGTCTGTGTTAATAAAACTAGGGAAGAAAAAAGGAACTTGAGATTTATGACATACATTCACTCATGCTTTCGATATGAATATGTTGGGGTTTATTATCTAAGTTTATAAATGAAATTAGATTGTTTTGTCAAAAAATTCACTAAAGGAGATACTTTTCAGCGTGAACGTTCATTGGATTACAACATTCATGTAAGAGCTGGCAGTCCTATCTCTTGTTTTCCCAATAATGTAAGGGATAATGTAACTGTTTTTCAGGATTGCTTTATAAACAGATACAGGTCAAAAATAAAATGCAAAGGTAATTCCGAGTTATATGACTAAGTATAATTTGCATTTCTATGCCATCTTTCAGCTAGAGACATCCCAAAGCACTTTCATTAAAAAAACTGAAAACTATTTCACCAACACTGAAATGCAGCAGCTGTTTAACAGTAGAGAAAACACTAAGAATCTCTCTCATACAGTTGTAATTGAAATAGGAATTGGGATAGGCAGAAAGTTATTGTGCAAACAGTGTAGCCGTGATGCTGGGGCTAGTGGATGTATTCCTGCAAAAGGTACCACACAACTGTAGGTTGCCAAGCTTGCTCTTTATCAACTGTCTCCTCCAAGTGTTACAAAAGAAATGCATTAGGAAAGAAATGTAGTACTTCTCCATTTGGAATAATACTGGTGTTAGAGTAGGTATGAATTTTGGCAGCTGTGGCTGTTCATGTTAATCCTTATATTCTAGAAGAAGATAGTTCTTTTTCTGTTGGAATAAATGAAAAAGTAACTCATTCTAGAAAATGTGTTTCCACTCAAAGAGCTGTTCTAGCATATCCAGAGAGGTTTGTTGATAAAGATGTAAGAGCAAAAAACTTTCCACAAGAAAATCTACAGAAATAAAATATTTCTTTCTGAGTGAACACTTTGCAATGCCTCCCGTTCATCTAATAAGTGAGTTCAATATGACTTAATCAGATGTTCTTCCCTTTAGTGAGGATTTTATCAGGTTTGTACTGACCTCAATGCATAGAAACTATATTCAAACCTATAATTAGGTTTAAAGCATTAACAAAAAATTTTTCAGTGTTGTGTGAAATTGCAAAGATATCAGATGCTCAGCTGAAAAATGGAGGCATCTTTTTACTGGTGAACTGTTTTGATTTAATCTTAGGGGAGCCTAGAAGACTGCTCAGAATATTACCTATAAACAAACATCACCTACTGAAACACTAATGTTTCCTTGAAATATTTTCTAACAGTAATTATGTGTCTTTTAATTATATCTCCACTGAAAAGAGATATCCATGTCTTCTTGTGCTGTGCAGGAATTAATAAGATCTGAATTTTGCAACAAAGATCCCTTTGACGGATGCAGCGAGGCTGAGTGGTACCTTGCATAAGGGTATGATGGATATGTATGGTACGATAACTGGTTGTAAGAAGTGCTGGAAGCCTTCAACGTGTATTGAAAATCATCCTAGAAATAAAACAAAGGTGAAAGTTATAGTGAATAAACTTCGCATTAGATTTAGCTAATTAAAGGAAGCTTAACTCAGCTGCTCAAGAGTTTTTATTCCACTGCCAGGAAGTTAATCTGGCAGCAGAAAGGAGATCCTCTCCTCATGTGGAGGCTTGGATTCTTTGTCTCTTGGACTGTTTCAGAGTCAGAGAACAAGGAGCAGAAGAAAGACAGGGTACTGTGCTTGCAAGACGAGGAACTTGTTGGAAACAAACTCATCAACAAATGAAGAGTTGAGTCAAGAAAAATAGGTATTTCTAAAGGCAAAAGAAGGAAAAACAACAAAATAGAAAAGATGCAGCCACTGACATGGCTACTAAGTCAGTTAATTTGTCCTGTGTCTACCACTAACAAGAAAACAGGAAGGATAAATCAGGGCTGAAAGACTGAACCATCAGTGCCAATAGTTTAAATAAAAATAATTTAAAAAAGAGAATACAATCTTTATTTCCAATTTTTAAATTTACATTACCTAGGGCAGGTTTTGCTGAAAACTGAGGAATGTTGAACCAAACCGTTGAATTTTTACAAAGCTACGTCATGAAGTAGAAATGTTCTGTTAACTGTTGTTTTGTAGAAATTGCATTTTCCTAGGCGGCAAACAGCTCATTATAGAATATAAAATATATATTAATTAAAATGTAGTCTATATCTGATATCCTTGAGTCTAAAATGGAATAACACCACCTACATCCCACTGAACAAGAGTGTGACATACAAATGGAATCTTCATTGATGTTCAAAAGCAGAAAATTGAAAGAGGAAAATCAGAGGAGGACTGAATCACTTACCCCACAGCATGGCTTTTCCTTTCCGTTGTATGGCATATTGATGGGGAGGTGTACAGTCCTCTCTCGCATGTATATGGACTTTAATTTCCAAGATTGATTGTTAGACACAAATCCAAGTTTATTTTACAGTAAAAGAATCCATGGTAGGGTTGGAGGGTGGTATCTCTTTGTATTATGTGACCTGGAGGGGAAAAATATTTTAAAGATGTTAAATGACTTAACAACTACTTGATGGCTTAGGTTTTCTGACATGCTGCTTTCTTACTGAGTTTGTGGGGGTTTTGTTTTGTAAGAAATACAGCACCAGCTGAAGGAAATAGTTTCTGAATCCTTCCCCTCCTCCAACAAATATTAAAATGTACATACACTGTCAAGAGGTTCCTTCTTGCCCAACATTTTCTGGTTCTTATTGCCCTGCACTGTGCTGTGCACACTGTCCTATGGTGTCTTGCAGTGGCAGCATCAGAAAGCGCTAATGTTCCTCTGAGGCCGTTTTCTTTCTCTTGTCACATAAACAACTTTTCGTTTAGCAGTGTTTTTATTCTCTCTAGATCCTCTGTCAGATGATGGCAGTGTAAGGTGGAGAGACGTTTAGACCAAAGGAAGAGCCATGGTGCCGCTGAGGGTAGAAAAGCGTTTACCTCATCTTTTCTCTTGAGATCTTCCCATGCTTATGGCAATTAACCAGTTGCAGTTACTGGGCAAAACTTCTGGCAGGTTTGCAAAAGCCCCCCACCCAAAATAAAAATTAAAGTGATGTAGTCTGGCTGGAGCACACAGAAAGATCAGAAAGATTCTCCTTACGTCACTGGAGGGAAATCTGTATCCTGTGAATTTCATCAGGAGGAAAGGCAGTGAATCCCAAGCACACAGGGAAATTAATTTATTTTTCTCATCTTTCAGAAGTCAGACAGTGATACAGAAAGATTTGTTTTCTCTAAAAAACAAACATTGAGAGGCATTTGATTAAGGACTGCTTCTGCTCAGAAGGCAGGGCTGCATAATGACATACAGCAAAGTGCATCTTGATCAGGCCAAGTTAAAAAAACCAAAGGATGATTAATGTCATACGTATCCCCTATATGTAACCCAATAATTATAAAGAAATGTTTGTATGGTATTTTCATAAGAAATCTTGATAGCTTTAGCAATGTTATAACACATTGCTGAAGAGACAGAAAGAGCTATGTTTACCTAAATTTCCCTTAAGTTTAGTCCAAGCGCAGAAGAAATCTGCCTAAAAATTAAGTCGCTCTAAACCCAAACATGACTGATAAAGAGAATTCTACCTCAAATGAACAAATCCATTTACACACCTTCACTTTTTATAAGAACAATAATCCCCATAGGTATTTTCTCCAAAATACTTGGCATGCTTTCAGCCCCACCTGAACTCAGCTGACTGGGTGCAGGTATATTTCAAACGCAGTGGCCTGACTCCTTTACAAGTTTGAACATATGAACTCACCTAACAGCCGCAGCACCGAAAACATCTGTCTTAAACCTTGATAGATGGGACCACTTGCAGACATGGCAAAATCACGGGGTGGCTTTAGACGAAGCTTGGAGACTGGGGAAGCATTCTTTTCTTGTTCACTGGTGTGAAGCCAGGCGGAGAGAAGTATGCTGGGCGAGACGGGATTTTTTTACCCTGGCAGCTCATGAAAGAGTAAGGCATGTGTTATCCAAATTATTAATATATAGTGAAAATAACTGTAAGCCTATTTAAATTTGAGTTCTTTTATATTGTGTGTAAGATCATTGTGTTAAACCTCTTAGCAATTAAAAAAAAAAAAAAAAAAACAAGCCAGAAATATATAAGATGTTAGTAATTGAACCTCACTGTAATCCCTTCTCCTCCTGAAAATACAACAGATGTTTGATTCCTATGTTTACAGTTTTGGAGGCAGGCGTAAAAAGATTGTGCTGACAGGCAGGCAACCGTAAGTATTCTCTGTTTGGATATTTAAGTATTCTCACCATCCCAGATGAGAGAATTGAATGGGAAAATAGACTGGGCTTCTCAGCCAGGGCACTACTTGTGCAAAACTTACCTCAGGACCATCAAGCCACATATTAGGGGCTCCCAACCGGGAATCCCGTAACATCCAAGCTCCAGTGTGTTCAGGCCGAGATCCTAGTTAGTGGAGAACTGGAGCCAATATATTTTTTTTGACCTGAGTGAAATGGAGTTTCAGTGCGCTACTGGTATGTCTCTTGAACGTGGAAAAATGGACTGCTTAGTTTTTGTCAGGAGCTCTAATGTCTTCTCAGGCTTTGCTGGGAGATTAAATTAAAAAATAAAAAAAACCCAGGGGTTTGTGGTTTTTCAATGTCTTTTGAAACTGCTGAGCAGGTTTATACAGTTATCCAGAAAAAGTAAACAGAAAGTTACTGAATTAGGTTTACATGTAGACATTGAGATAAAGCATTATGTTTTTAATCTTGCTTTGACCATCTCTCTTACATGTTAGCAGCTCATGTTGTGTGTTCGCAGCAATTAACGTTTCATTGCATTTGAAAACTGCAGCAGAGAGACTCAAACGTGGAGCTGCAACACCTACACCAAGTGACAGAAGCTCGCAAAACCCAAGTCAGAACTGAGGTAGAGGCAAATGCTGATCACAGTGATCCAGTCTTCCATGGCGGCAGGGCACGGGCTGTAGGCAGCCGTTGGACGCGGTGGGAAGCTGGGATCAAGTCCTTCCCCCAGAGTGTGGGAACACCAGAGCTGCATTTGCATAATGGGGCAAGCTAATATTAGGAGCGGCTGGGCTCCCAAGCAGTTTACCAAGCGCTCCTTCACTGTGGGAGGAAGACTCACCTCACACGTTAAAAAAAAAATAATAAATAGGATGGAGATGAGTGTTTACTTGTTGATGCACAAGTTCTTTGAAAGACCAGCTTCTCGGAAAATTGTGTTTTGGATTAACGTGCCTGGCCCCCTAGGCCAGTCAGACTGTGAAAGACTCGCTTAGGCATAGGGAGAAAAGGTGATCTCGTTTTATTTTCCAAGGGCAACAGAAGAAATGAGACCACACATAGCCTTACCTAGTGCCTGGACCACCCTGTCGCTGTGTGCTCTCTCTGAGCATTGTGCTGTGGCCGCTCACGCATTGCCCTTCCCTTGAGAGCTGAAACTCAGCATGCATCTCATTCTTTCACTGACCCAATCAAGAAAATTCGAGTTTTTCCATAAGGATGGAAACTCTGATTTTTTTTTCAAGTACGTTGAACACAAAGATCTTACTTTAGAGGCTTCAGATAACTCAGATAGGAACACTGCCAGGTATAAGCTAGAATTGAGATGTGGCTCTGGAAAACTACCTCTTATCTACCTACATAATAAGGGCCATCTCTGTCTCGAGAGGTAACTCCCTACTTGCCAAAATCAAATGTGTACTTGAGGTATTTATTCTGTTCCTAAACTGTACCTATACCTGCCTGGAGGCACATCTACACAGACTACTGAGTTGTTTACATAAAAACAAGAAAGGGAACCCAGAGTGATGTTGCCTTCTCTGGTAAAAAGTCAGACCAGAAAATCTCCCTCACTCGTGAGGGCCAAAAACCCTTCAGGCCTGGCTTCAGGCAAAAGCCTCCGTAGATAAGATAAGCCTGGCAGCAGTCCCAAACCTGAGCTCTGCCCAGCCAACTGGGAGAGCTGGGAGCCGTCCAGAGGTAATACCTCCTGCTCTGAGATAAGGAGCAAGTGCCAGGAGGGGTGAGAAGAGCTCCCCGGCTGCTGCTGTGGCTGGCAGGGGAAAAGGGTGAGCACGAAGGTAGCTGCAGTCCAGATCATAAATAATCTTACTACAGAGTAAAAGCACCAATCTAGCAGATGTTGCAACCTGTGAGACACCAGCGCCGAGTTTTCCACAGCGGGAGTACATGGTGACAGGCAGGTAGATGGGCTGCTGGTAGCAGTGTGTGGCCTTGAAGTCCAGTCCCAGGTAAAATGCATCCTAAATGCCGATGCAGGACAGAGCCAATGATTGCAGTAGCAAGTGTGATGGTCCACATTTGGCTTTCTGGGTTGAATCTTCCTACTGCCTCCTTTGGCAGGCATAGTTAATAGTGCAATTATAGATCTCGGCTATCAGCTAATGTATAATTTTGCAAATCTCAATCAGCAGTTGATAAGAGCTCTACTGCCAGCATGAAACCTGGTTCTCCACCCATCAAGCATGTCTAACATGCCTCATCGCAGCAGGAAAAGGGCCCATTCTAGTCTTCCTGAAACAGAGAAATTTGCAGGAGACATTTGGAGGTATTAGGTAATTCAAAATGAAAGACATTCAAAATCATTCAAAAGAAAAGAATCAAATAATATTTTAAATAATTAGAAAGAAAATAAAATAATCTGACTATATGAACATGGCGAAGAAAAAAGTAAAGCTCCAAAGAATAAAATTCAACTAATATAGGACTGCTTTTCTATTTCCCTCATGTCCGCCTGGTGTTGTTGTAGCAACATGGAAGAGAGTTAAAGCTATGCCAGTTTTCCTCCCCAGAAGCCTCAGGAAAGATGGGTACCTGTCCTGTGCCTGTGCCTGTAGGGAGCTGTGTTGCTATTGCTTCCATCCATCCAGAGGTGGACAAGGTCTGATACCCCATCTACAAGCTGGGGAGGAGGAGGAGTCATGGTCATATTGCTTGCCTAAGAGGGTGGCAAATCACTTCTGGTTGGTTCAGAAATAGCATTATTTGTGCGCAGGGAAAAGTTGCACTCTCAGAGCCTATTCGGTTGCTATCTCGAAGCTTGTCCTGACCCTGAAAATGTCACACCAGGATGTATCAGCTCATCCGACCTCTCTACTTGGCAGGTTGGTTCTCTGTCTCCCCCCAGCTCTGCCTAGGAAGAAGAGGGTATTGTGAGGGTCACTCTCTCTTTTCTAATGAAGAGAAAGGGTTCCCGTGTGTGGCCGTAGCGGAGTTATTGTTCTCCTACTCTTCCATCTCTCTCACAAGCACAAGAATAGATGTAGAAGGACACGTTGTAGAGTGAAGGGTATGCTTGAATAGTAGGGCTCTTTTGTCAAGTACAAGGCAGCTGCAGCTTAGGTATACTTCAGTTTGCCTTATTTAGGTGGAATTAACAGAGTTCATGTGTACCCCCTCCCTCAGTTTATTCCTGAGCTTTAGTAGTTTACGTAACAAAACTTTCACATTGGTTTGGGCCAAGATTCTGTAAGAGTATTCTGGCCAAATTCAAAGGTTACCTGAAGGTCGCAAGGAAACTGCAGTAAATAGACAGCCAGGAGTGTGCCGGTGGCAGAGCAATGGACTGGATGCTTTTGCTAACGATAGGATCTGCAATTTTATCTGACTTGGCTGTTCAGGGAAAAGTGATGGGAATGTTTGACAGCTATCCTCTCAGTATGCAGGCACCTTTGTTTTTCTGAGCTAGAGCTCTGTCATCTGATGACACCCAAAAATTATAAAATAAAATGAACCAAAACCCAGATATAAAAACTCACAGCCGTGCTGAACTTTGCACGGTTTAATTAAAATGCCTAATTGGATTAGCAAACAATAATTTGGATTATTGGATTTGCCACACAGTAGTTTTCAAATGCATAATGAATCCCAACGAGTGCAAAGACACTCTGTTAAGTGGGGCAGCAGCTGGAGTTCTCTTATTCTTCCTATATCTTGGAAAGATCTTTCTGAAACCTTCATTACAAACAAACAAATGAAAAAGGAGTGCTTCTCAGGAGCACTTAAAAAAAAAAACAAAACTTGACAGGAGTTTTTCTGTAAGTCCGTGCTTATCAATAACTTCTACTAATTTGTTATGCCTGACTTGCAGCACATTTCAGCAGCTTGATTTTTCAGGCTGGACTAAGGATCTCTCCTTTGAAAATGCATGTCCATGTGTACCATGTCAGGTATCCAAACTAAGCAGCAACATCAAACATTTAAAATCATTAGTCTTGATCTGCGATCATTGCTCTGACTTTGCATACACTGCTCTGAACAATCTTGCCTAAAAATCAAAAGAAGATATTGTGCTATTTCTTAATCTTGAGAATACCTGGGAGCCAAGGTGTCTGTAGTAGAACCAGCAAACAAACAGCACGGATTTAGCTGGATTAGTGGCTGCTGATCTTTCCAGACAATAATCTTTCGTACCTGACAAAAGGAAAACTGATTTAGATGTCTGACATTTTGCAAACATGGTTAAAATTTAAAGAATGAAAACACAGGGAGGAAGTCTGGCACTTGTCAGAATACAAAACCCCAAAGCTAGTCAGATGTCTGATTCCTAAAGAAATGCCTAGGAATTGGAAATGCTACAGACTGATTTGCACCATAGAAGCTTGTTAGAAATGCCATCAAAATATGATTCCCAGTAATTATTTCTAGCCCTGGACAAGTATCATTGTTCCTGACCAGCAGTGTGAAAGTAACGTAAAGCGAATATGTGGAATTCTCTGTAAAACAAACAACTCGACATTATTTGCTCAGCTAGAGAGGAGTATTGTTTCTGCGAATACCAGCCATAATAGAAGTCTGAGCACAATATTTCAATAATAGCTTAAATAATCCTTGATCAAAGAGCAACAGGGTGGTATTAAGAGCCAGACTGATTAAATCTTCCTCAGAGAAGAATATGGAGTCCCAGGCCTCACCACTGCTCCAGATGAATTAACTGGAGGGACTGGTCCTTTCTCCTTGCTCTTGGTGGATGTGAGCGGGCAGTGAGGGATCAGGGAAGGAGTGGGGCCACGCCAGGGTCCCTGGGCAAAGCTGTAGCGGCACCTACACCTCCTTAGGTGTAAAAGAAGGACAGTGAAAGATCCTCACAGAGAGGCACTAGTCCCCATAGTATCCTGTGACTGGCTGCCGCCCGTGGTCTAAGGGATCAGCTTGGACCTTAATTACATTTGGCTGTCGGATTTGAAGTACCAGTCCCAGTCCTGCCTCTCTTGGGGATGCTTCACCCACTTAATCGCTCATGGCAGTAAATTCCTTCCTGGCCCGAAAAGTCAAAAAAGAAATGGAAGAAAGATATGAGGATGCGCAACCTGCTGTAAGATGAAAAATGAAAGGCAGCGTCTGGATGGACTTATACCCATGAGACACTGTGTTTGAATAGATTTATGCGATAGTCACCCCTGTGCTGAGTACTGCCAGATGCCCAAAGCCTTGCTGGCTGGCTTCCCAGTGTAGGGAAAACAGTGACCTGAAGCCTGAGCGCGTGTGAAGGGTCAGAGATAGCAGGCAGGGCAACCCCCTCTGTCTCCCAGCAGCTGGCTCCCAAGACGCTGCTCACTTCCCTGTGAGAAACGCTGCCTCAGCCACCTTACCTGAGTTACAGCCCCAGGCAGAGGAGGGTCTAGTGGCTTCGTGGTGGCAGCAAAAGAGAGCAGCTCCACCACAAAACTGTTACTCCCGTTCACACGCTAAGGAAAAGGCGTTTGGATGCAATGCTGTCGCCTTGTAATACCTGCCATCACAGTACAGAAATTGTTTGGTTTCCTGCCTGTAATGTGTATGTACCTGTGGCTTTCCCTATACTCAGAAACGGGGGATCAGAAATGCCATTCTGCATTCAGTCCTTGGTGTGGTATTGCAGACTCTCTCACCATCTGGCGTTGTACCTCATTTCAAGGTGGCTTGTGGTAAATCGAAGCTTTTTGCCATCTCCAAAATAAAAAAACCAAGATGAGCAGTGAATTTAAGTGTTGCACTCCAGTATGCTTAGGAAGAGACACTCCCAAGCTGAATCCTACCTGCCCAGGACCCAAGCCCTGCAATGCTTATCTTTGAAGGTGTACAGAATAACAATCTGTAGTGCGTACATACAGATCCTGAGTTATTTTGGCAAGTCTGGCAGCACCACAGCAGCCAGCTTAACCAAATAATCTACTTGTTCTTAGTGCTTTCCCTCATTAAAGCATTTTACAAACCCTGCCTTAATTAAAGTTCACAGCAGTCCTGCTAGTTAGTAAAATGTCATTATCCCAATTTTACAGATGAAAAAATTGCAACAGAGAGGTGAAATGCTGTGCTTGAGGCCGCAGAAGGAGACAGTTTCAGGGACAGGATTAGCCATTGGGAGCTCTTTGGTCTGTGCAATATAGCCAGCCTCTGAAGGCACTGAACAGGCTCTCAGAAAGATGTTGAAAACACTACTCCCCCCTTGAGGCTCCCTTGCAGCCTCTGTATGCTACCCCTAAGGTAGCAAAGGAGACTGATCTGGGCGCTGACATCTGCTGTTATCCCATGCTTACCTTCCAAAACTGGGCTGTGCCAGGTATGTGCCAAGGAGCAGGAGGAAATCAGCAACGCGACCTTGCTCAGACTGTTGTGGAATCTCAGAGACCTGCCCTGTGAACAAAAAGGGACCACAGACAAGTCACAGCAGCCTCAGAGCCTGGGCCAAGCCACAACAGGCACTGTACCACCTTTGACCACTGCTGGATTTGGGGGTGGTTCAGGATGTAATCCCCAAACCACACCATGCCTTGCTGAGCCAACCATGTGTTGACCACAAACATACAAAGGACGGCTAGCAGCCTGATGCAATCACTGATCCAAGTGGTGTGCTGTTTGCAACCCATCTGAAGTGTTGCAGGGTAGCAAACTTCTACTCTGAGTCATGCAGTAGAGATGTGAAGCTGGGTCTCCCACCTTTCGAGCCACCACCCTAGCCAGAAGGCTCAGATGGGTGCAGCTAAACAATCCTACACCTTCCATTTTCATGTAAATGTTCAAAAGGTGTCATTTTTCCCAATAAGAAAGGAAAACCCCTTTCCACATGTTAAAAAAAAAAAAAAAAAAAAATCACCATGAAGCACGATCATCACCCACTACTCAGATGAACATAAAACATTTGGGTCAAAAGACACCTCAGGATGTCTCTAGTCCCACCTCCTGCTCAAAGCAAGGTTAGCTGTGTTGCTCAGAGTTTTTTCGAGTTGTGTCTTGAAAACCTCCAAGGATGGAGATTGCACAACAGCCCTGGGCAACCTGCTCCAATGCCTAATTTTCCTATTGGTGATTTGTTTTTCCTTGTATCCAGTTGGAACCAGTTGGACTGTTGTCCAAGTATATCACTTCACCTGGTTGTGGCCACCCCCAGTATTTTTTTCCTTTCTTTGAACCTTTGCTTAAAAAATAATTAAAAAAAATAAAAGACTGCAGAAACTTTTCAGTATGGGTTTTAGCACAGTAGCACACTGTCAAGATCTCGTGCTGCAGGCTCATGATTACATCAGAAATCTGATAAGAACATATCTTTTTTTGTGGCAGAATGCAGCAGCTTTTTAAAGACTCAAGTGTCATTTCATTTTTCTGCCTTGTTTTAATGAGATACTGCTTTCAGATCCCTGTAATGGAAAACAGATCAGAGGTCTCTAAAGTTCTCAAGTTTACATCACGTCTTAATACCCTAAGGCATAAGTATCATGATTGGGATTTACTGCTGAAATTCACCTATTATATTCATGTTGCATCAGTAATATTAGTCACCTGTTACTTTCTGGAAATTCTTTTATAGAAACATAATACTCAAATTCTCTTTTGGAGTTCTTTCTATATTTACTTTCCTGGCTTTGGGGTAAGGGAGGGAGAAAAGAAGTGTAGCATAGGATCTAAACTTCACCTGAATCACCCCATAGTAATTATACATACACCAAAGCCAGGACCTCAGTATGCCATATAAGTAAAGGTGGAACGTGGGTCTCATTTGGCTTTGACTGTTGTAACAAAGTGCACTGTAATTTTGTGTTGGAATAACCCTAACATCAATCTGGTTGTGCTTGTAACTGCATGTGGCATAGCTGTGAAATACTCTGCTGTGTTTACTGCAGCCACTCATGGGAGGACCGTAAGGTTTGCTGCTATCCAGAGATGTTAAATGCTGATGTTTGGGGATGTGGTGAAAGGAGACAAACTGCCTTGTTTAGTCCACTGATATTTTTCTTTTTCTGGTAAACAAGAGAAACGTGGCACCAGAATCGATGGCCTAGAGTGTGAGGAGTTGGGTATAACTGATATGGGGCAGCAAAAGTGAGAACAGGCTATTCCACTGTTGGTATCTTCTAGGGGAGGTAAATCTGCACTGGGATCCCTGCTGCCAAGGGAGGCCTGGGAGCGGGATCCAGCCAGCGAGCTGGAGACTAACTCAGGTTTGCTCAGGCAACCTGCAGTGGCTGCAGTGTAGACATATGGTTGGCCTTGCTGGAGGCCAAAAAGTGGCAATTATTTATATCTAATTCTTAAGCATGGGACCGGACTCTTTTATTCCTCACCAAGGTGAGGAAGATGGAATAAGAGGCTCTTACTCTCATCCTCTCTTTCCTCTTCCTCCCCCAAAGAGGGATTGTGGTTGGTTTATATTATGTTTCTTTTGAACAATCGTGTGGTTTCGATGTGAAAGTGTCTGATGTGAAAAATACCTCTCTGTACTCTGACAGAAGTTGACTAATGTCTCAGTAGAATGAAGTTCTTGCATTTGTGCATTTACACAGCATCCGTGTTTTCTGTTTGAAGCTTTATAGTGAACCAGTCATATAAACACTAGTATTTCACTGAAGATTAATACAGAAATTCTTACCTGCTTCTGTGTACAAATCCCCTTTGGACAAAATGGTTGAGGGCAGTCCATGTCCTTTTAAAGGCAGGCAGTTGCTGTCCTGGAGTGACATTCTGGTAAATGGAAGACACAATCCTATAGTTTTGTTATCCTTCTGGAGTGAAGTGAAATTGAAGTAAGTACTGAGAAGAAAAAAGATAAATCAATAAAGTATTGTGGAATCTCCCTTAAATTTAGCTGGGAGGATCTTATTTGAGCTAGAAGCTTCAGCCCGTTGTCCCTGGCATCTCACTCCAAAGCTCAAAATGTGCTCAAAGCATAGGAATAACTTCACCAAAGCTCCTAAATAGGGCAGGGCAGCTCACTGATCGGGACCCAGAAGTCTGCAATCTTAAGAGATGGGAGTAACATGGGGCAAATGTGCTGCCAGTGCTCCTGATGATTTATTTGTGTAGCCTCAAAAGAAGAGTTAATACTGATGTTCCTCCCTCCTGCATTGAGAATTGCTAGGAAGCAGCACCAAACACACTGGTGGCTGTCACCTACAGAGGTGAACAAGGTTTTCCCCAAACACAGCTCAAAACACTTTTTTTGCTGTGATAATAATATACATTGTGCCCGAGGCCAGGTTTTGACTGCTGAATGGGTCCTTGCGCTGTCAGCAGACTCCTTGAAGTCAGTGGGAGTCCGTACAGAGTAACGCGTTACCCACCACGAGTAAATGCATCGCAACGCGTTTCAAATAAGATTCAAGGGCCCAAATCCAAAATGCACATCTCCAGCTGCTAGAAACTGCATAAGGAGAGACATTTTCCTGATTACAACATCATCACCTGCAAGGAGAGAATTGCCCCAATCCATAAGTCCAATCAGGGCCTTGAAACACATTTCTCCTGGGGCAAGGGTTGCACATCTGCAATTTGTGAGCATAATTGGATATTCTGTCTGTGCTGAAATCACAATAATAGATCCAATCTCTTGAGTCTGCAAGAAAGTTCACAAGCCTGCTTTCTTGCCCTTCCCTATTTTCATAGGCTAAATACCTGCTGTAGGAAAAATACACAAAAGAAACAGCAAAACTCCATACCTTCTGCTTTGGCTACTGCTAGAAATGTTCCAATTTCCAAAGCTTTGTTCCATAACCAATAATTAAGTGCATTCTCAATCCATAAGATGTGTTGAAATCAAGGTAATCATACAGTAGCATGTCTTATTTGTCTCTCTGCAAAAATAAAGCAATTTTTTTCAGTAAGCATGCACAACAGGGGTTGAATCCTACTGCTATTTTATTAAAAGTATTATTTGCATTCTACATTGTTTTCATATTGGTGGTGAGGTATTTTAGTTAGGAAAGAAGCTTGATGTAAGGGGTGCTTATACCTGTATATCAACAGTGCTGGGATATATAGGATATATTAAGAACTTCTGGTCATTGAAGTTATAGATTCTCTTCCTCAGTCTGAGGAAAGTGCACGTGGGGACACAGTTATCAACAGAACATCCCTAATACTAATATATTAGTAGTTCCCAAAATGAAGTTTGAGAAAGGTGATTTCCTTGTCTCCCCTTTCCCTGTCCCAAAATTACCACTTATTTTGTACCTGTTCAAAAGTGGAAGGTATCATCTGCCTTTGATCTTCAACAGGAAAACTCAGAAGCAAATGACAAGATATAAAGGACATGCTTAATAGATCGTTAATGTTTCCCCAAACAGGTGCAGCCTGGAGAAGCAGAGGCCAGCAATGAATGCGTGCTCTAGAAACTACATCTTCCTGCAGCGGGGCATAATTTGCATTAGTTATGTCTATAGCCATTACATCTAGCATTAACCTGAGCTTCTCTAAGCAAACAGGAGATGCCATAGTTTTATCAAGAGTTTTGCTTTGTCCCAGTGAATGGGCTTTCTGTCTTGGAGCAAAGTGCCCTTTCATCAGGTGTTTAATAGCCATTTTTTTCAAGGTCAATTTCACAGCAAAGGTTCTCTGTTTAAGATTTTTAGCACTGCACAGAGAGCATTCTGCAGCCTGGAAGTGATTATATGTTTGAAGGTATTTAAATGATGTTTGAAATGCTGAGTTGCATTTTGATATGTAAGATTTGCAAGTTGTGGTTAGTTGTACATACCAAAAATAGCTTTTCAAGAATGTTCAGCCAAATGGTTTGCTTTTCTATAAGAATATAGACAGAGAGCTAGCCAACAAAATTTCAGATTTAGTCAGGAGGATATTGCTTAAAAAGGATTCATATAAGTGCAATGTGAACTGAAGAAGAAATCTGGAAATGAAACTCTGCTAACAGAAAAATTTCAAAGACCTTTCTCCCTTTGGGTAACTGTGGAGTCCTGCAAGACAAATGCCTTGTTATACTGGCAAGTGTCCCGCAACACACTATCTCCGCTAGCTTGCAATGCAGAACTGCTTGGGACTTTCTGTTCTGAGGCAAACCAAGTGTAGCAATCTTTTATCTGCATCATTGCATGTTTTATTAAAAAAAAAATTGAAATATTATATATCTGTAAAATGCATTATATACTTTTAAATACTATCTGTAGTATATGCTATATAAAATAATCTATAGACAATTGAGACAACTTCTAAAAGGGGAGACTGAAACTTCAGGAATCCTCTGTTCTTCAGGAATCTATTTTCTAAACATTTGAGTGACTATTTCCACAGGGGTTCTCAGGCTAAAAGTGACTAAAATGTAACCATTTTTACTACTACCCGGAATAGCATAATTATTCCCCATCAATTTCATATACTCATGAATATGCATACTCTGCTACTTTCATCACAAAATGGGAGAAAACTAACTTTTGTCTCCAGAATATGTTAAATATTTCACTTGCAGGAATACATGAAGACAGGTTTTTGATTCCCCCCCCAGATTCTGACACAGGACATTGATTAACTACCCTCTCCTCAGAGAAAAGGTGCTTGGCATAGCTGCAAGGTGGGTCTGTCTAATAATAATGCGTGCACAGATAATGCACATGTGCACATACAATAAAGTACCAACGCTTGGAAAACCTTTACCTATTCAGTGTTTTGCTTGGACCTACTCAGCCTACAACTGAGAACGGTGTCAGGAAGTGGAAAAGAATCCCATTGAGATTAGCAAAACCACCAGCAGCACCATCTACCAATTAGTCCTCATTGCTTATGCATACTAAAGTGAACTTGGCAGTCCTACACTCTGCTGTATCAGTGAGCATCAAAGCAGGTGCAGGCTGCTGGTTTGGAGAAGAATATATTCTTATTTCTTTCCATCCATCAAGTTTCTCCTCAGCTCCCCACCCCCAGGAGTCATTTGCTAGCGAGGGAGAAATTTGCTCTGTCGTTGTGGGAACTGAGAAACAGGCTGTTGCCAGTCCTGGCAGGAGCTGGCGCTGCCTACCTGACCAGCCTACCAACCAGTGGGGACACATAGCATATTTTCAGTGCTGCTGGTGACATTAAGACAGGCAGAAGGGTTTTTACGTAGCACCATCAATGCTGACTGCCTCCCTTGTTTGAAAATGAGCTTGCAAAATTTATTGGATGGAGCCATCTGCTTCTCAGCCGTTCTCCTACACTACCCCTGACAGTGACTGACAGGAGAGAAACAATGAATTTACAGCAGTGGGTGAGAATCAATTGCATTTCTGATCCCTGTTCCAGAGCTGCTGGAGCCCTTACAGTGCAACCTGGAGTATCTGGTAACACACCTCTCTTGAAATTTTAGGGTGTAGAGTAAGTATTCACAGTCACTTTTACTTTGCTCCTTGCAAGAGCCAGTGAAGAACAGCCTGCAAAGGAGTTAAGTGCTTGCAATCGTTATTGTTAACCGAGCTAGAGAAGGGGGAACTTGAAGGGGAAGCTTCATCGTAACAGCTCCACAGTTTTCTTTCATTATTAAAAGGAACCTGTTCAAAGGTCATTTGGAACTTACTGAGATAAAACTGCTGGTTTCAATACGTTTTGAATATGGCTATGAGTGTGTGTTCTTTGAATAAGGAGTTTTCATTAACCAGTTCCAGTCTGGAACACGCATTTTTTTTTGTCGCAAATACATAAGCTTCATGGCAAAATGACTTTTGGTTGTGAATGCTGCTTTTGACTATGTTTACTCCATTACTAACGAGAACTGAAAACATTGTGGGTTTTTTTCTGATATTTACCTGATGTGAAGATCATATGCAAAAAAATCAAAGTTTTGTCAACACAAGAGAAGAAATCACTGATTCACCTGTTTTGCAAATAAAAATATTAGTTATGGTCCTACCACTCCAGGTCTAAAAAAGAAACAATATATCCCAGATCTTGGCTACTTTTCAAACTATACTGCTTGATCTAACTAACAACTTTTGCCTGCAAATGTCAGATGACATAAATATGGACTCTCTTGAAGTCAATCAGTGATTTAAGGCAGCAGCATAGCTAATTTGCTTCAGCTGCTCTAACAGATGAAAAAAGCAGGTGAAGGAAGTTACTGACATTTCTAAAAGCTGATTTGTGTGTCCTCAGGAGTTAGTTTGTTACCTGCTGTATATGCTATGTATATTCTCGGTAGGTGCTTATGGAGGAAGCTGTTCATGAGCAAAGAGGAGCACCAACAGTACCTCAGCAGAGAGAGCAGACCTTGGGCTTGCTGCCTGGTGAGGCTCGCGTTGAACGCAGGCACCTACCCTTGCAGTGCTTGCATGCTCAGTGGTGCACGCAAGATCTGCTGAATTGGATCTGCTTCTCTCATTAGTCTGCCCGCCCTTGCCAAGGGACTGTCTTCATCCTGGGCTGGCTGCCCTGCATGGGCTTCCTCTTCTCCTGGCAAGCCGCGACCAACCGGCGTCTTGCTGGCCAAGCAGCCGTGAGTGGCCAGCTTTCCAGGAGTGAAAAGTCCCAAGACAGGGATATCTAGCTGCCTCTTGAACAGGGGACATCCCATTGCATGGCTCGTGGGCTATATCTGCCTAATGGGTTGCGCTTGCTTCTGGCATGGACACCTACTCGCAGCCATGCTTAACACAGGCTGGAAAACAGTGAGCATGGGTAGGCCAAAACCAGGCGGCATCCTGTCTGCTTTTGGCCACTGTTACCGCTGATGGCCATATGACCAGTGCTAACCTTCTAGGGGGCTTGTTTCACGTTGTTTCACGTAAGCACTGTGATCAACTGCTCTTCTCTATTTTAGGATCCTCTGTGAGTGGCAGCTATGCTCATTCACATTTAAGGCCCAAGCCCAAGCATGGCCAGCACCCAGGTTGACTTGGTGACCTGTGCTGGAGCTGCAGGGTGCCAGAGGAATCAGCAGGCCAACACAGAGACTTGCAAAGTAGCCCAAAGAAAACATTAGGATGTGCCTTAAACAGTGCCCATCTCAGGGCAGAGCACCAGGAGCCACTGCTCTCTTAAAAATTCACAAGTCTTTACTCCCTTCGGGAGATAGATGCCTAAAATCCTTGTATTTTCCTCTATTTGGTATTTTTGAAGTATTTTAGTATTGTGGATATGTCAGTAGCCAGCTCATGCAGCCACGTGGCAAAAGGTTCTTCCCTGATGAAGTCAACTTAGGTCAGCATCTCCCAGGCTGTAACACATGGAGAGATGGGACTCGGGGCACTCATGCTTCCCCTGAAGAAGCTGTCCCTCTTCTCGTGGCATTGCTAAGCACCAAATGGAAGAGATATAGAGATCATGGGTTACCCAGTGACACAGCAGTCACAGAGTTCTTCTGAGGAGAAGATGGGCTGTGCTCCAGGCCCTTCACCTGGAGCACATCTCAGATCCCACCACCCTGTGCACAAATTGCCAGCCATAGCCACGACTTTAGGGCAAAATTATGAACTTGTCTACCTTTCTCACCCTCAATAAACACATATTTATCCCATGTGAAGGGGAGCAGCATAAACTGGGGACTGTGCCTTCCTGGAGAAAGGCAGTTGTGTACACCCAGCCGTCACAGCACATTCCTGAATCAGGCTGTGCTGGTGGGACAGGCAGAGGAGCACCCGGCCTGTTGCTCCCTGGGGAGGGGAGGTGTGAGATAAGAGACCAGCCCCCACGCTGCTCAGCATCATCAAGGCAGGAGCACATCAGGGCATGCTGAGAAGCGGAACACGAAGACCCCAAAAAATGCGAGTTTGGGAAATGCAGGCACATTCAAAATGCAGCTGCTACATCAATTTTTGGGAAAAGGAAAGCTACAGAAACAGTTCATCTATTGTTTGTGAATAGTTTGTGGTACCAGGAATTACAAAGTAGATACAGTGAAACCAAGAAGTGTTTGCACAGTGCTAGATTAGGTCAACAGAGAAAGAGAGAAAGAAACACGATGTTGCACCGAGCAATGTGACTGGGTGATTATATTCCCAAAACCTACAAGACACAAAGGAGTGATTTATAAAAGAAGGGGGAGAAAAATATCATGTTATCTGTTGGAATTGCTGTAAGGTCATGAAAGCAATTTGCAGAAATACCCACAACTCACCAAGAAATACCGCCTGTGTCTCATCCCATCCGTAGCAGAAGAAAGCTGGCATGTGCAGAGCTTCTTGCTGAAAGCACCAAGTGCATCCTCCTCCTTCTTCTGCCTCGCCCAGTAGTGTAGCAGAGCACTTTTAGCTTTCACTGAAATAAAGAGTTGAGATCATTTAACATCTACCTGAAATGTTTTGCATCTTTCAAAATTAGATACTACAGGCTTTTTTTTTTTCCACCCATGCTATGTGGGGTACCTGCTACTCTTGCGTGAGAGCAAGTTCTAGAAAGCAGAGGCTAAAGCCTTTACTGGTATACTCTGGTGTTCAGCTCCAGCCCCAGCAATTTGTGTTTTCTTTTTGTAACAGCACCTGTCCCTGTGGTATTTAAGCACTTGCTAAGATGGCAAAAGGTTGTTCCCTGATGAAGGAACTTGCTAAGAGGTAATCTTGGAGAGTAAATACATGGCCACTCCTTTGAGTTGCCTAGATTGGATTTGTCCTTTAATTCCATGTTCTGGTGGGATTGCTTATATAACGGATTTTTTTTCTTCATTAGACTAAGGTTATAATTCCATGGTATGGAGAGTTAGGCAAACATTTCATATGATAAAACTACAGCTTGTGGGTGTGATGGGCTTTGGGCCAGTATCTCTGAACAGACCAATGTTTTTTGTCATTTTAAGGAGTTAGAAAATCAGACAGATTGCACAGAGATGAGAAATAGTAAACGTGTTTCATTAAAAATTATTTTCTCAAGACAGTTTTAACAAAAATATTCAATATTGGAAATGCTGTTACACCTTTTTCAGCACTGTGAATTTAGGCCAGAAGGCCTGTTTTAAAGGACTATGGAGAAGGGATAGAAACAAGTGGATAAAAAGCTTCCCCCAAATCCCAAATGTGTATGTATTTATGAGGCAAACAATGTGTTTAACACACATGTTGATGGAGCAGATGATTTCTTAGGAAAAGGAAAAAACACTTTCTGTTCAGAAGAAGGACTTTGCACGCAGAGTTTTGAATGGCTGCATGAGGGACATATGCATAGCATCATTGTGGTGTCTTGTGTTGGGGTGGCTTACTGAAGAGCGGTGAAAACCACCCATGAGGGTGAGCTGCTCTCTCTGATTCTTCCCAGAAATGCTCATTGGGCTGACTGAAAAGGTAGGGTAGTCTCCTCTTTTTGTAGATCTGGGCAGCATCTGCAGAATCTGAATGGGAGCAGCTCCCCATTCAAAAAGGGACACCCCACCAATCCCCAGCAGAACATTTTCTTCTAGTACCACTATTTTATCCATTTTCCTTTATTCTGGGCACGAAGGATGAAATTAGCACAAACCAGACAATTCCACTTGCTCTTGCCAGCCCTGCAACTAGACAAGTCAGATCTTTGGGTCAGGGTGGAGGGGGCTACGTGGCTTTCATCTCCTCCACAGCTTTAAGACCAACTGTCCCACTCAGAGTAGGGCTGATGGAGCACTTGGCACAGAGAGCCAGCATCGCCTCCCAGAAACAGCCAAGCCAAAGGGGCACATGAGCAGATTTTGAGTGGTGTGAAGCAGGGCCGACACGGCCTTTCAAAGAGGAGAGAGGTGATTAATTAGCTGCCCAAGCAGCGTTGTTTTACCCTGCGAAGTAACCTCTCCTTTGGAGCTGGGAGACAAACTGCTGACAGTGCCTAATCACTCATTCAGGATGCCAAGGTACAGGCTCACCACAGCCCTGGGAGGACAATTAGGCCTTGGGAGGATAATGCCAGATTCCTGCACTGTTGTCCCAGCTCTGACAGATTTGCTGTCGGCCCACAAGCTGGTCATTTCTGTTCTTCTGTTCTTTAGCTGAATGAGTTAAAAGATGTTTGTGCATCCCTCATTTGACTAGCTGAATGAGTTAAAAGATGTTTGTGCATAAGTTATTTGATACATTCTATTGTCCTTTGCATATGTAGCACATGACTTAAGCATCCCTGTGGCTGTGCATGTTCATTAAAAGCCCAGGAGTGGCTGTATTGCAACAGGTGAGTGCGTTTTGGCAGCCCCAGTTTCACAGATGCATCAGGTTGCAAACAGAATTTAACGCGATTTCAAATAAACCATCTGAAAATGTTACAAGCTCTCCCATTTGTTTGGATTAGCATAAGCTCTTCCTCCCCTCATCTCATTTCCCGCATGTTTAAACTACAAGTGCAGCTGAATTTAAATGTAATCCTCATGTCTTTACCAACTCATCTTCACTGACAAAAGCACATCATTAAGAAATAGTAGTGTAAGGGGGGGACTAGCCCCCTGTTTCCAAATATGATAAAAGCAAAGCTATCCAGAACTGTGCTAGTGATTTAAATTTATCCCCTAAGCATGATAAAATTGGTATCACAGAGCTTGCAGATACAAAAAAAAAAAAATCCAGGTTCAGGTTTACCACCTCATTTCAGTAATTTTGGGATGCCTTCCTCAGTTCATAAACACTTATTACATGTAAGCAGACCCAGTGCCTAAAGAAAATGTGCAGTTTAATCTATTATTGATTATTTTTACGATCTTCAAAAGCAGCCAGAGTGTCTCTCAGGGCAGAAATGGAGAAGCTGAACGTGCAGCGCATACCCTGGAGAGCTGCCAATGCCAGTTCCACCTGCAAAGTGACAAGGGGTTGATCCCAGCCCAGTGCGCCTGGGAGAGGAGAGCAGTCATAACCTGATTCCCCGATTCAGTAGCAGTATGCAATCAAACAACATGTGTTTGTTTTGGGGCTGGCAGGTTTTTTTTGGATTCGTACAAGATAGGCTTCTGAGAGATCCATTACTTTTAGCCGGAGTGTCTAAGACCTGAAGCAACTCATCACAGGGAAGTTGTAGAGAGCCCTGAAAAACGGTTCAGCTGAGGCTTGCTTTGCCCTGGCCAAGGCTGGGACTGTGGGAACCACAGCCAAAGGTAGTACCCAACCAGTCTTGAAATTAGGTTTCAGAGCAAGTGACTTCAGTGGAGGAAACTAAAAATCACTTTTCAGGAAGACTTCTTACCAGAAGGAAGACATAAGTGCCAAAATTATTAGAAATTCTAAATTCTTTCATTTTTTCTACAATTTAGATACATGGATTCCCCTCTGTTATTGCCTGCTCTGCCTTGGAGAAGATAGTAACCACTGGAAGGTGGTCACTTCAGGTGCAGAGACATGTAGCTTGATCATGACCTTAATAAAAGCAGAGACAAATGAGGCACCAGGAGTGGCCTGGTGTGGCTCTTGTGCTGTGGCAAGAGGAACTATAGCCCTTTAAGGAATCCTGTGGCACACACATGTCATCAGAGTGGCTATCCTGAGTCAGACTATTTGTCAATGTGGCCCAGTATCGAACCTTTGACCATGGTCATCGCAGACATGTAAGCAAGAACATAAGAACAGGTTAGGCCTGTTTTCCTAGAATATTCTTCCAGTCTTTGAAAATTTGCAGCTCCTGATCCAGAAGGGTTCTTCTGGTGTTTAATAGCCCACAGTGGATGTTCGTGAATTCACCCTGTTATTTTTGACCCAGTGTGAATATTTTACCCCAAGTCTGCGGGGTAAAATTCCTTTTCCTTTTGCCAGTTCTGCCCCAGCCACTCTCTGGTGTCACCATGTCCAGTGGGGTACCAAGCTCACATGGGACAACCAATAGTCATTTCCTACCAAAATTTCCATGCTGCTTGGTGGACCACTAGCACATCCATCCTTAGACATGTCCTTTCCTGAGCTGGAGAATACTGGTCTCTGTGGCTGCTCCTGGTGTAAAAGCCATTCCATGCTTTTGAAGATCTTAGTTAGACATCTCTGAATCTTTTCTCATCCTCTCATATTTGTGATAAGGACAGATATGGTCTTTGCTAAGTGATGTCTCAGTTATGAGGTGTCAGCAGTATCTCTGCAGCTGTGAGACCAGCCTTATATGCCTTTCTTCCACTGCCTTACTCCTTTCCCTCAGCTGCTCTGCTTCACCTAGGGCTGGGCAGTGGATGCTGCACCCATATGCCCCTTCCTGTTACCTCTTCTGATGACCATTGCCTCTGAAGCTGAAGATCAGAGAACAGTTGGGCTGCAGGGCACTCGCCAGTCCCCCAGGAGGAGCAGATGCCCTGGGGAGCCCCATCTGGGGTGGAAGGTTGTGCCACCACAGCTTCTCCTGGGAGGTGCCTGCCCCCAGGAGCAGGTCCCCTCCCTAAGAAGTTGGGTAAACTGGGCAAGGGGAGAACTCAGCAAGGTGTGGAAGAGAGGAACCCTTCACCCTGTCATCACCTGTCCCCTTTTCACAAGTTTAGTGCTCGATGGCATAGCAGTGGTCTTCTTTTTCCCCTCAGCATGTCAGTCATGTGAGAAAAACATCACCTTTTTCACATTGTCTAGACTCACAACAATAACCCGTGCTCTTGTGTCGCAGGTGGAGTGATTAACTTCACTCATAAGAGAGAAGGAGCAAAGTATTTATTAAGGTGAAACAGTGATTCAACAAAACTAGTAGTAAATGCGACAGTGTTTTACGGGATTCGATGTCAAGGTACACTCTATTATTTACTGCATAGAGGACAGGGTCAGACAAGCTGTCAGGAAGACCCTCCTGTTTAGTCATGAGGTTCAGAAAGGACCCCCTTGCTTTCTAAACTTCTCAGAGAGGAGTCTAGATGCGGCTGGATCCAATTCTAGTCCCAGACTTGGGCAACGGTTTATGTCTAAAAGATTATCTACATACATATATATATATACACACATATGCAATCAACCCTTTACATTACTTAGCTAAGATTTCAAAGTTTAGCATACTATTGGTCACTTACCGAGAATCTGTTGCGGCAAGGGATCTCTTAGCCTTAAGGAGTAGAATCTTAAGCAAGCATCCTCACAAAAGGGGAGATCCTGGTGTGCAGCCTGCTCTTGGGCTGTCCACTACTTATAGAGTAAGATAATTGACCTATAGTCATATTCTCATGGGAACAAAATATCTAGGTCCCTACTCCCAACAGGGTTCTGGCTGTGTTACCAGCCACCCTCAAAGTCCAGGTGTAATTTATAACAACTGATGTGATGGCTGTGATGGCCATGGCCTGAGCAGAAGCAGGGCGGGGTGGGGTGGAAGAGGTGGAAAAACAGGGAGAGCACACTGCCACATCTTGCAAACTGCCCAGCCTTACTGCTGTGCCACACTGTGATCTTACAGCTGGTTTTCTGGCTCTGCCCCACGTCATTCCTCCCAGCACTTCTCCAGCACTGCGGCTTTCCAAACATCTTCAGCCCCAACAAACAGCTACACATGTTTCTTCATTTCTACTCTGTGTATTAGCTTGTGTTGTTTAGGTTGGATTTTATTACCATATCCTCCAGATAAGGCTACTGCCTGCATGATAGAGTCTTTCCCTCCTACTATGAGATTAGCTTCAAATTTAATTTGGGAGCTATTCATCCCCTCTTGACACCTACCATTAACAACAATAAAAGTGGAATTCAACAACTGAGATTCCCAGCACCCTTCAGGTACCTGTCCTTATTTCTGTATGTGGTTGTTGATCGTTTGGTTTTATCTATTTACAGTCCTCCAAGTAGTGTTCAGTACACAGAGCAGCTCTATGACATGCTATTAATCACCTTCTTCGAAACGACTGTAGAAAAGATATTGGGCTGTGAGCCAGTACTTTTGGGATCACGTTAACGGTTTGCTGTCGTATTTCAATCACTTGCGCTGTGCAAAATAACCCAAGATGTCCCTCCCTCAGGGTATTAAGTAAAGATTGCAGCCCCTGAGATAAGGGAAGATTCTGACAAACATTAATCTGCAGGGAGCAGTTCAGTGGGAAATAAAGGGCAAGAGCATCGCCAAACGGCCTTTTCTTGTGCAGGGGATGCCTTACATAGGCGCATGCACATTTTGGGAGGAACCCTGTTTCCCCAGCATTCTGTCATTGCTATGAATATTGGGGTGAGTTTGGGCAGTTTTCAGCATTCAGAGCTTTCAGTTTATGCAGATTTAGAAAATCCTTAATTAAACAACAGAAGGCATATTATCCTGTCTCCCCTCATCAGCTTGGTATCCATCAACTACAGCTGGCACAAACCAATTATCCCTGTGGCAACCACAGCTTTTGACAGCTCTTGACACAGACCGCTTTCAACTTGTAGGCACCCCGTGCTATTTTTGTGCTTTTGCAGATCGAAGGTTCCGCTGTGCACCTCCTTTTCTTCAGGGAAGAGCTGCTGGACTTGTGCAGCAATGGCAGCCTTTGAGACTACTCTTCACCAGTGGCGGCAGCAGCCAGTGGTGGTGGTGCTGCATAGGAGAAGACGGCCATTCTCATACTCTGGAAGGAAGAGGTTTCCATCAAGCTGAAGTTGATGCTCCAACTTCTTTATGGTGGCTGTCATTCCCTGCAGCCCTGCAGCTGCCAGGGTCGGTGGTGGGTACCCTGAGATAAGGCTGTGTGATGGGGCAGCCCTCCTGTTGGACAGCAGGAGTATGATGCACGTCCCACCAGGCAGACTCTGGGAGATGGGGTATTGTGTCAGGCTGCCTACAAAGTGCAGTGATCACTTGCAGGCTGTGGGGCAGTACACAAGGCAACACGAGCCTGTTGCAAAGTTTGAGAGGAGAGGAGAAAAGGTAATACCGAGAGGTCTTTCAAGGCACCAGTGTCAGTTCACAGCTAATTAGAGGGCAGGAGGCTCTTCCTGGGCTAGTGACCAGACTGGCTCTGCTTCATGGCTGCTTTGCAGCTGACAACCAGCCATAGATGACCAGGAGCTCAGGCACTGGGCTGGTCGTCTCCACCCCAGTTGACAGCAAAGCAGGCCAGCAGCCTGGCAGTCGCTTCCTCCAGAAAGATGGTCTCCTGGCTCAAAGGGAGATTTAGTATTTTTCTTAGTTTGACTCACTTATCCTTCTCCAAGAGCCTGAGCCAAAAGCGATCGACTTAAACAGACTTTGCATCAGGCTCCTAGTTTGTTGGAATGAGGCACAGATGAAATGGTCCCAAATGTCCTCATTTATAAAAATGTTACTCATTTTCCCTCTGTGCTCAATTCCATGACCAATATAACAAAAATGTGAAGCATGTAGTAGGACATAGTCAGTATCTCAAGGATTGTATTTTAATTCACAGTAAGTCCCCACAGATTTTTCGTCCAAATCCCCTCTTGTGGAAATCAATGAGCATTTTAGAAGTGAGATCAAGGAGGATCCAGAGCAGAGTCCCTCAATGCTTTTTTGTTTACCTCAGTAAGCTACAGCTCTGGGCTGCAAACCTGAGTTTAGGTTTGCATACTTTTCTCCCTTCTCTTAATGGAAATCTTTGTTGGCATAATTTCTGGATAAATCTGAAATATACAGGCTTTTAAAGAATCAATGTAGAGATTGCCAAAGAGTCAAGAGTATGATTTCCCAAACATAGAGATGTTGGGGTTTTTTTGGAATGAGAAAGAGAATACTAAGTACCAGTCTGAGGAGTAGGAGAAAAATTTTGTTACCAAACACAGAACATTCTCAAATTCCTGGAGTTTACATTTAAAAGGAGATGTCTAAGAACTTAAGGTTGATATTTTATATGTTGCTTTTGGAGGTGTTTTCTAAAAAGAACTTTTAGAGAATTTTTTTCCCAAGTACCTCCACATGTTCTTAACGGGATTGACCTTTTAAAAATTGTCTCCCTAGTCAAAAGGTAACATTTTGAAAAATTCTGCATTAAAATTGTATGGATTTTTGTGAAGTCCGAGGACACCATCAAACTTTTGGATACCTCTAGCACACTGGTAATGTAGGCTCTATAGTTTTAGCCACTGGAGGGCTCCCCAATTTTTTAATTAATTTAGTAGGACATAGATCATGAAGGAATGGAGGAAGGAGCTAAAGCAGGGTGGTCCTAGTCACTGCCACAATCTCTACAAATACTAGATTTCATGCAAATTCCAGTTATTCTTTTGTGTATTCCTCAACAAAAATAACGAAAAAATAATTTTAGTATATCTGGTAGAACCAATATTCGACTATGAGCTAGCCAACCAGCAAGACTGGGTCTAACAGACCAATTAGATATGCATTGACAAGAAAATTAAAGTTTCAGGACTTGATAGCATCACACAATCAGGCAAGTTCCCCAAAAGTTTTACTTTAATATATCAGTCTTTTACTTTAATATATCATTTTTTCATGTTTTACATTATCATTGCAGCCCCATGACCCCAGCCTGCCAACTCACCCTTATGCTCCCCTTTGACTGATATGCTCCTCAGAGGCAACTGGCCAGAGACACTGTCTTCTTGGGGTTTTTTGGGGGTTTTTTTTGGTTTTTTTTTTTGGGGGGGGGGGGGGGGGGCGGGGCGGGGGGGGGGGGTGGTAACAAACCCGTACGCCGTAAGGATGCGTTTGTCCCAGCACAAGCATTTAGAGCTGGCTTTGTTCCAGGATCTGTGAGGTTTCCATCCGAGAGGCTCCTGGAAGGCAGATTCTCTTCCGAGCTGCGCTCTCTGAGCAGCCATGGCAGAGTGAGCATTCAGAACTCAAACTGACTAAATCCTGCATCAGGAAAAGCGCCCAGCATGTGATTTTCATTAATCCTCTGGGCTCCTCTCAGGTCAACCACACGGTACATGAATCAAAGTTTAACAAATGAATGAATCCCTCCTTCCACACGGGTCTCCTTTGGACTCTCTGGTTTGTTAGCATTGAAGCATGTGATTGGTTTAAGTCAGGGAGGAGGGTGAGTGTTGGGTTGTTTTTTCTTTATAACTGTCTGCATTTTCTATACTGAAGATGGTTGCTCATGGCTGGATCAGGCTGACGCACAGAACAGTCTACTGCATCCTGCTCTGGTTGTTGCATTCTGAGCACAGAGCTAACCATCTTCCAAGATCCTATTCTTTGCTCAAGGAATTGCTTTCTTTTAAATGGAGGGAAGAAAGGAGAGCCAAGAGAAGAGAAGAGGCATCCCAAGATTAAGTCACAGTAAGAGTGCCTGGCAAACCACTGGAAGTGGTTCCAGAAGTGGAGATGTCCCAGACTGTGCAGGGCACAGACTCCTTCAGTCTCATATACAACATTTGCTTTATTGGTATACAGGTGACTATAAAGGTAGCACCACCCCCCTGTTTCACCCCTCTGGGTGCATAGCCCATCTAAGAAACTAACTGAAAACTTGGCTCCAGCTTCACAGCCTTAAGCCACAGGAAAAAAAACCCCAGAATCTCCTCAAATAATGCTGCTTATCCACACCTGCTGTGGTCAAGGGACTTGCTCGTTGCCCTACCTTATCCATGCCCGATATTGTCAGAGACCTGGCGGTGTGCCTCCTGCCAGAGCTCACTGTGCTTGTCTTTCCTACAGAAGGAGAGGCCCTTTGCAATGAAACATTTGCAGGTGAAGACAGGAGGACAAAACATGAGCAAGCCTGTCCCACCAGCAACCACTTTGTCAGAGCTAGTCTTGAACTACTTTTCTACATGGTGTTGCCAATCTCTCCACGCTACTGACCTTCCAGCTGCCTCACCAGCACCGTCCTGATGAGGCACAGACCCAGCAGCCTGGTGCAGTTTAGATGACACAGCTATGCAGAAGCTGGTATGTACTGCAGAAAGCAATGTGAATGGGGAAAAATAGCTGAATTGTGTGCCCCAGACTTGGAAATCAAAGCACCGAGAAAGCAAACACCCATCAATGTGAATGAGTTCAGTGCATCCTTAGGAAAGAAGAAATGAGTGTTTCCCTCAGCTCTTGTCTTTCATACTACCTCTGTGCAAATCCACCAGTATCTCACCACGGTGAGCAACAGTTGTAGACTCCTTAGCAAAGAGGCATATTTGCTGCTAATAAAATATTAACCCAGATGAGGGGCTGGTAAAATATTTAAATATCAGACATTCCTCTACTCTTCTGTTTCCCACTTGGCACAAATCACTGCCATGATTTGGAGTCTGATCAAACATGTTTTGTAGGTACAAAGAGGCTAATTCATAAGAAGGATTAATCCCTCTACAAGACCAGGCTGGTTGGAATTTCTCTTTCCCCTTTTCACGCTGCAAGGCGCTCAAACTATTTTCCATACAGTGCTTTTGTGGAGAATTTTTTCACCAAGATGACTTACAGCCTTTTGAGGCACGTGTTTTAATTCAGAGACCTGGCAGCTGAAAATTCCTATTTATCCACAAGGCAAGTACTATTTTGCCCTTGGTGCTATGAACATCTTTGCAGTAATCCTTCAGCATACTTCGAGCTTGACCCGTAGAGGGCAGGCACAGTTACAGTGAGAAAAGTTGCAAAAGAGACGATGAGCAAGGGTGGCAAGTCATGCCAAAAGTAGTGTGAATACCTAGAGTTGGTACAAATGAAGTTCCCTTAGGACATGGGAAGTGAGCAGAAACAAGGGGAGTACACGGCGACCTTCACCTCATGTAACGGAGGGACACATACCAAGGCAACGCAGGCCACATTTCAATTACAGGTGATGTGGAAGAGCGTTGCTTTTTGTTTTAAATGTGCTGCCCTGTCATTTCAATGGGGGCCCCTTAGCGCTCTGAGAAACTGTGAATTATCCTTTCCTGTACATCTTTCTTCCACCTTTTCTGAGTGTGAAGGCTTCTGTTACATTTCCCTCACTTCTCTGTCAAGAATCCTCATAAATTTTATATGTCCTCCCTGACGGCATCAGTACACTGAGAAAACACAACTGCAATTTTAAATGGGGGGGTCTTCACCATGGGACTAGAGTTTGGGATTGATTGCTTTCTCTTACCCAGCTTATCTCCTTCCTCAAATTACTATTTCCCACTTCAAACAGAAGCTATCTGACCTAAGAGCAAAGCTGTGTTAAGTCCGTTGTGTTCACCTACGGAGGCACAGCCCTTCTGCTGCAGACTTTTTCATCTGAATAACCTGAAACAGAGGGTGGGTAAAGGGAAGCAATAGCATAACTTCCCTGGGGGAAGAGGAGGGCGGAGAATGACCTCAAAACTGTGCAAGAGGCACAGTTGCAAGAGCAAGCTGTGGAAGGTACTGTGGATCTTTATCTGTGGGATAACCCTCCCCATGCACAGCCTCACACCCCTTGCCCAGATGGGGTTCCCTGCTGCGATGCCTCCCCTGGGGACCCCCACCACCAGCACCACCTCTGCATGGAGCTCCTTCTGCCCCACACCTTGGGCACAGAGGTGGAAGTTCCTGTACTTGCCCCATCCTGGCATTGCTCATTCACTTGCCTGTCTTCTCTCCCCCCAGCTGACAGGAGCCAACTTAGCTGGCACTGAAACACCAAAATCACCAAGCAAGGCCTTTAGCAAAAGCCGTTTTGTCTTTGTTGTAGGCAAGTCTGGGTCTTGCATTTTCAAGAAAGATGCACCCCTAGTTTGCTCTGGAAGCAGATCCAGTTGGCACCAAATGAATGATATCAAAGTAACTCTGTGGTATGCGTATTTTTCACTTTGTCCAGAGGCAACTGCCTGCCCATCTTGCCCTGCTGCCCTGGGACAAGCCCCGTGTCCCACCGCATTTCTCGTTTACTCACCACCCTAGCAGAGCCACAAACACACACGTGCAGAGAAACATCTTCCAGACACATGTGTTGATCATTAGTTAAATAAATTAATTTAAACAACAATTTGGCATTAGAGCTATCATGGAAATTTAAAATCATTAAGTGTTCAATTATTTCCTAGAAAAGCTTTGAAGTGGCGCTTTTAAATTCAGCTCTCCAGCTGCTATCAGTGAGCTGCAGAATAGGGCATTTGCATACTCCTGGCTTGGATGCTGGCAGCCTTCCTGTCTATTATTTTATTGAGTCTAGATGCAGATTGGGGCAGTAATGTAAAGGTTTGTCAAAGTGTTTTTTACTGTTTGGTTGTAAATTTACATTACAAACACCTTTTAAAAAAGATCCAGTTAATCTCAGCTTGGCCTGTTGCCTGGGAAATTTTCTGTGTGGTGTTTAATATTAAGTGTAACTCTTGAAGATTTCTTTGTTTGCTGAAGTGTTTATAATTATGTCTGTTTTCATCACAGTTTGAAATTGGTTATTTCATGAGTACACAGGTAAGAATGAGGCTCTTCCTCATTTTGCTTCATGCAAGAATCACCATCATTTTGTTAATCACTGAAAAGCTATTGCTAATACATCAGCCTGCAGAGGATGAGAAAAGAACTGAAAGGTTTCTGTAAGAATGCCTAAAGAAATGGCAGAAACACGATACAGCTTTCAAACACAGACAAGGCTTCATTCTTTCTGTCTTGTTTGATAAAAAATGAACCACATAGTGAATGCTGTAGCTTCATGTTACTCCTGTCAAATCTTTAGTAAGTGGGTGTCCAGGGAATTAGATCATAAGCGGAGGGAATGTTCCTCTCATTTGAAAGGTTTCTCATTGTGTTTATTAATTTAACCATTGACATTAAGAAGGCAAAATATGCTGTTTTCAAAGGGATTCAATAAAGTGAGGTCGGCCTGACCACTTTACAGACTATTCTGAGATACACTTATCCTATGTATCAATGGAAATATCCAGAAAGAATACATGTAATGTAATTATTCATAAAAGAGAGCTAAATCACTGAGCAGTTACACATCACTTAGGCTGAAAATATCTTCAATTAAGGTAGGAATGAAGTAATATCACATTTTATGCAAGTTCCCATCAATAAGCCTGACACATGCCAGCTCCCATTTAATAACATATTTTACTTCTAATAATTCTCCTTTTTTTTTCCTGGTTCAAAAAATGTGGAAGAGGGCTCAACTGTGTGTCATAGAAGTGAAATGTGGTTGTAGGAGGAATTTAAGGTTTTATGTTTCAGGGCACAGAACAACCCCCATCTGAGGAGGCCAAGATCCATTTTGCCATTTGGAAAGGAGCACAGGCATTACTGGGATGCCTCATCACTGGACACAGCCTGATGAGTCCTGTGATTCATGCACCTCCATTTCTGTCCCCAAAATGTTTGGGAGGTCCTTTCTGCATGAGCCAGTGCTAACCACCTCCTGTAAGTAAACCAAAACAAGTGTGTGGTTCTGGCACACAAGTTCTTTCAAAGCAGTAGGCTTTCTCAAATTAAGAATTAAAGAAAATTATATTTTCTCAAATCAAATATATAACAACTTCATCCTGAGTAGCAACTTGTAAGAGAGTGAGAAGTAAAAAAGCAAGGTGCAGGAGGCGGGTTCAGACTGGGGAGCCATCCTGAGTGGTGGGCCCTGGGCAACCAGAGCACCATTTCCAGCACAGGCAACAGGCTGCTGGAGAGACAAGGCTTTTTGCTTCTGTTAAGCATCCTAAATCCTGCTCTGCAGGGATTGCAGGGATGTGCTGCACATAATCCCACCCCTCAGCACCTGGATCTCAGTGTCTGTAGCACAGAGAAAAAACAGGGTGGGAAGGAAACCAAGAACACCTAGAAGCCATTCCCATGGGGACTCTCACTAAATCCAACACACAAGCACGCTCAGTCAGGAAACAGAAGGGCTGCAGCTCCTGACAGGCAGATCTAACAGCAGTATAATAAGAGAAAAAAAAAAGCAAAAGCCATCCTGCAGCATCACTTAGGTAGCAACTGCCAGGCTGCAAAAGCAGCAACGTGGGCAGCAGCAGCTAGAAACCTGAATTTCCATGTCAGCATCTTGTGCTTCTCTCCCTTCGTTACCTCCATCACTGAAGGGGCTGCAAACTGGAATTCAGCTCTTCAGGTGTCTAGGGCCATTTCGGGCACCTTCAGGTTGGAGATAAGTCTGCAGAGCACTGGCAGGTCCCTGGGAGCTCTGCTTCTGGAGCAGTGGCTGGAGGCCAGGTGGGAGAACATCTCAAAAGGCATCCCACCTCCATGTCAGGCAGCAAACTCAAGGTAAACTCAAAGAAATCACAGCAGATGAATGAATCTAGAATTAAAACAATAAAAGGTAAAACCTAACAAATTACTATCAACACTGCTGTAAATTCAGTTTGTATAAACAGACACATGCAAATATATTTGTATATATTCATATAAAGAATTTTTTTAAACATGTATTTTATAAGGTAGAGTATTATTACATGTTGTGAGAAATAACACTTTAAATCAATTGAATATGAAATACAGCAAATTCTGCATAGCAAACACCTTTACTGAGATGTTTTCTGAGGCATCTAACCAGTGCTGGCCTTCTAGGAGACACCTAGATTTGGCAAGCCATGTGGCAGGAATGCTTTCGTTGGTCTTTTTCACCATTTTTTATGTATTGTGATATGACAGCCCCATGTGCAGCCTGGCCTTATTCATCTCACAGGAACAAAGTTCCTTTTTAGTCCCAAAGACAGTGCTGTCAAGTTTCTTAGGGTTTTAAGGTACGGGAAGAGTGGGAGTAGAACTTGAGCTTTTCTTGCTGCCTTGCTAAAACCTATTCATATTGCTACACTTTCAGTTGATATTTCCCATTTGTATCTCGCTAGTATTTTGTAACAGGCCAGTTCTCCCAGTGCTCATTAAAGAGAAAAAATGGAAACAAGAGGCACCAGGGAAGCCGCAAATTAATACTGATCAAAACCTAAGAGGACAGAGAGTATTCCAGTAAGTCTTTCCTATGCTTCCCAGGATGTGCTTCAACAGAGATGTAATCTGACCCTCCAAATGGCAATCTAACAAGTGCAGGATTCATTTCTTACTATAAGCTACCCAGAAAGCCGTAAGTATAACTCTGTTATACACATAAAAGATATCAGCCTTTGGGAATGTGATGATTTCTTAACTATATACTGTTTGAAACAGGTCAAAAATTTTAAGTAGAAGAAATTCCCACTCAGTGTGTTATGGGAAATCAAATTACATTTCATATAACATACCTGTAAATAAAACTAACCTCAAAGGTAAAGAAAAACAAAGGTCTTTATCTTGAAATGAAATGTTCAAACATGACTCATGTGAAGAAATTACTAAGTCAACATTTTCTAGAAATTTTAGGTAGTGTAAAATTTGAAATTTTTGTCTCCTGGTTCCAATTTGGAAGGTTTTTTCCCTTGCCTAAAGTATCAGGACTGTCCTCGGAAAAGACATCAAGGTTCCCAGCAAGCTCTGCTGTTGTGTTGTTCACTGATATTTCTGGTCTCCTGAGCTAAACAAATACAATTATCTTCATTGACTCTGTTTACATTGGCATGAACTTTTTTACTTCAGTGGTTCAGGAGCCACTTAGAAAGTGTTAGCTGTCTCTGAGCAAAGGCAACAGCTTTCCTCTGTCAGTTATTACACCTCATCTTCATGAAGGACAGAGGAAGCAATTTCAATGTTATCCTTCTTGAATAATGTTAGAAAGCTTTATGGTCTGCACACACACACTCATCTCTCTCTGCAGCCTCTGGATACAGCTGTAATGGATATACCTGTGTTTAGTCACCTGTAAACTGGCTTTAAAATGCACCTAGATAACCCCTCCCAGCCGTCCTCCATCCCTGTTCTCAGTTATATTCACGTGGTTTGGAACAAATGGTCCTGATTTCTCCGGGAATATGGGATCTGGTAAATGAAGTGTGAATGTGATAGGTGACCTAATGCACAACATTTGTTTATGATATTCTATTAGGTATAAACCTTTGCACAGATAACATGGCCAAAGTCCACAAGGACTGAGGCCAGTGTGCTGCAACAAGCAACGCTAGAAAGCGAGAGCGCAGAAATGGGGTGGCTGTAAGACCAGCTGAGATGTCCTGGAGAGAAGCACAAGGGCACGTGCGATGCCCCACACAAGCTGTGGCCTGAATGCATTTCAAGTGCGTTAGCTCAACTGTAGATGCAGGGCACACATCTGATCTGCCTGACAGCATCAGATCTGCCGCTAGCATCCCTGTAAGGTGATCAGCACAGGCAGAGCATACCTGCCTGGTGTTTCTGGACCTCTGCAGGCAGGTCAGAGCCACTGCTGCCACACTAATCAGTTTGCCAGGTATCACTGGAGAGTTTGTCCAGATTCTCCAAATGCTGCTCAAGGTTGGTGATGGTTCAGGTAAGTGGTAACATTACAGAGGTGCGAACAAAAAGAAAAGTAAGTTATGACATATGAAATCTCATGCTAGATCATGGAATTATAGAATGGTTTGAGTTGGAAGGGACCTTAGAGATCATTGAGTTCCAAGCCCCCTGCCATGGGCAGGGACACCTCCCACCAGACCAGGCTGCTCAAAACCCCATCCGGCTTAGTCTTGAAGGCCTCCAGGAATCCACAACTTCCCTGGGCAACTTCTTCCAGGGCCTCATCACTCTCATAGTGAAAAATTCCTTCCTAATATCTAATCTAAATCTCCCCTCTTTCAGTTTAAATCTGTTACCCCTGGTCCTATCACTACACTCCCTGACAAAGAGTCCTTCCCCATCTTTCCTGTAGGCCCCCTTCAGGTACTTGTATTCTGCTATAAGCTCTTCTCCAGGCTGAACAGCCCCAACTCTCTCAGCCTGTCATCATAGGATGTCAATGTGGGAACAACTACAGCTGCAGTCCTGGTTCCTGGATGGCCCTGCTCTGTTCACTGATGGTGTGGGAGAGCTGTCAGACAGGAACAGGTTAGTTTTCTTGCTTCACTGGGGATGGGGAAGCAGCTGTGTGTCAGGAGACATTGAGGATGAATGTAAACCCACATGTGTAAGGACTTGGTGCCACACTCTGCCACCCTGCACCTGTGAGTTTTTAAGTCATCTGGGTAGAGAGAAGCAGCTTCAACCCTAGCAGCAGCAGGTTAACTGGGTTGGGTGAGATGGCTCCCCAAGAGCTGGCTGGTTGTGTGTTTCAGCCTGGCCTGATAAAGCAATGAGACACAAGGGGTGGCTGGGGGGTAATAACAGCTTCACCTTTAATGTGCTGCGAGTGGGTGAAAACCAGACTCCCAAGGAAAGACCTGGGTTGGAGATTTTGTTGTGGTCCCCCCTCCTTTTTGCCTAACTGCAGCCGAAAGACCTGATGTTTATTTCTGTGGAAAACACTGCCATTCTTGTTGGGAGCTCCCTACCCACAGCGGCTGCCTTGGCTCCAGCAAAAGCCTTTGTAGCTCAGTGCCAAGTGAGTCAGCCCTCAGGGACACTGGATGCTGGTGGTGGCAGCTCTCACCTGGGGCTCAAATGGCCAAAAGCCGAAAAAACAGAGAGTGCGTGACTCGGAGTTTAAAATTGCCGTGGTTCTGGGAGGTAAACATTATTTTCAATGTAGTTGCTATTTTTTCATGGGCAGTGCACACTCTGAGAAGCTTCCATATGAGTTCGCTTACCACAAATCGTTACTTTAGTTCTGATGTGACTTAATATACAAACACAGCAGATACAAAATCTATAGAGAGAGAGGGCAATCCTGTAACTGGTTTTACGATAAGGGAAAGAATTAATGACAACACCAAAACAACTCATTAAAAATCTCATAGAGCAAAACCAGATTGAAAAGCATTAGTGATAATACCAATGCAATTCCAGTTTAACTCCATTAGAACTGAAGAATCACCAGTAAATGACAACAAATTGTTTGGCGCACACTGGAAAGTCCAGATAATGTCAGATTTTGTTAGCTTTTCTCACGTTATCTATATAGAATACTGCTCAGCCTCTTAATGGAAGTAAGGTTTCACCCTGAGTTTGCTCTGCTCCAGAAAATATCTCCCACTGGTGTGGCATGATTGCTAGGTATTTTCCTCTGAATACACACAGTCCTTTCCTTCGACCTTTACATTTAAAGCTTTTATGGACAAATACAGTGATCTATAAAATGGTATTGTAGAATCTGTGACTGCATTTGAGCTCACACATGCCCTGGTTAACAGTGAAATGTATTTGTTTTGAGGTTCAGTAGTCACTGACATTATTCATTTATTACCTGTTGGCAGATTTATTTGCGCTGTATCAGAGGGTGTGCAGGTATGCCTCTTTTACATTTGCTGAGAGGCTGCATTTTTATTGCAGCACACCTATACACACTGCCAAGCACCCAAATGCAGCTGGAAATTTCTTTCACATCATTGGGTTTTAATTTGTTTCCTGCTTTTATAATAGTTCAGAAAAAAACAAGAGCACAACAGTATAAAATAGGCATAGATAAGCACACGTATCTTTTCAAGATTAGAAAGCAAGCCTCCAAAAGCATTCAGAAGGAAACAAAGAGGCAAGGCTATCCTTGAATCAAATTATGACTCCTTTCAGCAGTGTTAGCAAATACTTTTGTGAATATGAATACTTTCCCTTTTTCCAGGACCATTTTAAAAATATTTGGTTCTGCTTATGTCTAATTTATCCAAATCTAATCTCTCCGTCATGGATGTCACCCATTCATTTCAGGAAATAAATAAATAAAGCCACACTTTGCATAGCAGCCCTAGAATCTGAACTCGGAAAAGTCTGCCCTGTGTGCGTGTGTGTGTGCAGACAAGCACACGTGCATGTGTGTAGGCAAGGGGACATGGCCAGGAAGGCAACCGGATAATTAAGCAGCTGGGGAAGTAGGTCCAACAGCCCTCCATGAGACCTTAGCTATTTCTCCTTGACCTCCCCACTGCCACTGAAGCCCTGGGTACTCATCAGAGCAATTCCCTCACATTGCTGGGGGCAAAGCTTACCACAGACTGCCAGAAAAACTTGCCCACAGGCTGGGAGAGTGTCAGGAGCCATGACGGGAAGCCCTCAGTGAACCTTCTAACTCCGGCCAAGGGTTCAAGCCAGGATGAAAACAGAAATGGAATACAAAATACAGCTCTGAATGGGATAGTTAGTGCAAGTGCCATTAACCTAACACTGGTCAGATACGTGTCAAGTCTCCAGCTAGAAATTAAGTGCCTTGCAGGGCCATGTACAGAAGTTGACTTAGGAGAACAGGGATCACTGGTCACAACTCAGGGAGCACCCTGTTGAAGTGCAGCAGGTGGGCACAAAGCTGGGTAAGATTTTGTTATGAAGGTCCCGTTGATGGAGGCAGGTGTGCAGTGACCCAACACCAGCTGCATGCAGCCACCCTCATCCTCATGGGGGCCGGGAGCCATCTGGCTCCATCAAAGGAGGACCAGGCAGTGAGTCTTCCCTGAGAGGGGTTAACCCTCTTTAAGCTTCTAATTTTGGCTCAAAGCTTTCCTGATGGCTTCACTGGCACCACAGGGTGCTGGGCTAAACTGGGGGGAAAGCACAGTGTGTCAAAGAGATGCCTCCCATCAGATCTCATGTCAATGACCCCGGTCTCAGTGCTGCTGTACTTGCTCCCCAAGTGCTGGGGAAAGTGGGGACGAGACCCGCGGCTGGTGGCTGCTCAGAGAGTTCGTGTGACCTATTCTAACCTCCAGTATAGGTGTCATCCAAAGGTGGGCTGCTGACAGATCATGTGCAGGGAAGGTACTTGGAGCAATCTTCATCTTAAATTAAGATTTTTTTTTTTCCTGTAATTACCAATTACCATAACAAAGAAACTGAAGGGGCTGATCTGATTTGTATTGAGAACGGTTTTGTTTCCACCTCTTTTCTCTTGTCTTGGGAATAAAACATGCGAAGTACCAGGGAAGAAACTTTCTAATAAATTGTTGAATTATAGTTAAGCATTTGGAAGATTTACCTATATATCTGTGTATACATATATATATTTAGGAAAATACAGAAAAGTGTAGAGTTGACAGACAATATTTATCTTACTTTGTGACTCACAATTTCCCTGGAAAGTGACATGCTGTGTATTTTTCCCTTTCTGTACTTTGCCATCAAAATTTCTCTTATCCTCAACCGCCTGCCCCTGCAAGCCAAGCTAACAAGCCAAAACCTGGAGTTCCCCAGAGAATCCTAATCATTGTGCCCCACCACTCGGGGCAGACAGCAAGACACTTGCACTCTGTGATGCTTTTTTGGGTTTTATCCCCATCGTTACGGCAGTACTATTAGAGTCCTACAATTACAGATGAGGTAATACCTGCCGCCTCCTTTTCTTCTGCTTAACTTGTGGTTAAAACAGCCCCAGGGTCCCCCTTGACTAGTCTTAGGACCTACCTAATATGGCACAAGTGCTGTGGAGCTGCTGCATGCTGGCACGCTGCTGCCAGCTGTGGTGTTCTGCAAGTGTCGCATCCGTCCCGCAGGCTCCGCTGTAGCCGTGCTAGTTGCTGCTGGGTTTATGTGGCAAGGTTTTGGTGGCCAGGGCGGAGGGCAGGTGCCATCAACTTCCCACATGGTGCCACCAACGTGGGGTCTCTGCAGGGTCAGGATCCTTAGGGATCCTGCTGCCTCTGGCCAAGCCAAGCAGAGTCCAGAAAGGTTGAGCCTTTAAGCTGGAACAGCCCTCTGCATCCAGACAGATCTTTTAAGAAGAAGAAAGAAAAGATATACAGAGAAACATTGGCAAACCTGCTTTTTTGTAACCTGCTGTTTCTTTCTCCTGGCTTCTCTTCTTTATCCCTCAGACTTTTGAGCTGCATCAGGGATTTCTTTCACTTTTTCCATTTCACTTCATAGGTCATTTTAGGCCCACCAGCTAGTTTCCCTTTTTCTATCTAACATTTAATGTAACTTCGCAACTTTCAATTAGGTTTCTGTCCTTATCTTCTCCTCTACCTTCCCAGCTCACCATGTTTATTCTGGGCTTTTCTAACTTCTCACCGATGCCCTGCTCTTCCTTGCCACTCCTTTCATTGGCACTGCCCTCCCTGGAAATTAATTCTTGCCGTGTACCTTACCTTTTTTTACCTCTCCTCCCCCTCCAACTCTTGTAAATTCACTTGCTTCAGGATGTATTCCTGTGACAGAAACTGTGCTTGTTCTGTGCCCCTCAGCATTATACCTCTAGGGCTTCCCTCGATCAAAATTCCCCCAGGGGAAAAAGCTCCTTTTCACTGCGCTGTGTGCTTTAGTCAGTAAAGCTCCAATCCACACTTGTTTAAAGTAGCTAAAGTAATTCATATATTAGCAGTAAGGGCATTGTAAACATCATTTTTCATAAAAATGTGCACCAGGCTGGTAGGTAGCTCTGCATTTGCGTTATTGGGAAAGTGCACTTAAAGGGATGAGAGATAAATACTTACAGCTCTGTTATGAACTCTGGCTATGGTAAGATTTGCTTATTTCCCTGCACTAACATACCCACATGGAGCGGCTGAGAATGAAAACCTGGCTGGGTGTGGTTTACACCAAACTGTGTCTTCTTGTTTGTCTGCAGATACTCATTCTGCGACAACTAACTTTTCTGAAATTAGTGATGAAAGTAGGGAAAACATCAGTTTGGCACAAAGGATTAAAAAGGAAAAAAAATAGGCATTGTCAATTTAACCCTGTTTTCCTTTGAAGGTTCTCATTAACTGGTAACCACATTTAAAGAGTAGTCTAATTAAGAACCATTCATGAAAGAGAAGGGGAGAGAGAAGGCTTTGAAACAGTTGGCAATTGTTAATAGTTTTTCTACAAGCACATTCTAATTCTGCATCACTCACCACAGCTGCAGAGTTGTAACATCTGAGCCTTGACTTCTATATGAGAAGCAGTCTTACCTTCTGTTCTTGTGTAGGTGGTAAACAATCTATTTTCATTTATTTTGGGGCCTAACCAGCAGTCCCTCCATGATGGCCAAGTTGCTGTTCCTTATTCACTTCATTCCCTTCAGCTTGTGAGGAAAATGCGTTCCTTCTGTTCCTTAGATTTGAGACCAAGAACTTGCAGAGAGATTGTGAAATACCCTCTTCAAGCCCTTTATCTGCTTTAGACAAAGAGGATTTTAGAGATTACTCCAAAGCCTACTTTGGTATTTCTGCAGTTCTTTACTACTTTCACTGTTCTTCCTAGGTTACTTGCACTTCTATTTCTCAAACAGTTCCACTCTTTTTCACAGTTACTTTCCCCCCTTCTTTCCCCTGTGTCATATTCTCACCCACCAGCTATTATCCACATTAACCTCAGCCATCTGATCTTGGAGCCTTATTTTGGGCATAACAATTAGGAACATAAATAGGAGGAAAACCTGTATTTTTGTGACAGTATCTAGAAGTCATCTTTTTTTGCGAATCCTATGTTTTATTGACAAATGCCACCTCAAGTTCACCATCACATTTATGTAGGTCTCACTTTTGTTTGCATGTTAGAAAACAACCTGTGCAGATTTTGGAAGATGCTACAAAACCACTGTAAATCACAGCTCATAGAACAGTAGGACCACTCATGACAGAGCGATGGGACTCTGCTTTCGGGTCATCCTTTTTCAATGCCATTCTAAGTAAGGTGGACTTGTCAGGAGACTATATACTTCTCTTGACAGATTTTCAGGTATTTAGAGCAATTGTATGTTAGTAAAAGATTTTTCTTTTTAGGGCCAACATTTCAGTATTTTCCAGGTTTGGTTGCTCATCTGCTTTCAGGAGCAGCTCAGATTTGGAAAAAAATCCTCTCTCCAGAGAGGGAGTATAGCACAAGGAATTTCTCAGCCACTGCTTGTGTATAAAGTCTAAGCAGAATCAGAAAAAGCAGTTGGAAAAAAACCTGTTTGCTCTTTTGTGGTCTATGCAAATAAGCCACCAAAACAGAGGGCATTCTCATATCAATACTAGTATGGAGTTATTTTCTAAGTCTTTCCCAAGAAAACCTGTCAGGTGAAACAGAAACTTTTCTTGGAAAGGTTCATATGACTCAGTATATTGATCTGGGCTTACTATAGATTCCAGGTGTGAAAGATACCAACCAGCACTCAGGGATTACAGCACTCTTCATGAAATGTAGAAGATATTTCTTCATAAATCTGTTTGTCTAAGAAGCTGCTTAAGTCATGGGGAGCACAGCCAGACCATTGTGTTACCATCACATTCAGCTGATTTGTCCACAGAGTAATTTCCACATTATTGTATGTACTCAGGTGGAGATGCTCATACTTTCTTACCCACGTTCTCTTTTCTAAGCAAAAGGGTTTTCTTTTCACACTGTCCAGAATGGAAAGTTTCAAACTCCCAATTTTTTAAACAAAACAAAGCTCCTCAGTTTTCTGGCCTGGGCCACGTTAGATCTATGTAAGTGGCTAAAGCCACAAAAATACCACATTCTGCTGGTGTAACTCTGCACAAGGCTGGACCTATCAAACCTGCATAGCATGATTATCTTTTCTACAAATGTTCTTGAAATGGGATTTCTATCTTTTTCATAATACTCAAGATACTTTACTTTTTGCTTCTCCTCATTAATCACGGCAATTTTATGTACTGCTTTCCGTTTCTCCTCTGGCCGGGATAAAATTCACTGATAACGAGAACAAGGACCCTGCGATCCTTTCTCACAGCTGATGCTCCCAGTTTTGCATATGGTCCTGGGACCTGTGTCCAGAGAGAGATCTTGTACCAAGTGCACACTCACAGGGATGCCCAGATATTGGCAGTACATGCGAGAGAATGCATTTAAAGACAAGATGTGTAAACCCCTTACTGGAAAAAAACTGTATTGGGGACAAACACCTTCCAAAGAGCTGATGAGTCCATGGTTGGAGACGTAACAGAGCATTTGGTTGAGATGTTCTTACTTGTCTTAGCAAAGTCCTCTAAATCTATTAACTGAATCTTTGTTTTCAGCGTTAGCATTACCAGACTTAAATATGGAATGAAGAGAAATGAGTTGCTGACACGTTCAGACACTGCTCTGTTATTGAAAAATGCACCTCTCTCCCTAAGTCTGATTGGTAGTCATCGTGCACTTCAGAGGTAAATAGCACCTGTGGTGAGCACTGAATCCACCCAGCAGGAGCAAAGAGTGTTTATTAAATTAGCAAATGTATTGAAGTAGTTTCTGTAAAACCAGGTAAATGAGTTCAGTTTTCCTATGTGGGGCCTCTCTTGAGGTCCTCTCTTTGCTGTGCTCCTAGAGCCCTGAATTATTATAATCACCCACATGTTCTGTTGAATTTTAAAATTAATATTTAACCGTATTGACTTGTTGGTAGTTACATCATAGGCAGATCCTTGATCCCATTTTGACAATGGGAACTGAAAACAGGAGAAGGATGGCTTAGATCTATTTGATAAGACTGCCATCCTAAACTGAACTTGTGTTTGCGTTTTTAGAATAGGGGGAAAAGCCTTGCCATACTGGAGTGGAAGTCTCTATCCTCCATTTTAGAGATCTAGGACAAAGGATCCTAAGCAAGAGCACATCTCACTGTACACTGGCTGTGAATATAAACCCTACCCCCCGTTGTAGCAAAAAAATCACAGTTCCATACCTGACTAGTTAGCAGATGGCAGTTTTCTATGTGCATTAACATGGAATTAAGACTAAGGAGATATGTCATACCTGCTTGTACACGCATGCATGCATCGCTAGAAAAATTGATTTCTACATTTTAAACACTATTTAAAATATAAGCAAGCAGAACTATAGCATAGCTACCAAGAAGCTTAGCGAACAGCATATCATAAAAGCAGAAGGAGATTACAGTTCTTAGTTCAATTCTCATTTGTTGTAGTAGACTTTGAGTGACTTTCGTCAAATTCCTTCATCTTCCCATGTGTCATATTCTGCATCTTTAAAAAATCAAGATAAAGAGATCTTTTACAGGATGTTTGAGGCAAGGATTTGCTGTCAGATTGTACATTACTTCATTAGGAACTACTGTTTTTTCAAAAATGAGCATTCAAAGCATGTAAAAACTGTAAATTCCTGTCAAGAAACAGTAAAAGTTGTTTCAGAAATATTCAAGAGTTTTATAGTGATGAAGTTTTTGTAAGGATGGGCCTGGGAGTACTTTTCAGAACCAAGGTTTTGTGCAGTTGCCGTATTTCTTTATGAGTATGATTCTTGCTTTGTTTTGAAGGTGAAGATGATGCCTGTAGTGGTAATTAAGCATTGGAGTAGGATGTGCTCAGGGATGAAGGTGGCAGTCTCAGGGTACTCAGAGATCAAATAGCATGGTTGATGGACTTCATCAGCAAGTACAATTTGACAGCGAGAGCCCACCTATGGTCTACAGATCAGCAGTTTAGCAAAATGTCAGGACGGAGAAGCAGCGGTGCTTTTTTCATAGTGCTGCTGTGTAACCCCTTTGTCGCTGCCCTTGGGGCACTGTGCACTCTTCTGGTCACCTAAAATCATGCAGAAAGGGTTCAGAGTGATGGCGAGCATGCAAACGTGAGGAGTGGGACAGGATAGCACAGGCCCAAACAGGTGGGAACAAGTCAAAAGGGAAGTAAGTTAAGGAATGGCAGAGAGAAGGTGGAAAGGGGACAGGAAACCTATGCGAGGAAAGAGTTCAAGTTGTTGTTCCCTTTAATTAGGATGGGAGCTCACTGCCACAAGAACTCAGTGAGTCATTCACAAGATAATTGAGCTGTTGTAGGTGGCAGATTTTGGAAGAGATACAAAACCTGTTTCAGACCACAAGACATTTTTGGATTACTGAGGACTTGTACCTAACATTGATGCTGATTGCTCCAGGTTTACACAGTTCTAACACACCAAAACCACAGTGTCTCTACGGCAAAACCCTAAACCAGAAAGATAGCTGGACTGATCCAGCCAGATCACTCGTAGACGATGTACCAATAACATTTTAGGCAGCAAGGATGAAATTTGGGTGAGTAACAGAATCGGCTTTTGTCATTACTTGTAATGAAACCCAGGTGACTCATCTAGCCTCAAAAATCTATTTCCATGGTACTTTCAGTGTCATTTTTGACTGTGTAAGGTTCAAGTGAATCATTTATGAACATATTCTAGCAGCTCAGTCAAGGGATATTCTTCCAAGCCTGGTTTCTTTATGAGACAAAAATGGGAAAAGAAAAAGAGCACTCTGATCAATCTAGAGGTTTACCCAAAATCTCACCTGAGCCCAGGAAAATTTAGTTCGAAGTTCGCCTGTGGTCTGGAGTCAGTGAATCAAATGTAATGTCTCTGCCTGTCAGAAAGGATAACATATAATTACCTACCTCACCAGGGCATTGCAAAAATTAGTTACTATTTGCATAGTGGTTGAATAATTTAAAAGTCTCCATCTCTGCTTTTCTGAAAGATTGTCTTTCTAAAGCAAAATAAAGTATTAGTAATTTCGAAGTGGTAGTAGGGGAGAAGGCAATCTCCAGAGCACAGCTTGAGTTATTCAGTGATGCCACAAAGACACAGGCAGGCGCTGGAGAACAGCTGGGGCACATCATGCAGAAGGACCAGAGAGCCTGCTTCTGCAGTAGGGCTACTCTTGTAGGATCTGCAACTACCGATCTGTTGTTCAGATGGAAGATGTCTTGCATCCAGTGAAGGCACACTACACAATATTTTGAGAAGACAGAACCAGTAATTAAAGAAAACATCAGGAAGTTGTTTGTTGCTTTTTTTTTTTCCAGTTCAATTGCCCTGCACTTTTATCACAGCTTTCCCTCGTTTCTCAGATAACCATACCTAACAGCAACCCTTTGCTCTGCCTGGTTTCAGGGGTTGCTGGTGCCCCAACTGCAGGGAGAAGATGCGCATCCTCTGCTCACCTCCCAGGATTGTGTGCTATTTCACCTCACACGGCAGAACTGCAGTGACAGGGTAGCTGTAATTTCGCTTTGGTATTTAGATTGCACTTATCAAAACAGTTCATTTGCATTCACAGTCTCACCCTTGATTACACCTGACATTTTAAGTCCATTACATTTGGAAATATCCTGTCTGTCATTTGCAAGATAGGAGAAGCTGGGTTTGCTGGGTTCCCAAAAATTGCAAGACAAAGATCTCTTCTGTCCACGTGTTCCTTCAGTTGACCATTAGTTTGTACTTCCATCAGTTATAATGACTGCAGCAAGTGGGCACTAAGCAGAGCTATGTGACAGAGACCTGCTCCAATTATTTTTTAAGTGCTATACTGCAGTGTCAGCAGCTGTGATCCAGCCCCCATGCCCTGTGCACCACACACACACATGCCAAGGACACTGTTTCTGCATTCAGTTCTCTGGGGTAGGGACTTTTCTGTTGGGGTGACACTGGCTTTATGGTATCAATAAATTTGGGCTAGACTTTTTTCGTTGGATTGCCTGATTTGAATCAAAGTACTTAGAATTTAAATTGTAAGGCACTTTGGCTACGAATTTACTTATTTAAAACTCTGGTGTCCAGATTTCCTCTGTCTTTAAAATAGATGGACCCTTTATCCACACAGGGTGTTGCCACTTTTTTTGCCCAGGTGAGATACATCACAGAAGGTTGCAGGTGCAGTGCCTTGGATAGCTTTGTAAGAACAAACAGAAAGGGCCAAACCTCAAACAATCTCACTGTAGAAAGCTTTTTTAGTTCTGTTTTATTGCCTGGGTGTCCATTACCTGAACAGCCTTAAATCCCGACATAAAGGGTGGAAGGAAGGAGGAGATCCAAATGAAATTACCCTGAAGACAGGGTGCTGAGGAGTCTCCCTGAGGTCTGGGAACACCAGCTTGGTCTCCTAGGCTTGTGCTATCCGTTCAAGCGTAGCCCTTCGTGATTTCACCTGCAGAGCCTCTTTGGTCTGTAAAAGAGGAAAAAAAAAACATAGTAAACACAGACATTTCCTTTTTACTTCCCAGGGAAGACTCACAGATACGGTTGGGGTTGAGCATAACACACATTTGTTTGTACCAAATCATCCTGCTCGCTAGGAGTTTCCTGACCAAGATAGGCAGGTGCCATCATGTACCATGGCACAGTGAAGCATCCCCATATGAGCATCAGGTTTACTTCATGCACACAGTCAATGTGCTTGAACAGTTGTTCTTGTGCTTTGCTTCACAGCAAAGGATTTCTGGAAGAAATGAGAAGAGGAATAAAACAGGGATGCAAAAAGGGACATATAGAGGAGAAAAAATGAGCTGTATGCCAACCCTGCCAGCTACTGGGGAATGTTCTTTCCCATTTGCATAAGTATTAGCTTTATTATTTTAACTCATTGCTTCTCTCTCTCTACTTAGCTTTGTTTGGGATTGGGATTAATTAGCATGAGAGTTACAGAATATGAATTGCAGCAGAATTCTGCTTTATTACACAGCTGGGGTGACCAAGACACAAAAAAGCAACTTGTCATTGCTATTTCTGGGAAAAGATTCAGAAAGGATTTTAACCTACATAGTTTTCATGTGTAACAGGAACTAAAGGAAAAAGGATTACATTAAAAGAAAAAGATGGTCTTCTCTATCCATCCCATCTTTCAACAGTTCATTTCAGTTATTTATATAATGAAAGACAACAGTTCCAACAGAGAGGGCAATGTACTATGAATTTTCCACTTCTGTATGTATACCCCCTGTGGTAAAGTTCATAGCAATGACAAAGAAGCTACTAAAAAAGAGCAGCTTTTGGTCTAGATCTTTTTTACATTCAAAATATCATTTATAACTAAAATCCCTTTGAACCTTATTAAGAAATTCCAGCAAACATTTTTGTTTCAATTTTCCACTTACATCAGCCCAAAGGAAAAAATTAGAAGCAGCTACCTTATGCTTGCAAATGGCCATGGGTATATGCATTCACTCAGGAACCCTACATCTGCAGGAATATGACCAATGGACAATACAGTTGCAAAAGGATCTGTAAGAGCACCTTTCAAGAAGCAACAGCTGCTGAATATGTTCTCACTCATAAGTATTTGAAACTAGATTTCAGAACTACAAGGTCTTTTCTTTTGAGGCTGTGTTGGCTACGCAGAGATCTATGTGTGGCTGGTGGAAAAGGACATGGAAGCCCCACATGTCTCATTCCATAAAAGGTCCTTTTATTGTCTTCCCTTTCTGATAGAAGATGCTTATTTTTCTTTTCTTCTTTTCTCCAAGCCATTTCCTCCCTCTTCTTTCTATCTACAAGTGAAAAGTGCACTCATTTAAAGCCATGAGACCTACATTTCTTCATTAAAAGTGTATTAAAAAACACACACACTAGAATTATATCGTGCATAATGCAGTCCCCATAACATTATAAAGTGCCAGCAACAAAAAATATTGTCATTAACGCTGTCTTATATTCATTAAGCAAATACTTTTCTTCATTTTTCTATTACATGATCCATCGGACTTTATTTTCTTGTGATTATGGAAACAACTGAATGTTACACCTATAAGTTCTAGTTGCTTGCTCCATCATTTTCTTTTAATAGGTTTCAACAGCAAAGAGGAAATTAAACCAAGGAAATCTTGTAACAGAAAATGAAGAATACCTGATTATGTGCATATTGCAAGCATTGAAGGAGGGTAACTCATTTTAAGCTATGCCTATAGGGCACTTTCACTATTTTAGTTCCTAGGCACACAGTTCACCACTTACTCATATTTCGTGGATGCGTTTCACACAAAAGTCTGACTACACGCAAGGTAGTGCTTTGATGCACACTTATCCAAAAGGGAACAGGAACCAGGTTTGCATTTTATCCAACAAATGAAAATGGACATAAACTTCAGCACTTAAATTCCAGCTACAGCCAAAATAATACCTCTGATGCCCTGGCTCTCACTGCCTTGGAGGTGCCTGGATCTACCCTGTCTGACACGAAAAATTGCTCATGCACTGGGCATTGCCTCATGTTACAAGGTGCTCCTCCCTTGGCTGGTCTAGATGATTGTGCACTTTTTTTCTGCTGAAACCTGGTGAAATCCAGGAGCTGAGGGTGCTTCTACCTGTGGGAAAGGATGAGCTCCCTCCAGTTGTCATTGTGCAAAAACCAGCAGCTGACATCGAACCCAGGTGTCCCTAGACTTTTCCAAGAAATAGGGGTCACAGTGTTTGCTTAGGGGTGGAACAACTGCCTTCAGGGATTCGGTTTCCAAAAAGAGCATCTTAATCAGCAGGCTGCATCCCCCATGTGGAAGTTGTGACACCTTGCTGGAAAAGAGTTAACTGAAATGGGGTGGACACAAACATCTATAGTGTCAATGGGGCATTCAGCTGAGAGGATGCCTTTGACTCATGAGGACTCTCCGGTCTGCTACTGTGTTTTATGCAGTAACTGCAAAAATAAACAAACATATAAAACCCAATAAAACCCTACCAGTGAGTAGCGCCTGCTCTGCTCTGGGTTTTTCTTTAATAAAACATGGATATAAGGTGCCTTTCCCCATGGTAATGTTCTAGACAGCAGACAGAGCTTCTGCCCTGTAGTCCCTGTTAAGTGCTTAAGGCATTGGCTGACTTGGCTGATGCAGCAGGATGTAAAATTGGTTGATTGTAGGTGATTTGCTGCTCCCCAGTCAGGCTAGAGTAGATGCTATTACCTCAATAGTACAGGAAGGATAAGCGCACAAGTCTCTCCTCCAACACAGAGAGGTTCTTGTAAATTAGGTGCTGCAAAAGTCACTTTTAGCTTTTGCCCTGTTGCTACTAACTTCTGAAACCTCTCTGACAGCACAAAACTACCTTAAAAGTGGTTGCAAGCGAAATTTCAGTTTCCTATGAGTAGGTGCAGCAACATAAAGAAGCCTGACTCTAAATGAGAGCCAGGCACAAGGAGACATATATGCAAAAGCTCTGCAGGTAATGAAAGGATTCTTTGTTTCTACCACAGCAGCTGGAGATGAACTACCACCGTTCAGTTGCTTCCAGGGCATAGACAACCTAGTTAATCTGAGCCGCCCTCAGTCCACATCCCAGATGGAGGTATCGTGCTGTAAGAAATTGAGATGTTCTGTGGAGGAGAAAATGGTTCAGCTACAGATTGACCTGTCTCCATAACAGCAACTACATGCTGATTTTTCCCCCTAAAATTGTCAGTGTTTTAAGATCTACCTATAATCATTAAATGAGCATCGTTTGGGCTTGTAGCTGGGAGGAACAGGGTCCTACCTGCTTCATGCAGAGGGAGCGCTAGGCTGTTTGTTGTTGGCAAATATCTCGTAGAAGAGAAGGACACGCTGTCAAATTGACAGAGGCGATGATAGTCCGTGGTCCAGAAAAACATGCCATAAACTAAGTCTGATCAACTTTCCTCTTTTAAAGATGGTAAAAAGGATTTTGCGCTAAAGCAACTTGCTACCATACATCTCAGATTGCCAATATCCCTTTGAAACCTCTATGAGAAAAGAAGCTGCATTTCAGTGTTGCTGACTAAGAGACAGAAAGAACAGCTTGCAGATAAGCAGCCTCACACAGAACATTTTTGGCCACCCCACTGCTGTTAGGCAGATTGGTCTGAAACCCCGCAGAGACTTTGCCTATCAACAAGGGTGTGACCTTGGGTGACCATCCAAATGCCACGCTACAACCTGGCTTTGGAGAAACACGGTGTCCAAAGGTTGAGGGGACCCAGTGCATGTTTTGTGAGATTTCCCACCCTGTCCTAGAATGTTGCAAGAATTCTCTCCCTCCATTAGGCACATGTCTCCAGGGGGTGTTCAAGGACTGTCTCTGCCGGCAATTTCGTTACAGAACTGCCATGCTTTGCAGTCTGGGAGAGCTTGCTCCTTTCTTTATTTTCCCCAGTAGGGAATTATTCATGCACATTACTGTGGCCATGTAAGAAAAGGAAACATTCAGTTCAGAGCGTACATGCACCCTTTCCTCTGCTGGTGGTGTGCGTGAATGCATGACCCACTGTTCCTTTTAATCACACATGACCACAAGCTGCTTCCCAAATGCTGCCTTTAAAATCAGCTTGAGGACGTAGAGAAGTAATGGGTAAGCAGCACAGCCAGATTTGCTGTGACTGCCTAGAGCACCTAATGGTGAAGAAACCAGACTTCAGCACAGTCTCCTCTCTTCTGCCTCCCTCTTCTGTTGCAGCTGTAGCAGCATCCTGCCTCCTGCTCCGTTGCTATGCCAGCTTCAGTCAGAGGTTATCTGTATGGTAATTCACAGCTAGTTATGGATAGCAGTGCTACTTTTATAGCATAGCACAGCCTAAATGAGCAAAATAAACCGAGGATGAACATATGTTGCTGGAGGACTGCAGGGTCCTTCCTGGAGCAGATTGCAATTGTTCCTTGGCCAGATGACCTGTGCCATGTCTGCTTGCTTTCCCTGAGCGTAAGTTTGCTGTCTGGAGTTCACTGGCAGCACCAGCACATCCACTCAGCCTGCGAGGAGAACATGTGTATGTGTCTGTGTGTCCCTGCCCCTGGGGCTTTTGGTTTCCAACCTAGTTACAATACCTTGAGATGTTCTTCTCATACCCTGTCCCCCATCTTGGTACCGCAGTCACTCCTGCTGCTCCCTGTGGGTCTTGGGCCAGCGCCTATGGAGTAGAACACATGAGAATTAGGCCAAGCAAGCTTTGAGACATCTTGTCTCTCTGTCGGTTCCTCACACTCTGCCTTGTGGTCTCAGGAGATTGTGGTGGCTGTGCTTGTTGGCACCTATGCTTGTGCCTCTACTAGAGGTTACTGTCCCACTGGCAGAGGCAGTGCATTTTTCCCAGAGCCCCAGCAGTTCAAAACCCCAAACTGATGTAAATCACTGCTGGTTTCAGCTTGCTCACAGGTTTTGAGCAACACACTGCAGTGGGTGAGGAGCAGAGGTGCTGCCCGTTCTGCTGCCTTAGCCAGCGTGCTTCTCTTGGCAGATGGCTGGGCACCGTACCACCTTAAGCTCCCCTCCAGCATGAATCCTGGCCCCATGATAGCAGCTGATGCACAGTGAAATTGTGGAAGTTCTTTTGTTAAAAATTGACAAAGTAACATGTGCAATAGAAAGACCAGAAGCATGCAGTGCCTGATTTTTGACCCCAAGCTTTCAGTGTGACCCACAAAGGCACATTGGCTCAGGCCACACAGATGGCAGGATGTTCTCTCTTCTGATCTTTGTAAGATGAGCAGATTCCTAGAAATTACTGTTGCACATGTTTCATCTTGTTTCTATGTGCCCCATTGTTATTTCTGTTTTGCTTCTGTATGCCTATTTGCATTCCTTTATCCAGAATCCTTTCCACAGTTTCTTATACATGCTGGTGTCCAGTACAGCATAATAGAGCTTGATTGGCCCACAATCAACTCTTCATAATAAAAATCACATACTATTGTCTGATATGTTATAAGTCACAGATAGTGGAGAATAATATACTTCTTTTTCTATCTCTCGTACCAAGAAATTTGAGAATGCTTTGGTAATCCTGCCATAAAGCTGTGTGTCACTTCAGAGACCTTCAGAGGCCACTGAGTTACAAGTCGCTATCAATTTGTGAGACTCAAGCAAGCTTTATGCAGTAGTCTGGCATGTAGCGTTACTGCAATCTGCACTAATTTCTCCTATAAACAGGTGCTACTTCCCATTCTTGAGGGATTTCTTTGGTGGGAGGAAGTATATTAAAAATAGACACACTTAGTTTTGCAATTATCTCAGAAATCAAGTTAAAAACACAGTTTTAAGGGTAACTTAAGTGACAATGAATTAAAGAGTGCGGTATGGTATCACTCTGAGGTAACTGAGATTTTGGAATCAAACCCCTTCACTGTGTAACTTTCCAAATCCTCCTCTCTATTTCCTACACTACAGGCTGCCTTTTCCAGCAGGTTGCAAACTTCAACAATCAGATGATACACTTCAGTGTCACAGAGCCTCAGTGCCACAATATTCAGATGTAACTTTGATGGTGTGAAGATATGTCAATTTCCTTTTAAGAAAAAAGTTTAACTTTACACCAAGCAAAGCATACTTACCTTGGAAATTCATACTAAAATACGAGAAACAAACCTTTGCCCCCCTCCCCTTCACCCCCCCCTCCAGGAGTGCTGTGTTACCTAAAAGCTGCCATTACCTAGGGAGACAAAGGAGTTATGTTTTATCCCTCATTGCACAAAGACTACAAAAGCATCTCTATGTGAGATGCTCTCTCTGCAACGTTTTTACATAAGGCATCAATAGATCTATTCCTTCTTGAGTGGCACTCCTGTAGTTCCTAGGAAAGGTGTTGAGCAGACCCTGGACTTTAAAAAGTAACCTTGCCAAGTGCAACACAATAAGGTGAGGGAGGAAGGAAACTTGTCTTCTGGACATTTAGTCAGCAAGAGCAATACTGTGTGAGGAAAAAGCCAGACACCAGTCATTACGGCTTAACATTATTCAAACAGTGAAGTAAAGCTGGAGAGTTAGCCAAGAAGTGAAGTCATGCTGAAAAGCCCAGGGTCACCTTCTAAACGAAAGCCTTATATGACACCATTGCTACTATGGCCCATCCAGGTGGGGTGGTTCTCCACCTCACCATCTTATCAGAGGTGCTTTTTCTCAAGTCCCATGCAGGTTAGGCATTAAAAAGCCTTTTACACACAATGGACAGGACAAAGTTGGTTCACGAGCACTAACATGACAGAGCTTTTCAGAGAAAGGTTTCTGGAATTTCTGTCTTACTTTTGGAAATGACTAAGCTATGTCAGCTGAGATAGTGTCCTTCCTTTCTGCAAACAAGTAAGTACAAACAAGTTTATGAGGCACCCTTGCAGCATGGAAAAATCCCATCCCCATATTTACTGACAAGACTAAAGTAATTTTTTTTTTGTATAAACACTAGCAAGAACCTAACCAGGAGGATGTGCCTTTGATGACAAAACTAAACAAAAAGTCTTTCGAGTAAGAATGGTCTATTAACTTGTCTCCCCCGCAACTAAGGTAAACATTCAACATAGAAATGTTTTGTACCCTAATTTTTTTTCTGTTTCCTCTGTGCTTAGGCCAACTTGTGGTTTGGGTTGGGAGCAGCATAGTCCCAGTGTTAGAGTTACACCGGTCAAAGCTGTCCCTATAAATCAGGCAATACCCTCTGCCTTGCTGTTCTTCTCCATTTTTGGCTTTGGCTGGTGGCTGAGCTGAAGGGCCTCACCTGAATTAGGTCTTTACTTCTTCTACTCTCTGCAGTATCAGGCAGGATCCTGCTAGATCTGACACTCACTGAAAGAGTCAGCTCAGTGCCACTTTCCATCCCAGATCCATCCAAGATCACAGATCCTCAACGAAGACTGAAATCAGCAGGAATCCAGGATTTTATTCCCTCTTACAATTAGTTAAGCTACTAAAACAATTATGATTTTGCAGATCTTTCTGCTCTCCCCCCAGCATAACGACCAAGAAAGATTTTGAAAAAAAAATCTATTCTATAGTTGTCTTGCTCAGTGCTCACCGGCTGTTGGAGGCAAAGAAATCTGTATCTCTATAGATTTGGGCCACATGGCTTAGCTCAGCAGTCAGTTTTCCAAGCCACAATTATAAGGATTAGTAATTAGCTACTCATTGCTATTATCTGTCACTAGACATTAATTTGATGGCAGAGCTTGTACATTAGAGTTTTCTGGAGGATGCTAATGATGTAATGGTAGGGGAGGGGAACCTTTTGATGCCACGGTAACTGAAGAGAGAGAAATGAAGCCAAAATGTTGTAAACCAATAATAAATCTAACAAACCAATACAATCAAGTGGAACAAAATCACTTTAAGTGACTCTGTATTTGCATTCACTGTCATGGTCTCATTTATGCAATTATTATTTGTAATGTTATATTGATCCTTTTGCAAAGGAAAAACTGTAGTGATTATTTTTTTTTAAAAGAAGAGAATAAAAAATTTTAAAAATAATGTTCTTATAAATAGGGATGGGCTGGAAGATTTCAAAAACACTTCATTATGCTGAAGGCTGGAGCTCAACTATTTACCAGTAATGGATCAGACAATAAAACTCACTGTGCTCATCCAAATCACTTATGGGAACGAATTGAGTTACACAAATTTCCTTTCCTTTGCCTTGGAACTGTTTCCTGCAATGTATAGGTATTTGTAGATATGAGAAGTGGGCAAGATTTTTGGAAGCACTGGCTTCCTAAAGAAACTGATTATGTATTTAAGAGGGTTTTCTGAAATAGTTTGTAATCTATTTCTGTGGGTTTCAGCTCACTGTAATACCTCTGCAGACCTCATCAGATATGTATTTGAATCCCAAATGTTCTGGGAAATATACTCCAGCCACCTGTCCTAGTTTGTGACACAGAGCATTTTATAATTTATCTGCATTTTTTAAATCCTTACCACACATTTTAAGTAAATTTATTTCCCCAAAACAGGCTCCAGGGATGAGATAAGTGCATTTCTGGGAAACCATGGGGATCCAGGGCAGATCCACCTCAAATACACTGTGCTGTTTGCCTTTTCACAAGGGCAAATGGTACCGGTTTGTGGTTTCAGGCTCAGGGGGTCTTCTGAGATACAAAGAGTTTGTGCCCAATCAGCATGGAGTGCTTGCCACCGATTCCACAAAGTCATATATTTTACTATATTTAACACAGGTAAACTAGGCCTAGATCAAACATTTATGCTATTCCAGCAAGTCGTAATGCAAGTCACTCTGTCAATCATGCCCCCACACAGATGTATTATACCTTTTGATTGCCAGATACAAGTGAATTGAAAACAGAGGCTCCTAAAATGGTTTAGTGGCTCTTCTTGTAGGTAATCAATTACTCCTAATTGCTTAATAACGATATGATTTTATGATGTCTCTTTTACAGTCTCTCTCTCTCTGTTCTGTCCAAATGCTCAAAATATACAGCTTCCCAATAAATCCCCCTCCTCCTCGCAAGCAGCACAAAATGATCTTCAGCCAGCAGCTGAGATTGCTTCCAGCACAGAGTAATCTTGATCCAGCAGTGGGCTTTGATAGTTACCTCTCATCCAGGCAGTCCTAGCAATCCCCCTGTGCATGGGAATTGCTGAATTTCAGATGGGACTGTGATGAACTCCATTAGTGTCAACATGCTCAGCAGCCCCTGACAGTAACAGGGACTTCAGCGCTGTGGCGGCAATGAAATATTGGTACTTTGGTTAGGCATGAATAGAACGTGCTTGATGGAAGATAGTTGGCAAAAGAGTCATAAACCAGCATGTTACCAGTAATGAACAGATCAAAACCTGAACTTCATAGCGTTAGGATGTGACCTTCCCCCTACAAACAGGGTCATAGCTCAAATGGACCAATTCTGCTAAGTATCTGGGAATAACCTTGTATTGATGTGGAGGGTGTCATTTCCATGTTAGCTTAAGCTGAAGTAAGACTGTACTGCTGCCGAAAAGGATGTCTTATTCCCTTTTCCAACTTGTGGTTTCAGTTCCCTGTTCCTGCCTTGCAGTAATGCAAGTAAAAGTGCAGGAAAACACAAGGGGAGGGCCACCCCTTCTGACAGGGGGTCTCTTGCTGTAAAGCATTAACCAAACTGCCTGCTGAGGGGGCAACCTGCAAGGACAGAAGCCCTCTGCTGCCTGCAGGCCAAAGAAGATCAAATTCAGAGAGAAGAATGTTACTGAAAGCTTTAAAATTAGTGATAGCACAAATTAGGGGCCGCGCTGCAGGAGCAGCACAAATCTCCTTTGAGCAGTGAGCACTCCTGCATTTTCTAGAGGATGCTGGACAGGCAGAAGTTGTCTTAGCCAAGCAACAGTGATGCAACAGCTGCAGCTAGGCACTGAACTTGACAGTTGTCAATAAATGAAAGGTGGTAAAGCTTGATGTCTGAACCTCAACAATCTTGTGGTTTTGCCTGTGAAAGTTTCACCATGGGAAAGAACAGCAGGTAAAATCTGACTTACGCTTTAGGAAGTGTGGTGCTAAATTATTCTATACAAAGGAAATTAGACTGCCTCCTTCCCATGTGCTGATCCAGCTGATTTTCAGTTCCTGCCCTCCTTCCACGGCACAACTTCAGACCAGAGCCATGTCTTTCCACCGTCTCAGTGCTCTGCTTTCTGACTTCCTCCTGTCATGTCTCTGCCTACCATCCACACCCCCAGGCTGAACCACTTGTGGGAGTTAATCCTGGTAAAGAGTCATGAGAGCAAGCACTGGAACCACGAGCTACTGCCTTGTGAGGGTTAACACGTGCGAGCAGCCCCAGGAGAACTGCCTGCAACACCTTTCTCTTCCCCTGCAGCGTATTTGGGCAAGGTAATTTAGAAGCTGAACTACCTTTCTGTCAGCTCAGGACAAATGCCCGTGCAGGCCAGTTTCATGGGGTGGTGTAACTCAGTGGGGTGAGGGCTGCCTGGGCTATCTGGGGTTTCATACAACCCCAGGGACAGCCTATGTCTGCCTGAAACTGGCTTTATCAAGAGCTGAAAGGCCTCAGTGCCCCACTGGTGCTAAATTTCAAGTCTTTGCTGGCAGCACATCCAAGCCTCAGCAGAACACAGCCGCTTTAGCCCTCTTGTAAGATAAAGACTAAGTATTTAAGACACCACCAGCAGCGTTTAGACTTCCTCCTTGACAAAAAAAAAAATCACATCAAATATCCGTATTCTAGAAAGAATTCACAGTGGCTGGAAGAGTAGCTGAGGTACTCACCGTATATGAAGGCATGGAGTTGTTCTAGTAGTGGCTAAGCTTTCTGTTACTTGATCTGCTTGGCTGTCACTTGGACTTTAAGAGCTCACTAAGCTTGCCTGTAAGACATCTTCCACAGGAAAGAAAGCAAAACAGGAAGGCAGTTGCATTTGCATGGAAAAGTTGAAAGCTATGGCAGCGATGCAGTCTGATGCTGTTTCTCAATCCAAGGTGTTCATTATCTTGTTCTGCACAACAATGTTTTTCCTATTCCTACTTACTGCTGCAACCACTGCCTCTTTCATCATTCTATTACTGCACAGTCTTTAGGAAAGGATGTTTATGAGATAATCCATCTTTCTTCATATGCATAACAAAATAAATTAATAACTACATTAATAAAGCAGCTACAGTATTTTAAGTTCTTTTTTTTATTGTTATTGTAAATAATGAATTCCCCCCTGCCCAAATTATACAACAGAGCACAATTCTTATTCACAACTCAGAACTTCCAATTATTTTTTTTCTTCAATTTAGAGAAACTTACCTTCTCTATCTACTAGTATACCCCCAACTATTCTATTGACTGAAGGCACTAATTAGGAACAAAATATGCATTCTGGTTTTTGGAAATCACATTGCTACTTCAAAATTTAAACAAAGGGTTTATAAAGTTATATGGATCAAGATAGTGGGGTAGCACTACATATTTTGTCTCAAAAGATTGTGAAATTATTCCTCATCAACCTCCAAACTACCATACCAACAGCTGGAATTGCTTTCATTATTACTTCCTGGCAAGTATTGGGAATGACGGCTGCAGGAATCCTGTGACATTCAGAACTTTAGCATGATGAAAACTAATCTTCATTTTAGGAACATGGAAGCAAGCAAATGTGAATGTTAATGTTAATGTAATTAAAAATTTGCCAGTTGGGGAATGTTGGGCATGAGGCTTGAACTTAAAACTAGTCTAATTTTTTCACAGCTGTGATGCATGTGCGTATGGAGAAGACAGATGTACTGAATTCTAAAATATTTAACATTTGCAAATATGTATCATGCTCCTTCTGTGTGATTTGGTGTAACTCCAAATGAAGCTTTTATCCCCCCCTTTATCTTATGCTCAGGATATTTTACCTGCATTTACTTCTACATGGTGCATGACTGCCGGTCCCAATGCTAGACCTGAGGGCAAACCATAAAAATCTGGAAACATATGTATTTTCCTCGTTGTTCTCTGTTTTGATTTTGGAACTCAGAAGGGGATTTCCCCTTCCTGATTTTCTTTGCCTGTGGCCAGCAGGCAAAACCATCGCAGCGAAAGAAGACAGTTCATAAATATTAATCTAATTTCAAGCATGAGAATATATATTTCTGGTAAAAAAATCTATTAGTGTAAGACTGCAATAACTAATCTTATGCAACCAGGCTAGTGAAATCTGAAGAACAATAAAATAATTTCCATTTGTCCACCAATGTTTTCGATTTGGCACAAGACGACAGTACATGACTGTGTCACTAAACGTCAGGTATTCAAATAGTGAAACAGTTGGAAGCACACAACACCTGGGACCAAATTTTTTTCCAGGTTAAGGACTTCAGAGTCAATTTGCATTGACAATTCAGAGGCAAACCTAACGTGCCAAACCTAGCCTTTGGACTGACATCTGCCTGGGAGAACCTGCCACGTTAACTCCTTTTTCATTTTTTATTCAGGAATAAATGAACACCAGCTGAAGCCACCTAACATTCAGTTCCCAACAAGGACAGGCCCATTAAATTCAAAAGCAAACCATCTGCTGTTGACTGTCATTCAAGGTCAAAGGCATGCTGTCCCTTAGGTTAAATGTGTGGCTATACCAAATATTTCTTTTCTTTTCCCCAACCCAGCCTGGTAAGACTATGGAGAGCAAGGTGGGTTAAAGGTCAAAGAGGCAATGCCACATCTAGGTGTTCAGGAGGGCCCTGGATTTTCAGTAGGTGATGAATTTATGTCATGTTTCTCTGATATACTTGCCTTATAGGCAGTGCCTGTCTAGTACTCCCTACCAATCACAGCTTCTCCCTTGAGCCTTAGCAGAGGCTTTCCAGTACCTACAGAAGAGATGGGGAGGGACTCTTTATCAGGGAGTATAGTGACAGGATGAAGGGTAATGGTTTTAAACTGAAGGAAGGGAGATTTAGATGAGCTATTAGGAAGAAACTCATTACTCATTACTGTGAGGGTGGTGAGGCACTGGAACAAGTTTCCCAGAGAAGCTGTGGATGCCCCATCCCAGGAGGTCTCTAAGGCCAGGTTGCACGGGGCTTTGAGCAACCTTCTCTAGTGGGAGGTGTCCCTGCCCATGGCAGGAGGGTTGGAACATGATGGTCTTTAAGGTCCCTTCCAACCCAAACCATTCTATGATTCAGAGAAGGAAAAGTGAATGAGTCCTGCCCTTCAGGACTGTGAAACTGGGATATAACTTCCCTCAGCCATGAAAGAGAAGGGAGGTCTGTGAACCTCATCCTCATTTTTTTCTCTTCCCTTTTTTATATCAGGGACAATGATGGTCAGCAGGGAAATGCTCTCTGTCAGGTAGTCCAGAGCAACTGCAGGGCACTCATGCCTTGAAAGGTCCTTTCTTCTTTGAAAGCTTTGGCACTCACTCTGCCCCTAAAACTCCTTGGTCCACTTCTTAAGGGAAGGGCATACAACCTTCCCTTCTCCAGAGAGGAGGCAGAAGAGAAGGCCATAAAAGACTTCTCCTACTGCTCCTTGAGGCCAGCCTTGAGGACAGGAAACAGAGGACTGAGGACAGCCTAACCAGCCTTGCCATCTGTTCAACTCACTCATCAGGCACCAACATATTGCAGTGGGATGTGTTAAAATGAAAACACCCTTCATCTGCTCTTCTGATGCAGTATGTGGTGGGATCCCTCATTCTGCTCTTCCTTTCCCAGGCAAATGCATGAATGGGCTTCACCAACATGAAGGCCTTGTAAGGCAGTTTGCTTAATGGATTTACCTCACCTTTAATGAGTTTCAGCACATCTTCACAGAAAGTTTACATGTGTTTAGCTTGATCTTTTTTAATTCAGTTCATTAAACTGATAATGAAAATAAAGCTCAAGCACTAGGACTGTTAGTGAGCTGGTCATGGCTAAAATAGAATGCCCATTAAAACCCAAACTAACTGCTTCAGGTAGGATTTCTAGTTACAGAACTATTAATTTAAGTGTTTCACCATGCTACCGAGGTCCATTTTTTTCATGTACGTAATAAAAATGAATCTATTAATCTACAATATGCATATTTCCAGAAAGAAATGAACAGGAACATTTTAATTTTCAATCAGCATTTCTGGTAGATGAACACTATTAAGTACCATCATATAAAATATCTGTGATAGCTTAAGGGTGCAGAGTGAAACTACATGAATAAATAAAAGAGCCAGCAAGTGAATCATAAAAGCTTACATCTAAACCACAGACTTCTTTAAAAGAATAAATCAGGATTAACATAAGCGCATGCACATATTTGTGTGTATATACCTATGTGCTCAACCTGCACACCAAATCCCTTCAAAAACACCTACTTCTTTTTGAACCAGAGGGCACATATACAGTTGTGTGATGCTATTCCAAGCAGGAAAAAAAATACAGCTAATCCAAATATAATGATAAAATATTTATAGAAATTAATTTATAAACATATAAATGCTGGTCCATTTCCTGTTAAAGGCTGTTCACAAGTCCCATTATAAAACCTTACTTTCCATTATTTCCCAAGTGCCTGCTCCAGACATGCTTCAAGCTCCAAGAGCATTCCAGGTACCCTTGGTGAAAGCAAGTTCTGATTTAAGTGGGAGCAGGACAATGGCTGGACTTGCAGAAACCAAGCAAGACACAGCAACTGCAGGACTGCCTGACCTACCTAGCAACAAGGGCAGGTAGAGAATCTGAAACTGGTGAGGGAGGAAGATCAGGAGCCACTGGGAACTGGGGAGAAGAAAGGTTTTGACAAAAAAGAGGGATGCAGGGAGAAATGATCTGGAGGGATGAAAGTTCAGGGTAGAAACAATGACAGAGATGAGACAAATATTGCTGCTGGGTGGGAGCATCAGGAGGTAGACAGGAACTGAGGACAGATGGTCCTGCGTGGCAGGCAAGAGTGGGGCAGAGTATGGAGATCAGGTGCAGACTGAGTGGGATTCACCAAGCAAACACGTGGATCAAAGGCAAATGAGAAGACTTGAAAAGATTTCTGTAGATAGGTCCATGAAAAGATGTGTTATATAAGGGGGTAGTGGCGGGAAAGCAAAAAAGAGATGAATAACATCCCTAACTGCAAATTTATTTAGGTTTCACAGCATATATTTAGAAAGGGTGGGATTAATTTGCCATTTCTGTTTAGCACTTGGATCACTTAATTTCTTTTTTCTTTCTCTTTTTAAAGAATTTTGGTGCGTAATATTTATTCTCTGCATACTCCCACAAACACATGTACCTAAAGCACAAAGAAATGAACTGCTGTAAAGATAAGAAGTACTAGCTGAAAAATGGTTAATAAATTCCTTGAGGCTTTGAGAAGCAATGAGTAACAACAACCAAAACAAATAGCATCCACTGAAGGATATTTTTAATTTAACTTGTTCACTAAAGACTTTTCCCAGTCATGTTTGTTATAAAATATACTATGAAGTTGTTTGTCTGGATTTTGGAGGGGAATGGCCTGGAAGCTAAATCACAACCAAAACTGTAATAAAAAAGATGAAAAATGTACAAAAAGACCATATTAAAACTTGATTATTACATTTTAGTATCCTCAGGAAGTTGTTTACAATATATTTCTTCTTTCCTGATACTAAATCTTTTCCTTTCTGTCAAATCTATTTCACTCACCGTCTTTGTAGCTTAAACACTTTCTCAGTGGCAGCAACTGTATTTCTTTGTTGTCTCACCACCTGTTCCTCTTCAGGTATAGGTTTCACCTGTGACAATATAAAGCCAAATGTGCTTAAAGATTGTTTCACAAGATCTACGGAGCTTTAAACTTTCATTAAAGGTTTATTTGTTCTGATGAATAAATGTGTTATTTCAACAGTGTCAGAACAAAGTTCACACATACAAAAATCAGTAAAAGGTCCACCAATAATATTCTGCTCATTAAGAATGGATTTGTAATGGGCTACTCAAAATAAATATTTGCCTTCTTTTTTTACAGTATCAGGATGCCTAGATTTACAAGTCTATCACTTTTATTGAATTAATTGAGGAATAAAATGTCTATAAACAAATAAGATAGTAATTCACAAGTTGAACAACAAATTTGAAGTTCTTATTCTAGTTGAAGTAGTGCAGGAAATGCAATAAAAGAAATTTTACACTTTATGGCATTCACAGCAAAGAAAAGCAAAGCTTTCCTTACTTGAAAAGGGAATCTGTTAGTTCCTTGTTGGAACATACACAAATATGTGCAACAGTGGTAAATGCCACAGTTTAATATTTAATGATCCTATGATCAAAACGTTTTTATGTCATGTAAAAGGCATTAATTTATCATTCATTACTTCTTTATCTAATATTCTTTATTTTTTTTTATTACTTATGGATGACGATGTCTGTCAGTCTACTATATATATGTTTGGGTAGATCTTTGATGGCAAATAAAGATCAACAATGTGGTACAGGGGAGATTTTAATACTGAAAATAGAAGCACAGCTCCACGAAACCCTCCTCAAGTGGAGAGGAAACTTGAACACCCTCATCTGCCCATCAGCTGTCAGAACAAATCATCTACATGTGATGGGATATGATGGGAAAGGAAAAGAAAAAAAAAAACAACATGAGAACATATTTTTTCCTAGTTTTTGGTGCTGTTGTTCCTTTGCAAACTTGTCTCCTATCAACGTTTCTATGTGGAAACGTCCTCCCTGGAGTAAGTCTGCCTAGAAGTGCTCCCTACTCCAGTGAGCATCATGGTGCCAGGAAAAGGAGTGAAAATGGGGCATGTTCTTTCAGCCACTGCAAGATTAAGAGTTCCCTAGATGAAGTATTTTTCTTAATATACCTCCAAGAGCTAAAATTTTTCCAAGTGTTTAATTTCCAAGTGAAAGGAAAACACAAAATCTACATACCTTTCACCATAGTCACTTGTGGGGCTCTGCAGCTCTGACTTGCCAAATTCAGACTCATTCAACCTTGCAGTATTACTACCCCCTGAGACAAGATCTCCACAGAAATCATAACAGCTTTGGAATATGGTGCTGCGCTCCTCCACAAATATCATTAAAGCTAATAGTCCGTACATCTCATGTCAGCAAATCCTCAAGAGCAAACTTTGGGTTTCAAGTGTGGAAATGGTCTAAGAATAAGCTCTCGGTCTCCTCTCCACCTCTCTGTCTCACAATTACCTTTGATTTTGTTTCTCTAGCAAGCAAGTATATGTAATGTCCAGTGCATGGAGGAGCAGGAGAATTGTCTCACACTGTCCCTTCATGCACAAGATGTGGCAAAATTACATCTGGAGCCTCAATTACAGCACAGAAAACATCGAGCCCATGATGAAGAGTACTTGATATTTCAAGAAAGTTGAGGAAAAACCCCCAGCTCCTGAGATCACGCACACTGTTGCTGAGCACGTGCACAGAAATGGGGCATCATTTCTGGGTTATGTGGTGCAACAAGTGGTTTGCACTAAATGAGGGTGTCTGTAAAGAATTGCTCTAGAGGATTCACTTCCATCTCTCTCCAGCTATAATTTGGACACAGATGGAGAAATTGCATTCCCCTCAAGGATGGCAGATGGGGGAAAATATGGATGTACTTCCATAATTTTCACAAGGATCTGACAATTATTAATAGTTAGTCCTTAGATAGCACTTTACATTTACAAATCTCAGTACGAGCTGTATTTAATTAATGATAAGTCCTTAAATACACTGGAGTTGAACTAATGCAGTTTAGAATGACTGATGCATGCAGACAGAAGAATTGTTAACCTTAATGAATCATGTTTGGGACAGTGGATGGAATAAGTATTAGAAATATGCTTGGACAGTGTGTCACAGGCTGGTAAGATAAAAATTTAGTCATCTGACACAAACTGTTTTGTAGTCTTCCAGCTTTTGACTGTTTTCCTGGTAGATCAATAGCCATGAGGTAAGCTGAGATTGCAACGTGCAGCAATGAGAAGATATGCAGCTCATGGCGTCACAGGCACTGGTTTTCCTTGTATGGTACCAGTGCTGCCAGGGGAGTTACTTACTGATTCCAGATGGGTTTAGCAGATGCAGAATCAAGCCCACGAGTAACCATTAAATTACAGTCACTATCAGGCTTCTGAAAAGGGGCATAGTGAGTATTGGTAATTAATGAGTATAATTTTTATATCGCTAATGTCAGCAAAGCAATGCCTTAATGAAAGACCTGGATGAAGACCATATGTTTTTCAAACAGATCACCTTGATGATTTTGTGGTATGAAATACTTGGGATGAAACAGTTACCTCCTAAGCCAAGTCGAGAGTGATCCTCTTCTGGGTATAACAGCACTTCAAAAACTTTGACCATCAGCATCCATTACCTACAGGAACTGCATCCTCACAGAAACCCAGCAACACGCTGGCTCTGTGCCCTGCATTGCTTTTTAGAAATATCAGACGTTATCTCAACGTAATATATTTACAATTGCATTTTGAATATCTCTAGAGTGACTGGCAGACAGATCAATTCTTTTGATAAAAATGACTTTTCAATATTAAAAAAATCCATCTGAGCAGCCTGCATTTAAATTTTCCTTTAATATATTGCTGTTAAATTTTCTGTGTCTGCTTCAGTGTTTATGAGTAATGCCATTATTCTGTGTCCAGATAAGCACCATTCCATTCGTTTTCTATTAAATTTTCTCATCCTTAACCCCTTGAATTGAGGGATACGACAGGCACAGCTGTTTCAGAGGCTGCGAGCAGAGGCTGCAGCAGAGGACCGAGTCTTATGAGCACTGATTACTCACCCTTGCACTCACAGGGTGCCCGAAGGGCTCCTTCCAGCCTTGCTGCTTAAGCTTGCTTATCTCCTCTGAGGCTAAAGCTGGGTTTTGAATGACTTGTGGTACTGACTCCAGAATTCTTGCATTGGCGTGAAAGTCCCCAGAAGGTTGTAAAAAAAATACTTTCCCAGCTGCAGAGTTGTTATTTAACTGTACAAAAAGCAATGGCCTACACCAGGAGAGCAAGGTGCAGGTATAACCATACTGAATACTGAGGTTAGGCATTTCCGTGTGTCAAACATATATGCTATTACTAATAATATCATAAAGTATCTTGATATTATACTTATTTCTTAAAATGATCTGCCACATTATAACAATGTTTATTCTTTCAATCATGCAAGATACTGAGACTTTGCTCCTTTATGGCCACATCAATTAACTTCCCCCCACAGAAACAAATGACAAGAGGACACAGTTCTTGCTGGACGTATAGGTAGGCTGGTAGCTATGGTAGCAAGCCTTTGCTAGAGTGAGCCCTGTTTTGGAAATAACAGTGCACAGGCTACACAGAGCAAAATAAACACAGATTTGTTTACTAGTAACCTGCTGTGATAAACAGAATTGAAAAGGATTAGGTGATCCTTTGGGAAATGAGTCTCTTCTTCATATTAATTACACTGACAGTAGCTTATTAATGCTGTGTCAGCTTTTGTTTATAGCTTTCACAGGAAAAAAAAAGAATTAATAAAACAGAACATGAATGTAAATACACTTATTTGTTTGCTTGGTACACGTTTCAGTGGGTATTTAAATAAACAAATTAAAATACCCTCACCATTATGAGACAAAGCAGAAGAATTAAACCAAAATCACAACAGAAAGCTGTCAAATGCTCACATTTTGCTGCTTGGAGAATGCATAATACATGTAGCATTTTCTTTGTGGGATCAGAAAGTCACATTATACTGCTCACCTTCACCGCCTTTTTCCCAGTGAGGTCTGTGGTTCAGTTTTTGGGGGAGAGAACATGAAGAGTTCCAGATCCATAAGCAGCCACGCTTCTTCTTTCGCTCAGCTCTAAAAATCATTACAAAATAATCTGAATTGTTCCCCTCTGAGACATTTGTGTTCCAGAACCCCAAATGCACCTTACCCCATTCCCCAAAACAGGAGAGGCCTGTACCAAGGTTACGCAGTAACACACACGCTCCTACCAAAATGAGCGAGAAACACAAAGGGAACTGCTTGGGTTTTATAAATAATGCAACAGTGAACTGTTTTGTTTAAGAGAATGAAATACCAAGGAAAGGTCTAAAGTGTTTGAAATGGAAAAGAAGCCTAATGTTTCATCAGACCTCTGTTCTAGTATGTGTAAAAACACCTGGTCTTGCTCAACTTTGTGCATAGCTGTGACAGCAGCTCCATCAGGATCCCTAAGACAGTCGTGGAAAAAGTCAGTATGCAAGAGTGTTATCCCATGAAAACCTCCTTTCCTTCTTTTATTCTGTTTAGCCACTTAATTCTTCTCAAAGTCCCTCATCTTTTATTTTCTCCCTCAGGAGTTTATCTCCTCTCTCCTTACGCTGGCTCAGCCCAGATGGGAGTACCAGGGATCTCAGTGGCAGGTACTTCACTCACTAAATTAGGATCTTCAAACTGAAAATGCAATCTGTAATTTTATAGCAGTCTGCCCTGCTTGGGACATTAATCTTGCATTGTTTGTGGGGGTTAGGACTTGGTGCTTTATCATAGATCAAACTCTAAAAATAAAAGTATCAGTAATAAAAACACCACAGCTGGCTGGGACACGCTGCTGAGGTTCACTGTCGGAGGCACAGGGAGAAGTTGCTCGGACCAAAATCCATCACCCTGAGGTGTCCCTGGCACATTTTCCCCGATACTCCCGGCGTCACAGTGAGTCAGCCACTGCTCCTCAACTGCCAAAACTACGTCAGCTGCCTGGGGTTAGTCAGAGGGAGGCCAGGGGGGACGGCAGTCCCTCCCCAGATGCTATCACTAAATAGGCTGTGGCCCTGAATACAGAGCAGAGCTGTGGTGGAAGGGCAGCCAGGCCCTCAGGAGGCTCTAGTAGCCCTGAGTGACCTACTTAGATGATGGTCCACAGCTTCACGTAGCCTGTTTGTTCCTAATTGCTACCCTCCTGCCACCTATTTCCTACTTGCGTCACAGGGTACCTCGGTGGCTGGTCCCACACCAGCCATCAGAGACACAACCCAAAAACGGGATCCTGTGTCCAGTAATGGGGGTTGGGGTCTCAGGAGCATCATGGGCTCCGTGTTTTGCTTTCTGGCACGCCAGGGTTCACCTCCATCTCAGCAGGGCAGAATCTGCACACCCAAAACCTGACCGACTCACGGCCTGGCACACCAAGGAGATGCAGGCTGATGTTGTGGAGACAAGACTAGGGAGGTGCACAATCAGATCTCTGGAAGTCTGATGGGCCTTAGCTTTCTACAGAAGTTGTCTTTGTCTAGAAACACCCATATTATTCTGGCGAATAATACAGCTCCCTTGCAGAAAGGCTGTGAAACGCAACAGAGCAGGGTGTGTGTTTGCACACATATACTAATAATGTAAAACAGATGCTCAAAACCCATGATTTGATCTCATATAAATGTTTATAATATTCCCTAGTTCGGACAGGCAAGCTTTTCTGCTTTGGCAATTAAATGCATGTTTGGCTGCATTCCTATACATTGATAGCATCTATTGTTCGTTACAATAAACAGCTGGGTTAAATAAATATATAAAATTATATAGGAAATTATTTCTCTATGGCTCACTTTTTCTCCTATTACTTGTCACATGTAGGAAGGAGGTTTACAGAAGTCCTGTGTGTGTTGCTGGTCTTATGTCATGTTTCCAATTTTGAGAGCCTTGTTTAGAGCTTTGTTATTTTAACCATATGCAGACATAAAATAGCAATATAGTGATAATGAATATTTACCATTTCAGTAGCTGATTTCTCTTACAGAAATCCAACTGCTTAATTTCTATTTTACTCATATTTGAGTGGATGGTCTGGCACAGATTAAAATATAAGACGTAACTGTACCTCAAGCACCTGTGTCCAGTTCTTCTAGGTCTGGACTAACATTTATTACATACAGGAAATATAACATGGATTGTCAACAAAAGTTTTCCTGCCTTAAATTAGCATATGTATCCACAGCATATGGATTAAGAAAAACTTAAAGGAATGGTTAGAGAGCGCACACTGGAAAGTGAAAAAATGTTAATTTAGCTAAAACCTCAGAACCCCCCAAATATTTCAGAGCAGAAAACTTGAGAAGTCAGATCCCTGCAATGCTAATACAACATCATCAATGACAACTGCATCCTGAGTAGACTCATTAAGGAGAATGCCCACAGAAGAATACTTGTATCCTCTTTTTAGATGCAGAACAATCTGGTCATCAGGCAATAATCAGCCTGACAGTAATCACTCCAGCTAGCTGAGGGGACTTTTCATAGCACCATCTGAAAGAAGCAGCTTTTGATGCTGAGCATTTAGCCTTGCTGTTGTCAGGGTGACTGGAAAAGAATACATAGAGTGGGATAAAACAGAAAAAAATATGTTAAAACTTTATTCATGGACAAAAATCAATTTTAAAGAAACAAAATATTGTTTTTAAGTCATACCAATCATGCCCAAAAATACTAGGACTACTTGAAATAAAATGAAGTGTTTGATTTTATCTAGCAGTGAAAGAATACAAAATTTAGGGCAAAGCTAAAGTCTGATATGACAAAATGTTTACAAAATGGTTTTCTTTATTCCAGCCTGCTTGAGATGAGGGAGAAAAGGTTATGCCTTGAATGAATGAAAAGGGGAAAAATAACAGATAATGATATTTTTGAGTGATTTACCAGCTGGACCACTCTTCAGATCTCATAGCTCCTAGTCTGCAGGGATTTTGCTCTGTGAGCAGCATGGTCCTGTGCAGCAAGGTAACAGGTATCTAGCTGCAGATCAGGTGCTGCCACACTGCTAACCCTCTGCTGAGCATCCTACCCTATTGCTGACCTACTGCGAGATGACTCATGTGAAAAGCTGACTCACATACACCTTCCTAGAAAGGCATTTCCTTGACTTCAGGTACTAAATTAGAGCAAAGACATTGTGTTTAAGGCCCAGCGCTGTAGCACATGGATTTGAATAAGTCATGCATGTGAGCAGGACCTTGTTTTATCCCTGAGCAGTGGTGAAGGGGAAGAGAAAGGGTCTTGCATTTTCCCATTCATATTTTAAAAACCTAAGACATGGTATAATATATCACCTAGAATTAGACAATAAATAAAAGGGTAGAACTAATCTGTATTCTAAACTAAAATGCATCTTGTACATTAACAAAATAAGTTTCAAAGTGAAATGCCAAACCTTAACTGTGCTAACATTGAAAACACCAAAGAAATTTAAAATTATTCCCTACCTTGTGGCGATAAACCTCATGGTGATTGCCTTAATCACATCACCTGTGGTTTTTCAAAGAACTATGGTCTTATTCCTCACCCAGGATGGACCAGTCTGTGGAGCTGCTTTTCACGTCTGGTAAAAAACCAGTTTGTATGGAAACCAGCAAAGTGAACCATGCAGGGGGAGAATGATCCCCTCTGTCCCGGTCCTTATTATGGCCAAGGTTGCTGAACAAAGTCCTCATGGGCTGGTTTCTCTCCCTGCCTCTGCTGAAGAAGGTGGCAAGCCAAGTTCTTCTGCAATGGCAATGAACTGTGGAGTCACTACAGCCAGGGTGTTGAGCCAGAGTCCCTGATGCTCAGCTTGTGGAGGTGCAGGAGGTGAGGCTGGAAGGCAGCCTTGCTCCTGCTGACCAAGGGCTCTGTGCAGAGAGAGGTGTCGGCACCATCAGTCAGCAGGACACCAGTATTCATGCAGGGTTCAGCTTCCATCTTCCTCTGCCCCACTGCTCTTGATAGGAACAAGGATGGTCCCTCTCTGACTTGAAGGATCATGGCTAAAATAGTGTTTGTCAAATGCTGAGAATTGTAGTCATAGATGCCACAAAGAGGCCCACAAAGCAAAGAATAATGCATTTTTTGCAGCCGAGCTTGTTCAGTATTTGGTAAATAGCCCATTAAACTATAAAAGAACAACAAAAATTAAGTGTTTGCTGATAAACCAGGTACCATCTGCTTTGCACCAGGGCCAGAGTGTTGTAGAAATAAAAATATGTGGTCACGCAATGAAAGGTTTTGTCCTCAGCACAGGGAGGATGCTAAGCCCTCACTTTCTACCACTGTAGTTCTTTACTCAGCAAGTATCACGGCCTTTCCCACTGCCTGCTGCATGCAGCTGCCTTGTGTATTGCCATTTCCCGACTCAGCACACAACACGCAAACACTGCGTCTCACTGAAGCAGCAAGCATTGCAAGAAGACATCTTTCACCAAAGTGGAAGAGAAACCGAAACAGGCACAGAGAAATGGTCCAAATTTGTAGGGTACCTACATGTGATGATGGTCTTGCCAGGTGGCTGTCGTTATTGTCTCCAGATGACGTGCGCTTGCTGGGGGTTGAAGAGCCACATCCACTTCCCGGGGAACTGAAATGTTGGAACGCTGGATAAGGAGGACAGGGAAAGAGAGTCAAGTTTGGTCAAAACAAGTTGCTTAAAGCACATGGTCTGTTTTCATTTTTTGGCTAAAACACCACAGTGAAAATGTGTTGTGTGATGACAGAAAGAGGGAAATTGCCATCTGCCGGTATCCACTACAGCTAACAATATTTTCCTATCCAAACACCAAAACTGTTTCTGTGCCATATATGCTCAAGCAGCTGGCAATCGTAGCAGAGCAACAAGCTGCTTCAGTGCTTTGACACGTGGTTAAACGAAAACAGAAGTAGAAGAAACAGTGAGAAGATACTGGCAAGTGGTTAGAAACTGGCAACTTACTGAGCACTGATCTGGGTCTAGACCCCAGATCCTCTGTAGCTCTGGGGCAAGTAGATCTATGGTTTTGTGTGCTCCTTGCAGGAATGAAAAATTCAGCTTCCTTCCTGCGCTCAAGGTATCCAGCTAACAGACACTGCAATCACCTGCAACCCAACTGATTTAGCATGTCTCCCTGTATTATATGTGTGTTTATGCTCCCAAGTGACTGGTACCAGGAACTGCAACAACTTGCTGCTTACCCAGATATCCTCAGCCACAGGGCAAGGGAATGGATTGCAGTTGGCTCCTCACAGGCAGCAACTGTGGCATTCACTGGTTTTGCTGTAAATGTAAATCTACATTTACAAAGTTACTGTAAATGACCAAGGGGGCCACAGATGCCCCCGCAGTGACACAGACCACGTGTGTCTCCATCTCTGGTGGTTGTGCAAGACATGAAGGATGAAGGCAGGTGGAGACGCTGGAGGAGAAGCCCTTGCAAAAGGTGGGCAAAAATCACATAGCTCCTGCTGGCACAGATGGTGGACCCGTAGATGCCACGTAGTATGTCATTCACATTTCAAAAACTTTTCTAAGTTTGGGGCAATCTTTACAAGACAAGCCTGTCTGGCGCTGCTCTTTGTGATAAATGTTTTAAGTGGTGGGTCTTGTTTTGTTTTGATTTTTTTTCATGAGCATCCTAGTGATATTTTTTTCCAATGCTCATGCTTTTGATAGCAAATCTCTCTGAAGTTTCTTGTTTGCTTCTGCTGCTGACCTCTCATTTCAGTAGATCAGGAACGGGGGTGTGTGTGTCTGTGTGCTGATATATCCAAAGTGCCATCAAGCACAAGGTGAACTTCCAAAGCTGCTTCTTTCTCCACTTTTTAGCTCTCTAACAATTTTTATTTTCCTTTTATCCTTCTGTCAATTCCCTAGTGACTCAATATGAACTTGTTTGAAATAAACTAAGATAGTTTGGCCTGGGAAAAGACAAGCTACAAAAGGCATAATGCGAAAAAAGAAAACACCACTTTTTTTTTTTTTCTCACATGTGGGAGAGGAAAATAGGTCCACTTTTCACTTTCTTCAAAGGAAGATACCACTTGTTGCTTCTTTTATGCTTTTGCAGGTGTCAAAAATGTCTAAGAAATGCCTGTCACTGATTAAGGAGAAGGGACAGGGTGTTAAGGAAGCTGGAGGAGGTATTGTTTTCCCATATACTTTCATTCACTGTATCCCATTTTCAGCATCCTGCTGTAACATGGCTTTTTCTGACAGGTGATGAGAGACATTTATGCACAGTTCCACTTTTCAGCCTAAATCCCTTCCTAGACATGAATACAAACTGCAGCTATATCTGGGATTTCAAACACTATTGTGGAGAAATCTACTATTGACACGGAAACCAAAGAGAAACTCTCTGTCTATTAGAAAAAAGAAAGAAATTGGCTTGCAGCTTACTTAAAGAGCTGGAATAATAGAAGCTTTCAAAATACTCCATTCTCTGTGATTTGAAAGCCTCATCTGGGTCTATGTTTCAAATACTGTTGGTAGATCTCCTCCTATTCCATGCCTGCAAAGAATCCCAGAGCTGAGGCTATGGAAGAAGGGGTAGTTTGCTAATAAAGCATCCTGTGGAGGGGATTCAGTTACATAAAAATGGGCTTCTATTGCCTTTTGAGATGTTACAGACCCCCTTGGATACAGACAGGACTATCAGGACATGACTCAAACTTTACAGGAGACTCCCACAGTTCTTTGGGAACAAATGAGGATCAGATAGTTTGTAGTACCTAAAATGATGTAGGTTGTCTGTGTGTGGAGAATGGGGCTGAACCTTGTAGTCTGCACAATACACAGCTGCTTTGAATTTCCTTCCTTCCTTCCTTCCTTCCTTCCTTCCTTCCTTCCTTCTGTTCATTTCTAACTGCAGTAGGCAATACTTTCTGTGTTACTTCAAAGAGTGTTAGTCTCCAGTAATTTTATTTCAGAAGCCCTTCATTTTGGAATTTGGAAAATGAATTTTGAAATTAATTTGGGATTTTCATATTCCACTTTGACTTACAGATGTCTGAAAAATAAGCACCTAACTTTGAGTAACTTGCCCTGATCCCTATATTCTGTATAGCCTATCAATACAGGCGCTCTCAACTGCTTAAACTGAGAAGGAAGAATCGTTATCTGAAACTACCTGCTATTCTTCACTAATTGCAGAAGAAACCCAGAGAATTTGCTTAGACTAGATCCTCACTTCAAGAAGTTTAAAATGAAATTAGAAGTATCCCCCACTTTGCATCAGGCGAAGTTAACAAATAAAACCTTCTCACTCCACTCTTATATTTAGTTCTAGTGTTTCTACAAGTTGCAACAGATGTCTCACTCTTCGAAGGCAATGTGAGCTCTCTGCTTATACTTTGGGAAAGTCCACGGTTCTTTAATCCATTGTCTTGTTAACTTCATTATAACCACTAATAGCGAATTTAGATAAAACGGTATAAAACCTTCTAGTCCATCAGTGAGGGGAGGTGGATTCACATCTCTGTGAACACAAATAACACAATGCTGTCTCTGCAGGTCTTGATTAGACCTTGAATGAGGAAGAGAAAATTGGATCTTAGATTCCTGGAATGATATGAAGAGCTTAATTTAAAAAACTCATCTATGAAGTGAACACCTACTTTCTATTTCTTGAGATGGAAATCACTTTTAGTGAGCAACACTAATGTCTGTTTATTTAAAGTGGTTGTTCTGGCATCTTTCTTGTGTTTTTAAAGTTTTCAAGACTATTAGAGGGTGACATAAGATACCTGAAGGGCTGGTAGCTTTTAAGCTTCCATGTTTTTCTTGATTTAACAGCACAGCAAGTGAAATTGTCAGAAGTTCCAGAACAACATAGGAACCCATGGGCTGTTTTGAAAAGAGATGCAGGGCTCAGATTCACAGTTGAGCTATGATGATTTAATAAGTTTTGCTGCTGTTTGCCACGGGCCAGAGAAGCACTTCCAGCCAGGCACAGCGACTTAGCTGACACAGAGGTGTCATCTGAACATGGATCTGAAATCTCAGCCTTCCTGGATCTGTGCAAAGCTGCTTGACTTCTCATTAGATTTAAAAGTGGGACCGGGTATCTCAGTGTGGTGAGATACCGAATTCTACCCTTGATTGTTTAGGCATTTTAATTGAATGGGAATTTGTGTTTTACACCTGTGACTAGATCTGGCATACATGGAGCTCTTCTGCCATGAAATTATGATCCTGCCACAGCACTGGAATGTTTGTAGGAACCTCAGAAAGTCTTTTAGCCCATCTTTAAGCTCTGAGGAAAGATCACAGGGCACTGCTGATAGAAATCTGTCTGATAGATGATTCTCAGAGAAAGTCAGTAAATAGAAGTGTCCAAAGTAATCATCCCAAATAATCATTGCTAAAATAGGAATAGGAATTAAGATGACATGATTATTTGTAATATATCAATTTTGAAAAGAAATTACAAGAGTTTTTGCCAAATATGTTCCATCTCATGCAACGGCTGGAATTCACATCTATAAAGTGTATTATAAGAACTACCCACAACAAGTTACTTTGGCCCGTCAGCTTCATCATGGCTTTGAGTCACCTCAATAAGTACATTTTAATTTACTCCCTCCCTGCCCCCCCTCCTGCCTGTTTTTGTTTGGGTTTTTTGGGTGGTTTTTTCTTTGGTTTTGGTTTTTTTTTGTTTTTCTCAAATGAGTCTACTGAGTGATCCAGATGCTTTCATTTGTGATAGATAGTAGGAAGGAAGGCAGCACGTGTAACTAACAGACATTCTACTGTCTGTGATTTTACTGTGCACAAATCCAGCACACATCCCACACTACACTTCTGTAGAATGCAGCTCTATGGCAGAGACTCTCAGCTACGGGGCACAGAGGTCTAATGCTAAACAAAGTATTCCTAAACAGGAGTTGGAAAGACTCTGTGCTGGGTGAGACACCATCCACTTCAATGAAGGTTCAGTATCTCCACAGATGTAGGCAGAGAAGAAAATGTTTACAACTCAGTCAGAGGTGGAAGCACTTCACAGTGCCAGACTATTCGTAAGAGACGGTATTTTTATAGTATCTGCCAAGTGAATTTGGTGGGATACAGCATTGAACACGGCCCAATTTACTTAGTTACCTGCCTAGCCTAGCCATCTGGTCAGCTTTGTAATTTATTTGTCACTAACTTTAATCATAAATTGCTCACGCTCGGAAGCAAAGGAAGAGAGGAAATCACCTCGGTGCTCACACACTGACAGATGTGCCTCACCCCTTTTTGGATTTAGTAGATAGAAACTCAATATATAAACTCCTCTCTCTGTCTAATCACAAACTTAATCATCCCTTGAGGTGAATATTGATCCAAGCTTTGCCCTACTCCCTCTTTGCTTCCTGAATGAGTACATCCTGATATTGCCCTCAGCATGTCAAAAATTTGCCTGATACAGTCATTCATTTCTGATGAAAGTCTTCTTAAAAATACACCATAAAAATAAATGGTGATGACAAGTAGCTGGTTTTGGCAAGCAATTTCCACTCAAAGAGCAACTATCTGCTCAACTACAGCCTTTCACAATAAACTCCTTGGCCATAGAAGTCGGTTCCCAGTTTTCTCTAAAGAAGGAAGTCTGCAATGTTTGTCAAAGCAAATAAATAGGAGGAGATGCAAAGCAGCTAACAGCTTATACATGAAAACCTATTTCCAATTTTCCAGCAATAGAGTCTTTCCAAAAAGGTCCTCTCAGGAAAATGGGGCTGTCATTTACTTTATATAATTATCTCGAAGCATGTCTTGATTTGCTATATCGATAAATGCTGTATTGGCAAGTGCACTTGAAAAACTAGCACACAGAAACATGATATCTTACAGGAAGCTACTACTAATAATGCAAACCTTTCAGAAGAAAAAAAAAAAAAGAAAAAAGAATAGCAGTAATGTGTACAAACCTATAGTCATATGGAATAAAAGAAACCAGGAATATCATACATAAAAACTGGTTAGGTCTGTGTGAAAAAAATGTGTTGAATGGTAAAAATATTTTTTCATTACACCAATTATTTTTGATAGTAATACCAAGCAGATAAGCAGCTATATCAAAATTATCCTCCTTCCCATACATTTTTTTTAGAACACATATAAGATCGCCTACTATAATAACTATTTAGACACAAAATATGGCACAGCATCAATATGGCTTGACTGTACATCCACTACCCTACCAGTAAACAGGAACATGGACCTGAAGCCAGCTGATAGCAGGCACTTGATTTTGCACCTGCCACACACAAAACCTCTTCCCTAGCTGATATGTGTACTGTATCACTTTCTCTCTGTCCGCATACATGTCAGCTTTCCACAGGTCCTTCCTAAATCTCACCCTTGTCACAGGCAGACCAGATTATTCCTCCTCCCCATACAGTTCTGAGAAATCCAACTCCTCCTAGCTCAGAGGCAGCAGGGCTGAAAAATTGACAGTGAGATAAAAGTAAAACATGAAGTACAGTATAGGGAGGCAACCAGTGCCAGATATAGGACTGGAATGAGAAAGGACCAAGTAAATTAACTTCTTAGATATTCACTTGTGTTAACCTCTGCCAGCAGCCACACGCCCAGCAAGATGCTCTCTCAATCCCTCTCTTCAACAGAAACAAGGGGAGAAAATAGGATGAAAAAGCTCGTGGGTTGAGATAAAGAAAAGGAGATTGCTTACCAGCTACCATCACAGGCAAAACATACTCAGCTTGGGGATAGTTAATTTATTTCCAATTTAAATAGGTTTGGATAATGAGAAACAAAATGAAAACAATTCTTTCTCCCTGCTCTCATCCCTGATTTTTCTCCTAGGCTCAACTTCACTCCTTCGTGCCCAACTCCTCTATGTCCCACCCAAAGTAATGCAAAGAGTTGTGCCACCCCTGATGTGCCCACCCGTGGATGATGGGCTCAGCCACGTCCTGCAGTGGGTCCATTGCAGAGGTGGCTAGAACCGGCTGTGTCCAGTGCAGAGCAGCCACTGGCCTTTACTAACTGTGTTTCCAAGGTGACTTTCATCAGGTAATAGCCCCCTCCACTGGCAGCAGCTTGCCAACTACACCCAATATACACCGCAATTGGTTTTACTTAATATTTTCAACAGCTGAAGCTCAGTTTAGCAAAGTGGTAAAAGGAAAGAGGTAGGACTTTGCATTGCATTGCTCTAACACAGTAGCAATCTCTAGGACACACTGTCTGGAGAATATCAGCTTACTCTTCCTCGCTGACCTTCATTGTCACTAATAACCATAATACAAAACAGCCATTCAGCAGCCTTATACCACTATTTACACAACTCAGCTTAAAAATCTGCTTTTTGATTAACCTTACTGTGTCTTTGCAATGAGACCTGTCATTACCATTTCCGTTCCCTGGCACAGAACCCAAAGTGCCATTTGCAGAGGTAGCTACGTCTCAATCAAGGCAGGGTGCAGTCAGAAAACAACGCTACAAAGTGCTGAATTTAAGGTTATTGTGCGCTACATATGCAGACTCCCCTCGAGTCCTGCAAGATGGAGTCTTCCTAACTCCCTTCTGATTTAGTGCCTCCACCTCCCAGAGCAAAAACAAATATCTATTACCTCTTAAATGAAGCAGATGAGAATTTCTCAGCTTTAGGGATCTTGAAAAATATACTCAAGCTTTCCCAGTGGAATATCTGCAACAGTTTGTTTTTTCTTAAATGAGCACTCATGTACTGATTTATGTTTACAGCATCTGGCTATGTAAATTTTTAACATAAACCTGTATTGTGTAGGAAACCAACACCTATTATTATAAATAGGTTTACATGGATGCAAAGCTTTCCCTCTAAGGATTTCAAGCATGACTCATTTGCCGTCCCTACAGTTTATCCCTGAGGACCTCCCCTCTCAATAACCCTGAAGGAGGTCAGAGGCTTGACTGGATTAACACTGAGACACACAGGCAAATGCAGTCAGGACTATGCCTGAGTGATTTTGATTTACAAAACTAGGTTGGAGATATTCATCTGCCTCTGGAGGAGCAAACAGCAACTGTTCAACAGCAGCTTGTCACTGCTCTTAACGTTCCTCTTTCTGCATAGGGGGTATATTACATTGGATGTTGCAAGGTGAGTGCTTATAGTGGGGAAATATATTTGGTTTTCTCTATAACATGCACATCTCTCTACTCCTGGGTGAGCTCTTGGGACAACATCACTTAATCCCAGTGAAATATGTTGTTGGGGTTTTTTTCCCTTCAGCTACATACTTCTCTCCAGCTCATATTCACAAGTGCACCTATTTTCCTCCTTGTATGTAGACTTTAGAAGTCAAAATCTATGTACTTTGAGTTTCCTCTGTCCTTCTGGAATAGCTGTGATTCCTCACTCCTCTGGACACTTGCAAATTCCATCATTTGACCTCAGGTAGGTTGTGTCCACCCTTATCTGGGCTTCCAATAACAGGAAAATTATTCTAGAAAGAAAGTCTTCATTTCCACTGAAACATGCAGTGCAACACCTGTTTAAAGAAGGAGAGGCTCCAGATGTTTGGTACAAGGTGCTATGGCTTTGAGTTGCAAGCAAACTCTGCAACATGGGAGAGAAGATCTTGTTTCCAGAGACAACTCCTCACGATGCAGTCTAAATCCACCCTGTGTAGGCAATGCAGAGGAAGCATCACCTCCAGGCTTGACCGCAGGCACTCACCCTCTGGCCTGTAGGTAACGGCCCTTGCAGAAGTAGGAGAAGACTCTCTCCTGCCTGCAGGATTTGCACACTATCTACCATTCCTGCTGTGCTACCTCTCCTCTTCTTGCACATGCTCTGCAACGAAGATAGCTATAAAACAGAACACACCTGCCCTTCGACTGAAATTTTACTAATTTGATATCCTTCCCTGTTTTATCGCTGGTGCTGATAATGAGCCGTTTGTTTTGGCACTGATATTAGAGATACCTCTTCCTGAAGAGAGGGAACTGCTTATTTGAGGTTTTTTAATTGTTCTGGCCAGGCTAAACCACCAAACTTGTTATAAAGCTTTTGTGTAGATTATTACCAACAACATTAGCATATTAATTATTCCTCTGTGGATTCCTTAAATGTTAATCCACCACATACTGCTAATTAAAGAGGGCACAGCTATGAAACTAGTAGCTGAGACTACAGCCCCGTATCCAGCCAAGTTTTCTGTTACCTGACAAAGAAATCAGCTTTCATCACCTTTTTGACACTGAGCTGAAAGTCTCTACTTTCAGCAGTCACTACCTGCCTTAACTCACCAGCAAATAGTGGCTTGCACACATAGCTTGGCATCCTCAGAATTACTTCTGGTTTGCCCTGATAAATATGGACTCCTGGATATCACTATATACTCTAATTTCGCTCTTTCCCATAACAGTTTGATCTGGAATCTGGGGGCTAGGGAAAGCCTATCTAAATCTAAAACTTATCTTGTTCTGGCCCTGGATTAGGCCATTAGCAATTGCAGACAGGCTGATCTTGGATTTCACTTCCGGGTCATGTTGCTTCCCAGTACAGTCGTCTCCAACACAGAAGTCAGTTTCAGTTTTAGGGTGTGTTAGTGCTTAAGACTCCAATTTCATTTACAAGTGCCTTATATCAATGAACTTGTGAGAAGAACCACTGCTGCCACAACCAGGCTGCAATGAGCTGGCATTGCCAAACCTGCCTTTTACTTTCCTGTTGAGGATGGGCCTCACAGTCTGGCAGGACCAGGCAGAACTGCTGGTGTCCTACAGGACTTGGTGCTTCAAAAGAGAGAAATTTCCTCAGCCTGTAACTTGTCTGTCCCAAAAGGATGTTTCCAGATTTGTGCTGGTCAGAAGGCTAATATCACAGCAGACAGAAGGCCCAAGGTCAGCTCTGAGACTTGGGTTCAAGGTGCACATACAGCATGGTGTACAAGGACTCTTTTTTTTTTGCGTTTACACTGCATCGGTTCAGAGAATCCACACCTGCTTCTGATCTGATTCCCTCATTTGGCTAATTCTTATGTATGCATCTCCTTAAGATTTGCTCTTTTACCATTCTCCATATCCAGCTATTTTACCAAACCAGCAAAAACTGTGAAGAAAACCCCATATTGCTGTGACTCCTATCTGCAGTATATATTGCAGGAGATGGAAAGTCCAATTAGCAGCTCCATGCAGTGGCTGCTTGGATTGCATAACTTCTCACTCAAAATCTCAAAGTCTGATTCACCAGACTGCAGAGGCAGGTGTATATTAGAAGCTCTTCAGAACATGAACAAAAAATCATGTGCAAAACATGGACTGACCAGATCAAACCCCACCGTTATTGGGAACCATGAAAGAACAGAAAGTATTAATGAGAAGAGAAGGTCACTAAATGTGCAGTGTAGAACAGTCAAAGTCTGCAGAACAGAACTGAATGGGCCCTTCGGCTTCCTAATCTTGGCCAGATACATTTTTCCTTATTTTCCTTTTCTTTACTCAGGGTACTGTGAAGTTGTATTCAGACTTGCTGGTAAAGAGCTCTGGGATCCTACAATGAGGAGTGCTGTAAAAAGTCAAAGGTACTATCAAACTTGGAATCATTTAAATCATGGGGAATTAACTAAAGAAGATAAAGCTATTAAACACTCCATAACTCAGTTGTTTTAGAGGAAATGCTGAGAGATAAATATTAGCAGGGGGGTTTCTAGAAGATAGGAGGGTGAAGAAATGAAGTACCACTAATATGTCTTCTGTCCCTAAAATAAGAAAAATAATGTGCCCATAAAAAGCAGAATCCTTTTTTCTTAGAAATAAAATTGCAACAATTGCTAAAATTATGCTCTCATAATTCCTGACAGGACTTGAAAGTATGGTTTGAGAATTCTATGTTTTTTATAAAGATGCAATAATCTTTGCAAATTACATGCCAATTTTACATATTCAGTGGAAAGATCCCCAGACTTAATATCATGAGCACATTGTTTTGTTTGAGGTATAGCTTTGCTTTGCCATAGCGTGAGGAATATTGTTTCTGTTGGTCAGGCACAGCTGGTTTGTTGAGAGCATTGTGGAAAACAGACATGTGCACATAGATCCTGTAAAATTTCAGGAGGCTGGCATATACAGCTCTACCCAAAGGACTGTGTAGTGGAGGACATGTGAGCAGAATTATATCTGAGCTAATCTATCAAATAACAATAACTTTTAAAAATCACCACAACAATAGTGTAGGTCCCAGCTCCCTTAATAAACATCTTCTCAGCAGATGAAGTGTAGAACAAATCAAGCAAGCAGAATTCCCCTGGCTTCATTACTGTTCCACCTGCTGAAGCAAATGCAATCCTTCTTTAAAAACCATGTCTACTGCAGTAGTTGCTCACTTTAAATCAATGTTCCTTTCCAGGTCTTCTTTTGTCTGCACCCAGGATTGCACTGACACCATAGAGTTATACTATTTCTACATGAGCCTTATAGTTTGAAATGATGTAGAGAATCCTTATTAACACCTTACAGGGAAGATAACGACAGTTCTTTAAGCCATTTATCTGAGTACCACGTTGCACTTCTTATGACAGATTTAACCTCAAGGCTGGCGGAGTGCCACTGTTTATCAATTCCACAATATATTAACAAAAAAAAAAAAGTAATATATCTTTTCTCTTGTGTTCAACTGGTTTTAAGATCATAGCCAAAGGACGTATTTTCAGTTAAAGCTGTGTGTGCAATCCTTCTGAAAGTCATAAACCTCCTTAGCTTTAGTGGTTCTGCCAGAGTACCCTTATTTAGCTGCTATGAAAGCACAACGTGAAGGCAGTTATTGGGAAGCAAAGTTTATATCTGGCTCCGTTGAGCTGAAGCGAGCCCTTGGCTCAGCACAGCTAAATTGCTCTCTCTGCATGTCAGCCCCTCTCTGCCTGCTGGCACTGACATTGCTGTGCTCCTCAGCGCTGCTGCGGTTTTGCTGCTGCTCCTCCTCCTCCTCTCCCTACAGTATGCAGAAGACAGGAGCACAGAGACTCTAGCAGCAGAGACGTACAACTGTGAATGCCTCTAATCCAGGTTGTAAAAGACACAGAGCAATGAAAATCCAATTTCAGCACTACACAGAATATGGGTCCTGGAGCACTTTGGGGTCTCCTTTCTTCTCTGCATATGAAACCTCAACAGGCAACCAGTTCCTCCTGGCATCACAGGGAGCTTAGCTTGTGTACTGCCTGCTCTAAACAGCAGAGAAGCTGAATGAGTTGTGATCACATGGTTGACACACTAATAACTAGCATTTGGTATATATAGCCTGACAGTACGTTTAGTCCCCCCGATTTCCCTCTGGATGTACAAGGCTGCCAACACCAAACTTGCTGGCTGCACCCCAGCTTGGCCATAACCAACCCTGAGCAAGCAGACTGTATATAAGGAACCGACCGTACCTCTGGGATGCATAGGGTGGTCCTGCTCCTTGTTGGTTCAAAGCTGGTGTAATTTGCTTTTCTGCCTGCGTTCCACCCTGGGGAAGAAAGAGCTGGGAGAGTCTGCCTTCTTGCCCTCTGAGGTCTGAATGCAAGGTCTAAAGGCAAGCCATTTCTGCCAGGCAGGGTAAGAGGGCTTCTTCCCGCGATCTTCAGTCCCAGAATGGTGATGTATTGCCCGATAAATAGTCCAGCCCTTGGAGCACACCTGTTCAGGAGCCACAGAGAGAGGGAGAATAGCCTCAGCATTTGCAGAATGAATTTTTTTTTTTTTTTTACTATTAAATGAGAATATATTTAGAATTCAGATCTGTAAAGGGTGGGGGAACCTGATCACAAAGAGACAAAACTGACACAAAGAGGTAGAAGTATACAGCTAATGTATTCATAATACAAGCCTTAACTCTCTCTCCTGGGACAAACTGAACACGAAGCTACCCAAAGCAAAAGAAAGAAGCCAATTTACATAGTAGGAATGGGAAGACCTAAGCATCCAATTGTGTTTTATCCACTTTCAGGGCTCTGGGTGAAGCGTATGTGCTGTTTCCATTGGTTGGAAACAGCCGTTATATTGCCAGTTTCAAGTTCCTAGTAGAAAGACAGACAGAAAGAGGAGGAAAATGAGAGAGAACTGGGGTGAACTGGGTTTTTTTTCCTTTTCCCTCTACAGTCCTCAGCTTGCAAATGAGCTTCCTTCAGTGACATGTGCCTGTTCCAGGCCTTGCTTTTGCTCCAGGCTGGGAGCAACTTGGCAGCAGATCAGGCAATCAAGCACACTTTCATTAAAGCAGGGCTGAGCTGCCTTGCCATCACTTCTAACCTTGTTCCCCGACACAGAAGAGCTCCCCCTCTCCCCGCGTTACCTGGTGGCGTGAAGACCTGATGCTTGGCACCAGGGAGGATTCATACAATTAGAGTTCTTGTTCAATAAACACGATGGAGCGGAAATGGCCCAGGTATATTAGTAACACTGCCAATATAGGACTCACGGAGAACAGCCCTTTTATCAACTTTGAAGCAAACAGCAAAAAGCTGTCATTAACGGAAAGGTCATTGTGCTGTCTGCATAGTGAGCGATGTGACAAGTCAAACAGTTTAGCATTTCGAGAATGGTGCCCAGGAGAAGACAATGTATCTGGCATCCGGCGGTGACCTTGTCACTGCCTGTGGGCTCCCTGCCGCGGAGCTGGCATCACTGCTCCATGCTTTCCCAAGGTGAGGGCACAAGAAAGGCTTGGAGAAGATGGTCTAGGACCAGGGTAACACACTGCTGGTGAGACATGTCCAAGATGAGCTTGACAGCCAAGCACAACACATTGCATAGCTGAGGGTGTATTGTTGTAGTATTCCATAAGCACTTCAGCTAGAGCTCACCTTGATGCAGTGCCATCAAATTAAAGTGTCGTCAAACCCAGGCTAAAAGCCTTTGCTTGTCTTAAGAGGATCTTGTTCCTGCAAGATACTATTTAGACCTACACTAGATCAGTTCATTGCAAATTTAAATCCCAGCTTGGGCTGCAAGCATAGAAATTGCTGTGCCTGGGTAATGCAGAGAGATTCTCCTCCTCTATACCTTGTGTCATCTTTTGCACTTGTATGAAATGGACCCTTTCTGATCTGGCAGCATTTTACCCATCATTTGCATGAGTACTGAGGACTACAGCAGAGATCAAGTCAAAGAAAAATCACTTTCTTTCTCATATGTGATTCAATTTCCCTCGGGTCTTCCTCTTTCCAACGAAATAGCCTTTAGAATTCTAATTTCTGTTCCACTTTAAGGAAACCAAAATAAATACTTCATGGCTCATGATATTCTGTGGCTCATTTTCCAACTATTTGCTGTAATGACATCAGAGTCTTCCCCCCCCCCCGGTAATTGCTGAAAGCTGATGCTTCTAAATAATGGCTAGACCAAAACAAAAGCCTTAAAATAATTACTACTGTAATAACATTTGCAGTGTGCAACAAACACCTCCCAGCTGTAGCCTGCACAGTTACTCTGACCAGTGACAGGACCACCTTCTTTTCAGCACAGAGGGCACGGAAACACCCTGACTTCTCACCATTTGGGTTTATTGATGAATTAGAGTATCAGAAAATACATTATGGGGATCAATCATTGCGTCCATTTCACATAGCCTCTGTCTCCTCTCCTAGCCAGCCCCATATAGACTATGTTATCTCTGAAAGGTATATTGCCAGTGAGCGCTAGTGTGCGACACATCTGATGGCCTGATAGTGCATATTCTCATTAGGCAAATCCCAAGGATAACTCAGAAGCTAATGAGAATGGTTACAGATGCTTTAACAAGGTCACTGATAAGAATATAGTCACAAATCACCTAATTAGGAGGGGAAAAAAAAATCCAGGCAAGCTTAGAAGTGACCCTTTGCAGCCAGCTGCCAGCAATTGTTTCTCTTTCCCCTACCTGTACGGATGGCTGCCAAAATACCTCTCTCAGCCTTGGGGCCTGAGAGGAGAGGAAGGAATAGGAACACCTGAATTCCAGTATTTTTGATCCAGTACAGACAATTCATTTGTGATTCTAAGTGTATCTCTTCAGCCTGCTTCTCCTCTAGCCTGAAGAGTTGCTCTCATCCATCTGCTCCCCTTCTGAGCTAGTCTCATTTTGTGTCAAAGGACATTGACAGGAGTGCAGCACTTGCTACAGTGGATGCAAAACCCACAGAAATGAAACGGAAAATTAATTGGTTTTTTTTTTTTATCAAATAAAACCTCATTATATGAGGGTTGGCATCAAAGAAACTCACTTTTCACACCATTAGGAAATTCTGATTTCTCCATGTTCTGTTTGCTTGGGTAGAACCAAGACAAAAAATAAACATGCTGGTATTACCTATGGGACCAAACAAAAATTATGCTTCATTCTGATGGAGTAAATGGGATGGAACCCAAAAGTTACATGAATCTGTGATTCTATAGAACATGTAAAGCTGACATAATTCATTCCAATTTCATCAAACCCCCTTAAAAAAACCCCAACCTTCAACTGCATGAAAGAAATTGTTTCAATTGAACCAAGAGTTTTCAGCTTAGCTGCATCAGTAGTACCTTTTGAGAAAAAAAAATGCGCCTTCGGAAAAGTTCTGACAAACTACAAAGAGATGCAGATAACAAAGCGTCCTGTGTTCGCAGTTGTGCTCTAAGTACAGCCTTACTGTTAAATGGGCGGAAGATTTATACTACTCCTAATAGTGAAAATTTACCTGCTAATATGTAAACTACTACAACTTTATTCTATTGTGGGTTTATAATACAAATAATTTGCAAACAAGTAATGTAGTGTACACATAGGTAATCTGTATACACTCATAGAATGCTATAAATACTGAGCACACATAACAGTCACACAAATATAAGTCTAGGTACAAACTGCTTAATCAGTGATACTGAATGTGTTTATATAAAAGGAGTATATATATGCTAACTATTTGTAGCACAGGAGGATGCCTTGAAAACAGAAGTACTATATGCCAGAACATGGCCTTAAAATAGAAAATTATCTTCCTCTCCATTAATATTCACTAAATACTGCTCAGTCTTGCTCAATATAGCAAATTTCCCTACTGTCCCCCATCCAGTGAGGCAACTTCATTCTGTCTTGCCACTTTCAAGGTTACCCTCTGTCTGAACAAATGATACCCAAGCTATCTTTTTCCAACTTCGACAGAAATCATCTTGTCCTTCATGATCAGTGTGAAAATTTGTGTGCACTAATAAATAACAACATTGCTCATTCAGACAGCGTCCTTCACAGAAGCACTTTTCAATTCAGTAGAATTAATAGCAACATCAAACAAAACCCCTGCCAGCTGGGATGTAAAAGCCAAAACCCACAATGACTGCTTGAAAGCAAAAAAAAAATCAAGGTAGCGAATAAACATGGAAAACTTACTCATACTTTTATGAAAATTTTAAGTGGAGATCCTTTATAGCCTGGTAGTCAACTGCACAGACAACCATGTTGAAAACCAATCTATTTTGGGTGCCCTGGTGTCACCCCTGCACACACAGGCACAGGGTCTCACATGCACTGTGGGCTTGCTGGTGGCAGGGAGTCCCCCAGAGAGACGGGGGTTATCTGGTCCTCCGGGTAGTCAGCGACACAGATACCACTCTGCCCTGTGGAGAGGTGCAGATCTGTCCTCAGGCAGCTCTTAAACCCTGCCTGGGAGGCAGGATGGGGGAAAAAAGCAGGGAGATGCATAACAAACCATTTTCTGAGGTTTGCTGAGGTCCACAAGAGTTGATCCACAAGTCTTTCAACTCCTGCTGTAAAATGACCAAGTGCTTGGTTTGGTGTCAGTACTCCAGAGCAGCTGCCCTGGAGTTTAGATTCGATCCTGTTGCTGGTTGCAACAGAGCTTTAAAGCAACAGGAAAAGGAATTTAAAAGGTTTCAAGAACCAATTCAGCATTAGCAATGCCTCAAAGCCAAAGTCCCAATTGTAACTGAACTAAATCAGTAGTCTAAAAAGAAAAATGAGTATTTTTTTTTTCTATTTTCAAAAATCTCCATGCTTCTCAGATGTGCCATGCATTTTAAGTACTGAGTACACTATTTAGCTGGCAAAACCATAGAAGGAAACATTACCTTTAGAATATCATGTTTGTCTTGAATGTCATGCACCACTGTTAGTGCTGCTCCTAACTGCAGTGGAGGCACAGCAGCCCAAAGTCTCTGCTGCAGCAAACAGCTTGATGAAAAATGAGGAAACAAGGCAGCCAGACCAAGACCACGATTGAAGCCCATCAAAAGGTGCTAGAGAAAGGGAAACACGATGGAACAGCAACTTGGGAAAGCTTAAAATATAAGTAACAAACCCTGGGATAAGCTGGAGTGTGTTGGAGTGCTAGTCTTGAATGCCCTTCTCTCCACCCCCACTGGCATCAAAAGATAATACGAGATTTTAAAGATGTGAAAAAAACCACACTCCCAATCTGTGGCCAAGCTTTTCCAGGAACCTCCCCATCCTCAGCCGCAGCTACTGGCCAAGGGCATGCTGTCCTAGGGGGACAAGGAGGGGAGAAGAGGATGATGGAGGCAGCAGCTCCCAGGGACCTGCCTTTTGCGGGGAATATGTCAGCAGCAACTTACTTGGCAGACTCTAAGACAGCAGGCATATGCATAAATAACTCTGCATATGATTATTTCTTGTTCAAATTAAAAGATGAAATAAAGTAGGAAGTTCAACGGTGCAGAATAAGACAAAGAGTGAACAATCGTGCCTGACAGCCACAGGTTTGTGGAAAACTTCATGAACTGTTGCTCTGAGTTACCTGCGGAGGCTTGTACCCATCTGCCTCCATTGCTGCTGTGCAGCTACCAGCTGAGTTAATTCCAGGATGTCCCACTTATTCTTCATAGTTTTGAAGAAAAGTGAGGCCTATTTTGGGGATAGGCTTCCTAGTGATTTTGTTATTAACAGAAAAAGCCAAACACTGGCTTTTGGAGTTTGGAAAAAACACCGTTGTGTATTGGAAATTTCAGACTGTGATCTAAGCGTTCTTTCCTCTCATTATCAAAGTCAGTGTATGTGCCTTGGTCGTTTCTGTGAGTGCTGTGAAATCAAAGCTTTTTGCCTGGTTTAGGAATACAGATGCATAAGCCAAACAAAAAGTCTTCAGGGTGCTTTTTTTTTTTTTTTTTTAAGGATAGAAATTTTAAACAATGTTACCTGTAAGACTGAAATAAATAAGATCGTTGTGCAGCTGGCATGCAAAAGAAATGATAGATGCTGATTTAATTTGTTTGTCTAACTTGCATAGTTCTAGCTAATCGAGTAGAAAATGAACAACAATAAAAAATAGCAACTACAACATTAAGCCTTTGAACTGACTGTTTTCTCCCTTCCTAAAACAGTTTGGGAGAGGTGAGACCACTTACTTATTTCAATGCATATCTTACAGTTTGAAGGAAAAGACACGATTTTGCTCCTGGCTCCAAAGGAAAAAATAGTATACATTGATAAGACCCTCGCCAGCAAGAACAAATTCAGACTGCACACTTACCTTAGGCCTGCAAAACACCAGTTAAAAAAACCAGGATGTCATGTTCTTCATGTGTGAAGAACGCCCTATTCTTCAAACTGAATTACATTTATTTTCACAGACGGGTCAATATTTTATCTTGATATGCCATATTTAGTGTTCCCAGAATGAAAATAGGTAAAATAGAAAATCTTCTAATTGTCACAGATTCTGTGCGAAGCTACAATGGCTGTATGTCACCTTGATAAGCAGCTTATCCAGTACAAGAGAGCTGCATTCACAAATTAATGTAAATTACGTGAAAGCACCAAGGAGTGGAACACGGGGCTATTATTCGCTGAAAGGAGTGACTCACAGTATTGCCGCTGAGTACAGCACAGAACCGTGCTCTTCAAAATCCCTGCTTCGGTTTAATTTCACAAAATATTGTAATTCCATTTTCTAATGAAAGTAGTTTAGGTCCTCAATTCATTGGTCTCGCCGTATTAAAAATTGATCAAATACAATTTAAATGAATATTTTATTCCCTTTTGTTCCCTGTGGCCTCTCCTTTCTGGAGGTAGCAGCGCTCAGGCATGGCGTGCAGCAGCAGTCTCCTGCAGGCACCGTCCCATCGGGGCTGGAAGAGCAACGTGCCACGTGAGGGCAGAGCTCCTGCCTGCCCTGCAGGCTGTGGAAAGGGCCCCACATCCATGTTGTAACTCTGGGTACCAGGTGGTATGGTCAGTTGTGGGCACCCTGCCCTGGGAAACACGCAGCCGTCATCAGTCCCCAACCCACAAGGCATCTTACAGGCTTTTGGCCTAGGCCCTTTCATGTGACAAAAATGAGTCTGGGGGAGTTTGGTATCAGCTTGGGGCTTCCCACCCTTGCACGGGCCTTTGTCAACTGAACACCGAGCTCGAATTTTGTCCACCATTTTGTCCACCATTTTTGGAAGAGCTCTTCCAAGCACCGGCCCTCCAGAGATGGCCAGGCATGTCCTCCAGGGAGCTGAACAAACCTAGGCTGCTTGTGCCTACTGAGTTACTAATTCCATGTGGTACCTCTTTTTCTTTTTTCAGTTTCGCTTTGCTTTTTTCCCTTGAACTACAAAACAGTTGGAAAAAGCTCTGATCACAGTAAAGTCATGCTTTACAGACGTTTTGTTTTTCATATCCCAGTTGTCACTTATTAAAATAGAAATGCCTTGGAGTTTCGCAAACGCACATACAGCTCAGAAGCTGCAAGGAGTTCTCTTTCCTCTTCTGTTTAGAAATTTGCTAACAGCTGGAAAGTCACTGCCTTTTCATTCAAATTGAAGGCAGAATTTAACTGTGAATGAGACAGTGTTTATTAAATATAATTTGTCATGATCTTACAGGGAAAAAAGTTCTAAATAAAAATGTCCTGGCAAAAATTTAAAGTCTATCCATACTTATATCTTCTGCCCTCAATAAACAGCACATTCACGTTGCACTCAGTCATAAATATTTCTACCTTTATTTTAGGATTCATCTCCAAACTGTCCACAGCCTCTTCATGGAGTAGCTATAGATCAGCCCCAGACTTTTCCTCATGTTTTTGCCCTCCGGCCCAGGCGTTACCTCTATTCCTGCACTTACACACGTGAATTCTGGGTCAAGAGCCTTTTTTTTGGGTTAACTCTTTTCAACTTCACAGTGCCTCCTCAGCTCTCCCATCTGGCCCACGTTTTTAATTTCTGCGTTATCATATTTAATTTTAACTTTATATGATTCAGCCATGAAAAAGCATTTTAAAGCATAGCCCGGACATTTCACAAAATAAAAAGCTGAAGTGCATTTCTCAGGAAACAGAAGAAATGTTCAAAGATGGTATGGTCTCTATTTAAGTTATTTGCCATTTTTGAAATGCTTTTTCCTCTGCGGCAAAAACTTCACCCACTCATATTCCAGCCCACGGCCACTGTGAATAGTTCGAAGCACCCACACACATGTTCAACTTCCACAGGTCTAATCACAGAGTCCTTTCCACAGAGTGATTTTCAGATCAACCCAGAAGGAAAAAAGATTACCAAAAAAATTTAGAAATCGCAGTCGATTCAAAGTCTGGGAAATTTCCAGGTGGTTCTGCAGGAGTCGAGTCAGGCTCGACTGCAAGATGAGCACTGTCACAGAGATGTGATACTGTACCTACCTCCCTGGCATCAGCTGCTGGAGCTTCCCAGTCTTAGATCTTTGTGCACAAATTCCCTCTGATAGTGTTGTGCACAGCTGGCACCAATGAATCCGGCTTGTTATTCCATTTTTGTCCCCGAAACTGTCATATCTTTTTACCAATGAATGTAATGACAGACAAATCAGCTCAAAAACTAATGGCAATCACTCTCTTGCACAGTGGGAGGAGAAACAAAAGATAAGATCGTTTTTCTCCTATCTGTCTTTTTAATGACCATGAAAAAAGCCTCTGAAATTAGTTGAATGAATCTTGGCACTTCTTTCTTGGCCGAGACCATAATTTCATGGTTAATTATTCTGTATCTAAATTCTCTCTGGTTGCAGCTTCCATGAACTTTTATTACTTTAGCAATATTCCTGGTTTTCAAAAGTCTTGGTTTCTGTTTACCAGGGCAGTAATACACACACTCAGGACAATGTCTTGACGTGACTTTGGACTATATAACTTCAGGGCTTCTTTTATGCATACGAGCTAGCAGGTCAGGTTACATATTTGTTCTAGCTGCATTATAGCTGTCGAGCAGCGTTAATACAGGAACAAATGAACTTCAGTTTCTCTTCAGGGTACAGTTAACTTAAAATTAAAATCTGAGAAACAAGTTTGGGAAGTGTCTGTCTCTTCTCTTTGTCCGTCATGGTGCCAGCTGGGCTTTGCCATTCTTTAAAATAAGATTTTCTCCTCCACTGCGGGGAGATGCAAATTGGAAATTTTGCACAAAATATAATGAAATACTTAATCTGAAAAACTGAAAGTGTGCTTTTTTTTTTCCTTCAATGTCTTTCAGTTAAATGTAGTTTGCAGTAATAATTTCTTTAAAAAAAAAACGACCACCAAGTAAGCCTGTGATTTTAAGCCCTGTGTCTCTAAAACATTGCATGCAGAAACTTATAATTTCATACAAGTACTAATGAATCGATGTCAAAACACACTTCAGACACAACAGCTAACAATACAAACACTCTCTGCCCCGGAATCCTATAACTTTTGAATTCAAGTTCAATGAACAAAAAATAAAAACTAGCAAGTCCTGTCATTCTCCCCTTGCCTCATTCAGAAGTGGTTTTTTCCTTGACATTACTATTTACTGTGGCATTAAAATGAGAAAAAAATAATAATTCCCATTGTGAAGATAGTAATATTAAGTACCTGGTGCACAACCTTGCTCTTGAGTGTTGCTCAGGAAGGGCTGTCAATGGTCTTGGGTGGATTCATGGTTAATGAGTGGACATTGATCAAAGACCAAAGGCCTGTGGGGCCACAGGTATTCCTTGGCTTTCAGGTGGCTTTCCGGCAGCTGCTGTCCTACAGCTTTTTTTGCATTTGCCAGTAAGTTGTCACAGGCTGATGTCCCTGCAGTAGGTGAGCAGGAGGCGGCTCCCATTTATCCTTGACCTCAGTGGAAGCTGAGGGCACTCCATGTGCTGTAGCTTCAGGTGTTTAATCAGCTTTTCTCATCACTTACAAGTGAAAATGTTTATCAACACCTGACACTTAATGTCCCTGCCCCACGCACGCTCCTGCACGCATTCATCTAAAAGCTCCTTGGTCGCTCCTCAGGCGCCAGCAGAGACTGTTTTGACAACATAGTTATTCATGATGATTCCTGCAAATGGAAACATTTTACAGCAAAGTAAAATCTCACTCTCAGGGTGAGATTTCTGAGCACAACCAACGTGGGTGATGGATGCTACTTGAACCACTAAGTAGCTATTCACTGAACGACAATAAATGGGTTTAAATCTGACACTGTAGCAGGGCAGAGTAAAGACTTGAACCTGGATATTTTCCTTTCAGACAAGCTTGTTAACCACTAGGTAGTTGGTTGTGCTGAGCTAAAAAAAAAACCTCACTTTTTGGAGACAAATTTGCACATTTCTAGATGGGTAGAACAGGAAATTAATATAACTGGTTTTCATGGGATGAGGTAGCCTTTCTCCATCCAATCTCTACAGCAGAAAAGTGCTTCTCAGGTGGTCCCTCTAAGGAAACATTCTGCATTGCTGGTGTGACTGTGATGAAGATAGATAGTACCGGAGTGATGTACCAGCTTAGGAGCACTGGTCCTCTGAGCAGCACAGCGTGTCCAGTAGACTGGAAGGACTCAAACTGAGATGCACCGATATACTGCCTGAGGATGCACCTTCTCACCATTAACTCCTCACTCTTACTCTGAACAAGCGTATTTTTGTCTCTATGTGAAAAAAAAATAAAATTAAAGTATAATATGGTAGACACTACCTTATAATACTGTGCATCTTCAGAGTACAAATGGACCTCGGCAACTTGGTGCTTCACGCTGAAAAGTAAATAGACTCCAAGAGGAGAGAGACAGCAAAAAATACTGTTAAAATAAGAATAAAGTAGCCATAATTGAGCATAATGGTAATGAAAGATTTCTAACTATCAAAAAGGCAAAGTTGTATAGCAGTTCTGCAGAGAAATCCAGACCAGAGAAAAATTAAGCAAACAAACCAAAAACCTTCAGTCAAACAAACTAATGTTAGGCTATTGAGCTTTGTAAAGTTAACAAACTGTAGCCCTTAGAACCACAGAGCTCATCCTTTTGTTGGATGTATTGACTTGTTTTGGCCTACCAGCTCTGCTGTCCTTAGAAACAATCAAACTCCTAGTTATTTCTCAATATTATTCACTCTTCTTTTTATTCCTTTTTTTTTTTCTTTTATTACAGGCACTGAAAATGAACAAATGAGTATTACAGGTGTCAGATACAGGGACAGTGCTAAAAGTCACGGGAATACAGAGAAAGTAGTTTTTTTAAAAAGCTATCAAGAAAAAGAATTCTTAGGAAAAGAGGATGAGTATTTAAAAATGGAACTGAAACACTTCTCTATGCCAAAGTTATATTGAAAATAGCTTTTTTTGCCACTTTCTTCTCCCCCCAGATACATATGTTAGGGGCCCAACCAAAAATCAACTACAGGAGGAAACGCATTTGGACTGTTTCGGCACTGAGGGAAATGTTCTCACTGCTGGAAGGCATTTCCCCCAGGTAAGGCCCTACAGAAGAGCTTGCCAAGGCAGATGCAAGTGAGCAGTTTCAGGATTTGCAATGCTTTCCTAACCGTAGAGTAACTTGGGCAATCCCTACGTGCCCTGCCTGCACAATGAGGCAGACAGATGTAAAAAAAGCCTTGTCGTTGGTACTGTTCATGACCCTTGGGAAACAGAAAAGGAGATGTAGCAGGGAGCAGTGGGCAATCTATAAATTGTCCAGTGTATAAGGCCCCTGTGTTCGGTGTTTAAGCACCACTAAGCTATATGGTGGGAAAATAGTGCTGCACAGTATTTGGGAGCATGCTGGCTTGCTGAGTTGCTCCGCTAGTTCTTACAAATAGGAATTATTTTCCCACTTGTTCAGATTTCAGGGTCTCTTTTTTTTCCCCCCTCGTGGACTCACAAATGTACCTATCATCGATGAAAGGCAACCAAGGAATGTGAGGTGAGAAAAATATAGCTGATGACTTTTGGGTCTCTTCCCTTATTCTGTCAAAGGAAAAACTCGGTCAGCCAAGGAAAGGAACTGATAAACCTTTGAGCCTGCCTAATTCATTCAGCCCATCAAAAGGCAAGGAGATACACACACAGCCCCATTCATCCTGGTGTCCTTGCTGTACATTAATAAGAGATGTATTCACCCTTTCAGGGGCTCTCAGTACTTCCTTTCATTTTGGACAGTGCCTCATTCACCTGCTCCTGAAGTGCATCATTCCAGTAATATCAATCTAGAAGTCCCTCAGCCCTGCATACTTGATAATTTCCAATTAAAACAGCAACATCTGTATTGTATAGGAAATAAAAATGCTGGAAGACTAAGGAGGCCAATACCTAAGTTTAGCTATCAGAGGTGAACGTAACCTAATTTAAATGGGATGAAATTAGACCGTTTGCCCTAATTTTCATGCATTTAGCATTATCTCAAGAATACCGATAAGGATGAAGCGAACACTTGAGAGCAGCTGGCAGGCAGCATGGTCACTGTGCTGCACCACATACAAAGTTTGCTTTCAAATGGAAAGCTAGATTCACAAAAATGAGAGATAAGGGTAAACTATCTGGCTCTCCAGCTTGTTCAGGTGGGAAGGGGAGAATGCCAGCACCCTTCCTTTGAAATCACATTGATTCTTATTGATTCTTTCTTCTGCCTCTGTTAGCCTGCTCTGGTTGCATATTGAAATAAGCTCAATACTGTTTATCATTTTAGGGAAGAGGGTTGCTCTTTGAGAGGCGTTGGTTGGAAAAATGGGATATGGGGGATTATTTGTTTGTTTTTTTTTTTTTTTTAATTAAATGGAGCTAGGAAGAGGAAAGCATCACTCCTTTTGTCAGGCCATAAATAGCAAAGACATTTCTAGTTCCACCTATTGGTAGAAAAGTAAAAATGGTTTTACTTACTTTCTAAAGACAGGAATTTCAAGAATTTCTAGTGCCATCTATGAGTGAATACAGAGAATTGCCAGTATTCCTACCCTTGTTTTACACACACACAAATATAATACAGAAGTGAATGTTGCTCATCTTGCCTTTGGTATGTCCACATAAGATCTTTGTGAATACAAGCCTAGTGCAGCTATTTATTATATGCACTTAAATAAATCCAATTGAAATTAGGAAAACTTTAAAACTCATCCCCATATTACAAGACACTGGCCAAAACAGCTAACAATCAGTCTGCCACCACCACAGCAAATTCTTAAAAGAAGCCCAAGGGAGGTACCTGGGCTCAAGTCTCTAAGCTTCCTAAATCACAGTGATCTAGAGTCAAAACTTGTGTTTGACCCAGAGCACACCAAAGAGGAACACCTTCCCACCTGCTCGTTATAGTTCAGTTTTTCAGAAACACATCCTAATGCAAAACCAGCTGAAAATGGCAAGAGTTGCTGCAAAGTCCTGTTGTTGTCCTCCACTCACCCCTAAAAAGACAAGCACGATCTGCTTGGAATTCCCCCCTGTATCTTACTGGGAAGCAATTTAAAACCTCAGAATGATAATTATCTTTTCATGATTCCCCATAGGTTGAATTTAAAATGTTATTGAAAACACATCATTGGAGACTGTCAGAAGAAGGGATGCAGGAAATAACATACTTTAACATTTCCTTTTTGAAGGTTCCCAAATGCACCAGTTTCAAAGTGCACAACTTACTCCTGAGAGATATTTTTTTATTTCTCCTGACCCCTACTTTAGTCTGTTTCCTGTTTTTTTTCTCTCCAAAGAGGACTGCAGCAAAGGAAAAGTGGCAATTCAGAAAATAAAGACTGGTTATATTGGATTTCATTAGAGAAAAATATTAAGAAAAGGATAAAAAGATATCTTGAAAAATGTATTATTTCCTCCCAGGGAAAAAGTTATGAGTTCACATTAAGGCAATATCCATTTGCAGAACCTTCTCGACACAAATTTGCAGCAGAAAATGTTATAAATGTTGTCATAAAAAATGAAACACCAAGAAAATATTTCTTTTTTTTTTTTTCCCCACCTATTGTTAAAAAATCCAACCAACCAAATGCTAAATTGTAAGCAGTTGTTTGGGCCAAAGTGTTAAAAGCAAACCCCCAGCACCAAGAAGTGTGAATGTTTAAGCTGCTTGGAGCAAGAGGGCTGTGGAGCCTCCACCTCCGGAGGTGCTGAGGGACAGGAGAGAGGATGATGTTCACCCCTGGTCTTCGCACAGCTCAGGGCTGCCCACCCAGCAGCCTGCTAGTGGGATTGGAACCTTCTGCCACCCCTTAGGTGTGGTGGCTCCTAAGGTGTACTGGCCAACATTGGACCAATCAATCTCTGGGTGTCTAGCAGGGTGGGATGCAGAACCAGGTCAGATCCTGATGTATTTCCTAGGCTGACTGCAATGCCAGACAGACATGTGTGTTGTTCTGGCTATTAAAGATCTGGCTGGGAATAAAAGTGACCCTGCAGTACACAGATGTCATTCCTCCCGAGTAGCAGAGGCCCTTATTAAGCAGAGCATGTTAGATTAGCTCAGCTTTACAGTTTCCTTTCAGTTCTCTGCAGGGATGTTTTTGCAGCAGTGCAAAATGCTGTGTATTTTCATTACATGTGTATTTTTTTCATTAATATGGGTATTTTCATTACAAGGTTTCAAGTCCATATTGGCCTGAGTCAAATAAGTATGACCACCTGGACCAAGTGATGACCTGAGGTTTCTTATGTAAGTAGACAGCATCTCATTACACTATGGAGTGATGTACACAGGAGTAAAAATGGTAATATCTGCTCTGACTACAGAATTATTTTTAGTTTTAGGACAAGGTTCAAAGAAAAACCTCGTGGATTATGACACAGTCTCTGTTAAACAGTAAAGCAAGTATATTATTTGTATTGTGCTGCTTTCAGTTTCTCTAGCAAGCAGAGGTTAAAGCGGGAGGTTTTCATTGTTGTATTTCATTGATGTAAGGTTCATGACAAAAATACATCTAAACATGGATTACCAAAAGAGCATTTAACCCAAAAATGACACCCAGAAACTGAGAATCCCAGCAAGCAATGTACACAATAATGCATTTCTCATCATTGGAAGGCATCAGCTGACAATGTGAGGGGAATAGAGGGTGATGTTACATCTATTGTATTTTCCCTTAAATCTTTCCCTCTGAATAAGAATATTTTTGGTTAGTTTTAGTTTTAAGACGATGTCTGATTTATAGTAGACTTGAATGAACTATGGAACATTTTCCAGAATCAAGCACAAAGGAGACATAAAAATCCAGCAGTGGCATTTTCAAGGTAATGCATTTTAGTTCAGAGAATATGGATGTACGAAAATATAAAAGGATACACATTTGGTTTCCAGTACCCAAATGCCAGCAAATGACAAAGAATGGCCTGGTGCAATAGAGTCCTGGACTGAGCCCCTTATTTCAAAGCAGATGTAATGCAGCGAGTAAGGGGATGTATCTCGTAGGGGGAAGTACTATGACAGGGTGTAGTGAAACACACCGTAAGCTGTATTGTCCTGTTCTGATCTTTCACTTGTCCCCATGACCCTTCGCATTTCCATGATGTATGTCCAGAGTACATTTTCCTAGATTTTGTCCAAGGCCAATGGACACAATCCTTCTTCCATCTAGTGGAAGATCAGTTGGGGAAGTATGCAAGTACCTCCATATTCGGGCCACCTGCTCATGCCCTGAAGCAAAAAGCTCTTCTAATAAATCCATGTGTGTGACTAATCAAAATATAACTGCAGATAATATTTCCCATGCACACAGACACTGTTGCATGCCTCATCTCTTTCTAAGCCATGTATTACCAGACAGCAAAAACTTCAATTTCTTTACCATGATTTATCTATTTTCACACATGTCAAGAGTGTGTGTAGATACACAGTGAGAAGCAACGGCACAACCACTTGAAAATTCATCACAGGATGCGTTACTGCACTTTCAGCACATTTCCCAGCAATAACGATAAGTAAATTTTAACCAAAGTCCTCTATCTGACCTGGTTGCCTGAGGAATTACCTTTCTTTGTGTAAGATACCACCATGGAAAAGACAAGGTGTGATTCCTCAATTGGAAAAGAACAGGAGGAGCTTCAATTTTCTAATGTGTGTTAATGGATATACTTTTATTTTCCTAAAAGTTAATAAGTTTTTTTTGGTTTTGCTGGGGGAGGGATGTTGGTTTGGTCTTTTGTTTGGTTTGCTTTGGTGGGTGTTCTGTTTTTTTTATCTTTAGGAAAGTAGAAAGAATGCTCTTCAGTATTAGTGGAAATTTGACTATGCGGTAATTTTATGGTTGTATTTTACATACTGCTATTTATGTGTGTATTTAAATCACATAAATAAAACCAGTGAGAAAACAGTTGATTAAAAAAAAAAAAAAAAAAAAAGCCTTTCGATCACATGAGGTCTGGTGCATCTCAGGTTGCCCTTTTTCCACCTCGTCCTCCTGCTTTACATCCATTCTTTGTGGGCTGACACACATCGGCCACTGCTCAACCCTTGCACCCCTGCCCATATGTTTAGGCTGCCACAAATGTCACGTAAGAGACTAGCTGGAAGAGACATGCTTCAAGGAAAGCGGAGCCAGAACATCCCCCTTCTCTCCAGCCAAGGAAGGCCCAAACTACCAGAAATATTGGGAAAGATTACTCTGCTTATCACTGATGACCGAAAATTACTTTCAGAAACAGAGAATGTCTTTACTGACAAAAAAAAAAAAAAAAAAAAAAGCGGAAAAAAAAGCCACGACACATCTTTAGGAAACACACTTAAAGGCAGTGATTACCATGCACATTGCTGCATGGGAACTGAGCCCAGAAGATGCCCTTTGGTTTTGCCCTTGAAAATAGCGAGACAAGGGAAGGAAATTTCAATTAGCTGGAAAGCAGAAAGACAAGTTTCTAGAAAATTCTTTTGAGAGTTATGAAAATAGATCCTTCTTTTTGTCTTTTTTATTACTAGGCACTGGCTGCATTGATGTGGACATATCATAAAATTGACCTGAAACACAAATCTCTGCTAAAAGATTGCAGAAATCCAGAGCAAATCAAATGAACACATTTTGCCAAAAACAAGGGGGTTAGGGGAAGGATTTGAAAGAGTTAAACTAGTTTGTCTTGGTTTTCTCAACAAAAGATTTTCTTTCAGTCCCTTCATATTTTCACCTGTGCATGGAAATTTTTAACACAAATTGTGAAAATGGGTCCACAAAAATGTGTAATAACCCCAAAAGTTCACACAGCAGATTTCATACAAATTCTTTAGACTCAAAATGGTGGGTTTTCTGCCCTTCATTTTAAAGCGAAAAAAAACCAAACCAAAAACCAAAATCAAACAAAAACCCCCTGCAAAATAATTATCTTCCCCTTCAATTTTTTGGTTCAGCTATTAGTTCCCCTCCCCTACCACTTTCCTTGCTCAGGTCTACTTATGACCTTTCATTTTAAAAATAATGGGAAATAAGATGAGAATTTGAAAATTCATGGAAAATAAGGCTGCCTATTTGACTAATGCAAACATTCACATTCAAAATCCTGGAATTGATCAGCATATCAATTTGTTCCTGACACTGAGGTTAGTATCTGAAACAATGGTACCTCCCCCTCTTGCCCACGATTCAAACACAGCATGTGTCATACCTCTGCGCACGTCCTTCTCCCGCTCGGGCTGAAAAGGATGAGCAACAGTAGTCTTATGAGTCAGTGACTTCCCTGGAGAGCCTTCAACCATAGCAGTATAAAGGTAGTAGTTTTGTTAATTCAATCTCATGAGTATTCGCCTTCAGCCGCTAACGATGGTAGAACGAGTCATTCCTTTCATACTTCAGGACATCCATCTTTCACATCATCAATGGAGCTGGTTTTGGGGGGAAGTTCAACCAATCTGGTATTCACAAGGAGCAATTTCCTCCTGGTTTTCCATCCTTGCCTATGCAGCTGGTTTGGCTCACTCTCCTCGCCCTGCTGAGACTAAGTCAGCTGCCTGCTGTTATTAACAGGCATCGTGGTAGGTTTGTATTTATAACCAAGTAAATCACCAACACCTGGGCAAAGAACATGCTATTTCTGCTGTTGTCAGTATGTCCATGGCACAATGCAGTTTGTGTGGCCCAGATAGAGCAGTGGGGTGCTCATGAGAGTACAGCTTACTGCCCAGGCTGAGCCACCCCTCTGGCAGCCCTCACCGCGTTGCCCTCACGGCTCATGCCATGCAAATCCTTAAAAGTGAAGGTCCCTGCACACGTCTACAAACTAGCTCATATGAGGGGAATGGACAAAGTAAAAGACAGCTGGTATAAATGAGAATGATCTTAATGCTAATATTAAGGGAGCTAACATAAGTTTGCACTAGTTGCAAAACTGGCCTTCAACGTGTAATTGATGACAGATGGCAGCTGCTGGGGAGGAACAATAGATGTGCTCCCCCCCTTCTTCATGAAGAAGTTCCATTCTTTTAAATGCTTGACAGATAGAGATGACTCCAAAGAAATCAATGCACATCATGTTTTAAGATCTCAGATATTCCAGTGGTAGGTGATAGTTCTATTTTAGCTTCAGCTGTCAGCATTAGTTAATTCTAATCCTAAATAACATTGCTTCACTTGCGTGCCTTGGGCTCAAGGAACGGGATGTTGCACACTGGTTTGTGCTACTTTTTGCAACCTCTGCTCTCAAGTAATTCTCAAGGTATACTTTGCATTTAAAAGGCTTTTCTATACTTTCAAGGGCCAGCCGGGTGTTCCACTCCAAAACAGGTTTGTTTTATTCCCATGGCTTGTGCAGCTGAAAGAGCAGAACCAGCAGCAAATCACTACACCCAGCTCAACTTGTTGTATAATAAGAAAAGTTTGTTAGTTATTTACTCACTGCAAACTTTTTTGAATAAGTTAGACAAAAGTTTACAGAAAATATGTATTTGTATTGCTAGCAAAGCACATGAAAGTTGGAGTTGGCTCTGTCTGCCATAAATGTCATCCCCAAGGGTTTTGAGAGCTGATTTTAAGAGATGTCTGGCACACCAGCATCAGAAACTAATGCTGGGATGACTTTTTTGAGTCACCAGCCTCAAATGTTTCCTTTCCACAACCCATTTACAGTGACAAAACAGACAGCAAATCCTTTCATTTCAACAACTTCTGGCTTCAGCACTGCTATCTCAGCAGGATGTGAAGACAAGATAAAAAGACCAGCAGTGACTTTGCCTGCAGATGGGTCAAAGAAATTTTTCATGAAAACAACTTTCATTTCATCCATAAAGTGAAGTTCAATGGCTGCAGCACAGTCAGGTCCCAAGCTATTACACGTGTAAGCAAACAGCTCAGAGGTTAATACACAGCTGAGAAAATCTGTGGGGGTTTTTCCTTATTTTTCTTTTTTATTTATTTCTTTTTCTTACTTTATACATTGTTTGCAGCTGAAAAAGGATTCAGTAGTGTGTCTCTACAAACACATGGCACAAGAAGGACTTCTGCTCCAAGTATCTTTACTGTGGGTTCTCCCTATGATTTAATGGTCAGGAAAGGAAGCCAAAGAAGATGCAAGATTTAGATTTTGTAAGACTCGTCTCTGCTTTTTCCAGAGCAACACAGGACTGGCCCAGCCTTTCCCAAAGCAGTACAAAATAGATCAAACGAGCCTAACACAAAAGCTGTGTTTCAACCAACGTAAGTTTCAGAAATCAAGCTTGAGATTAGATAAGCAAACGGCCAGCTTTCTATAGCTGAAGGTGAAAAACGTGCAGGTTGAGCACTTGCTGAAACCACGGCGTTGCTGTGTGTGCTGGACACCAAGACCACCCAAGACCAGCAGAGGAGACGGTCAGCACCAGCTGGATTAGCTGCCTATGAGCAGCTCCTCTTGAATGGTCCAAGGAAGTGAGATCTTTTATGAGTAGAATAATGGATGGTGGTGCAGAGCAGTGAGCAAGATCTACCTCCTGCCACCCTCCAGCAGGCAGCTTGCAGTGATACCCTAAACCCCAGGGTCAGCACAGCATCCAGAAGGCAGTCATTGAGGGTTTTGCAGGACATCTGCAGTGTGAATGCCCTCTGACCAGGACTTCATATCCAAGGCGTAGAAAGGGCGGACTGCCACCATTTTTCTGTCCACTTTTTCCCCTCTGAGGAGAGCTAACTGCATCAGAAGGAAACAGAGATCTTTTCCACAAGACCAACCATGAGCAACGATGTGTAGTTGGAAAGGGATTTCAGACAGATGCTGAAGTGAAGATCACCTTGCCTGCTGTGCTGTCAAATACATGGGAGCTATCTCTGAAGAGTCCATCTGTAAAAGTGGCAGCCTGTGTCAACCTCCTCACACCTCCATTTCACAGCAGAACCACCATAAGGATGGTAATTAGTTCAGGACAACATGTGCATGCTTTAAGCATGCACATATGTTTTGTTACAGTCAAGTAAGGATATTTTCTTTATACCAAACTACTTTTAAAAATTAATTTGTTTAGGACCAACCTATCTGCACCACAAGCAGCCTGGGGACAGGGAGATAGAGCTGAAGCTGTCCTCTTCTCAAAGACACAATGTCTGAAGAACTAGGAAATTATCGTTCTGGATGATCAGAGTGGAGGCCTTAGACTGGGGCATTTTTCATCTGCAAAGACTTCTCTGCATCACCAAAAGGAGGGTTTTTTTTATGTATGTACCCAAATACAGACAACAGAGTTAGGGAATTCTGACCAGAATGCACAGCTATGTTGCCAACGTTTTCTTTGTGTTATTAAATGGCCAAGAAAAATTCTTTATCAATTTCTACAACTTCTTTTTTCAACTTCTTTATCAATTGTACATAGGAAATGTGGTTCTGTCACTGAACTCATTACCAAAAAAAATCATTACTTGTTTTAAACAGAATAGGTTATTACATGACTATATTGCAGATAAACCTGCTATAGTCCTTTGTCATGTTCGAGCATTGATAGCTATGTTATCCATTTGAGAACTGTAGTAACTTGCACTGTTACTAATTGAGCAACATACACAACTTACTTGAGTCCCTAAAGAGGAACAGCAGAAAGGAGGTAGCAGCTGTTTTTGCATCACAGTGGCTCAGGCATATTTCTTTACATGCTGACCAGTTTTCACTTCCCAGAGAGCGTTCACACCTTTTCCTTTCAAAGGTAGATCCCAGAAAAATGTTCCTTCAGTTGAGCATACACTCTGCAAATTTTCAATATAAGCTTCAGAGAGTTACACACTGAAGATATATGGCCTCAAATACTTTAAAAAGAGAGGTTTCTATGTGTGACAAAACACAGACTGGTCAGCCAGGAATTGCTGGAATAAAAAGAGTTTAGGTCTTACTAATCTAGCACTTCCACCTGGAAAAAGAAACACTAAAAGAAATTTGAAGACCACCAGCAATGTGGAAAAAGCAAGATGCTACGTGCATGTACAACAGTGGGACCTGTCATAGGCAGTGACATGTACCAGCAACATAAAGCTGGTAGTAACAAACCCCATAACTAATGCATACAATAAGGCTCAAAAGAATTTTGGCTCCTGAAAAAAAAAATACAACTCTTGGTCCACAAAGAAAACATTATTCTCTTGTACCCATAAATCTCCATAGCTCAAGAGAAACTAATACCTGCACAAGAATGGGATTGCAAAGCGTTCCTCATGGGGTCAGGAGAGTCCATAACTTTTTAATTAGCTCTTTAGTACTCACAATATAAGCAAAGGCCTAGGCCATTGGCTTAAGAATCAGAAAAATTACAGAAATATTTCTTCAGCTGTTTTTGAAGTTATTAAGTGTTTTCTGCAACAGGAAAACCAGGTTCCAGGAACAAAGTAGTTCCAGCAGCCTATCCATCAGCACGGGAGATGACCTCCGCTCAAGAAACATTTGAGTCTTTTGAGTGGCACCAGGGTTCACGGGTACAGAGGACAACAGAGCTATGCAGGGTTTGTCAGGGTTTGTCATTAGCACCTAAACACTGGCTTAACACTGAAGCTGTATTGTTCTCAATTAACTATTATGTTACGGTTTAAAAAAAAAAAATCTGGAATACACTGAGGTCCATAAACAGTTCTCCATCAGCTGAAATCGAGCTTCATTTTCAAGATTTGCTCATGGCACCGAGCTATTCTGGGTGTACTCCAGGGGCAATTAAAGAAAGGTGGAAAACCAGACAACACGTTGTCAGATTAAATATATGCAATTTGAACTGTTTCCAAATGCTGCTAGGTACTGAATTGAGTACATCAATTCAGAAGACACACCAATGCATTTTAATAGACAATTTAGTGACAATCTCTGGACAATCTGTCAGTAGCCAAAAGCAAACAAAAAATCTAGAAGGAAACAAAATGTTACAGAATAAGATAGAAAAGCGTTCTACTAATATCTAGCTCATCATACAGGTTAAGGTTACTTTCTTGTGAGAAGTATAACTAAGACAGAATTTGAAAATATCCCTGGAGAACTGTATGACTCCCACAAGATTTTGTGATGATTTAGACCATCTTTTTAAAGGGTCTACCCATTGCTATTACATGTGGCTTTAAGTGCTGACCCTATCAAAGAATGGCCTTGTTTCAGAAGCGTAGCTATCAGCACACAATGCAAGATTTTCAGAGAAATCAAATTATATGAGTAGCTGCAACATGTTTTACGCCCTCACCCAGCAAAGCACCTAAGCGCATTTCTCTGTCTTCAGAGAAATGTAAAGGACTAATGCTGCCTCAAGAGCTTCTGTCGTTAAGTCCTTTCAGTCTTGGGAACGTTCAGAGGGTCCGGGAGACCAGGAGAAGAGTTTCTCTGTGGGAAACAGAGACATGTACTTTGTCCTAACTCACCTACAAAGGTAATGGCCATAGAGAAGGTTCAGCCATCTGCCTGGTAAGTTTATAGTCCTTAGGTCAAGGGAAATATGACAAAGGCTTACAGGGAGGAATCCTTTTCAGGATGGGTCCCATTTAGAATCAGAGTTGTAGAATCATTTTTGTTTGAAGAAACCTTTGAGATCATCAAGTCCAACCATGAACCTAGCACTGCCAAGTTACTACTAAACCATTTCCCTATACACTGCACAACATCTAAAAATCTTTTAAATACATCCAGGGATGGTGACTCAATCACTTCCCTGGGCAGCCTATTCCAATGCTTGACAACCTTTTTGGTGAAGAATTTTTTCCTAATATCCATCTAAACCTCCCCTGGCACATCCTGAGGTTCTTTTCTCTCATTCTTTCGCTTGATACTTGGGAGAAGAGACCAACCCCCACCTCCCTACAACCTCCTTTCAGGTAGTTGTACAGAGTGATAAGGTCTCCTCTGAGCCTCCTTATTTCTAGGCTAAACAACCCCATTTCCCTCAGCTGCTCATAAGACTTGTGCTCTAGACCCCTCACCAGCTTTGTTACCCTCCTTTGGACATGCTCCAGTACCTCAGTGTTTTTCTTGTAGTGAAGGGCCCAAAACTGGACACAGTACTCAAGGTGCAGCCTCACCATGCTAATACCTGCCTGAGTGACCTGCTCATGACATTTGCAGATACTGATTAATTAGAAAACGAGGTAAAGAGCTAATATGCAGGTGAAAGACAGTAAGAAAATTAAGTAATGGTATGGTGAGGCTTACACATACAATCAATGCACACATACACGTGTGTGTGCACAACTGCTTCCAAACGTAGTGAAGGAAATTATTTTTGAAATGACTTTTTATTGACATTGGACTCACTCGGTTGAATGGTTGAATGAAAACACTTTTTCATCAAATGCAGCCATCTAACGTCTTTTGCAGTGTGGGCAACACTGATGATCTAGTTGTTTATTTCCACAAAGGTGATTTCAGATCAGATTCATGATAAATTTGTTTCCTCCTATCTTCGTGTTTAAGCCTCTGTACGTTCCTGTTCTGAAAGCATTTCAGGTAAATTTCAAACAGAAAAGGGTGAAAGTATGAAAGAGTACATTAAAAACTATTAATTTGTACCTGAGAAAAGAAAACTTCGGTTTGAGACGCGTCCTACAGATGACCCTGTAACGAGAGGAGGGAGTGTAAGGGTGTGGTTACTCCTCCTGAACAGCACTTGCAGCCACAGTCAGGGAACTGGCTCTCTTTGCCAGACAAACACACCCAATGTTTTCAAGCCCTTTCCCTCCGACTGGCATCCAGATGGGGCCGCCCAGCAGGATGTGAGAGCAGGGGAATGGCAGCTGAGGCATGGACACCTTCCCACCTGCTTGAGGCCAGCAGGAAAGCTCTTTTATTTGCAATTACTCTGTGACCTGTGAAAGAAAAGTTTTTCATCGTTCACTTCTGAACACCAGCATTTGGAGCCACTCACAGCAAGTCCAGGGTGAAGCCATTCAATTATTGCTCGTTTTCTATCATTTCCTTCCTTTGGAAAAAAACAGCTTTCCCCTTTTTCACATTCTGCTTGAAAAATCCTTGCCCAACTCATGGGCCAGCATCCTGGACACCTGCAACAGGGCCATGCTCGGTCATGGGGCAGAGGTGGCTGCCATGGTGTGCCATGCTCTGCTGCTGGACAGACAGAACATCCTTGCCCGGGGCTGAGGGTCCCCCAGGCAGGTGTGGGAGAGGGCTGGCAGTACTGGGCTGCCCCAAAGGCACATATGTTGCCTCCTAATGCAAATAAGGTGCAGCTGCATTCATGGGGTTTGGACACCTCGGCAGGAGACCAAGAGAAGGAAGCCAAAGGACAAACTGTGTGTTGAGCAGGAGACCTGAGAGACCTGACCGCCCACTTAACCACTGCCTGCAGGTCTCACCTTCACAGCTATTTAACCGGACGCCTGCCCCTGGCCTGCACACAGCCTCTCTGCTCTCAGGCAGCCCCAGGCTCGATGAGCAGCTGTCAGGCATGTCTGTACACACACAGGGACGAGGTGGGGAAACAGGGTCACCTGCAAACAGCAGAGAGAGGTATCAGGAGCATCGATCTACGCTGTGCGCTCACCGGCCCCACATTTTACACTCTGATAGAGTGTACCATAGAGGCCTTGGTAAGCTGAAACTGTCTCACAGATTTGACTGGGGGCAGATTTTTAGCTCTTGAATATTGAAGCTAACTCTAGGGTTGGAGTTTTTTTCATTTTTCAGATACATCAATGTGCAGAGGAGAGGCTCTCTAGGGGAAACCAGCAACACCACCACCCTCCCCCCCCGAATTCAGAAGGGGTGGACAAGTTGCCTTAAAGGATTTATTTTCTTTAAATCTGTCTGACAAGTCATCCCTCAGTTTATATCAGGCAAATGAATCCCTCAGCCCCACTAGGACTGAGCCAGCAGCAGCACACATGCTGCTGACCTCCTGCTTCTCCCCTGCTCCTCATCTGGGGCTGCTTCCCCGGGGCCCTCTCTGCAATGCTTCTTCCACACATAATAGGAAGTCTAGGAGGAGAGAACAGGCACAAGACAAAGAAATGGATCCAAACTTTGGGGAAATGCCACCTCAGTGACCAGGAGCCCCAGCTCTCCACCTGCTGCTGCTGGGGGTGGGGGTGTCCCTACCCACCTTCCATCCCTCTGACACCCAGCCAGGCACCCACCCATGGGGCTGCCTGGGCAGGCTCCAGGCATTGCTGCCTGCTGACTTTCCTCTTTACCAGGGGTTAGCAAGCATGCCTGCAGCACAGTGGGGCATGTCCCTCAGCCCATCCACCAGCATCTACAGTGCAGCATCTTTTTGCAAGGCTGCATTCATCAGCCCACTGGCGTGCTGGGGTGGGAGAAATGGAGCCACTGCCTTCTGGAAGAGAAAGGAAGGTACTGTGTTTGAGCAAATAGGTTTAAAACCAAGTGTTCAAGCCCCAAGTCCAGTAGCTCATTTGTGCTACTATGCCAAGATGTCTCACAGGGACTCACGCTGGGCTTTCCTCTGCCTGCAGCCCATGACTGGCAGGAGCTGCATCACTGCGGCATGTCCCTGGGCACAAACAGCTTGGCTTTGCCTTGCTACCTAAACAACGGCAGTCCAGGAGCCATATCTCCTACTACTGCTGAAAAAGCAGCACTGATGTTTGTGAGTTAAACCCCTGAAAGGGCAATCTTTCACAGTTAATTTGTAACACAGTCAAAAGTCTTCCCTGCTTTGGAAGTTATAGGTCTTAACCACTGTTTGAACTCTGTGTGGTTCTGGGAGATGCACATAAATGTAATTATTCCTTACCTCTCATATTTGTTGTATGCTGCATTTTCATCCTTCCTTCAGCAGGGATGCTTGTGATCCATCTTCCATATTTATGTTACAGAGCATCAGGCTACGTGGAATTTAGTCAACTAAATATCAAATTCAGTGCTTGCAATTTCTGCCTAATTAAAACAAGAAGAGCTGAATGTATTAAGGAAAAAGTAATCAGCTTAAGCTGTTCTGATAAAAAACATCTGAAGTTGATCTGGGATCATACATTGGAATTATTAATTATACTGACTGAAGTTGTGACTGATGCTGAAGGTCCCTCTGCACCACACCTTGGACAGGTTCAGGTAGCTCTGAGATCCCAGATGCAGCAATGCACACAAACAAGAGACAGAAGCCAAAAGCATGTACTGTATTTAGTACAGCGTACACCAGACAACAGCTGATCAGATGAATAATCTTCCAGAAGAGCATGAGAAAAGGCTTTTCTTTGGGAGGACTTGATGAGACTTGTGCATGATGTTCATGATCCAGAGTCTTTCTTGAACTTCTGAGCAGGCCACAGAGTCAAGGGCCAGGTCATTTCCCTGACACTGCCGTTGAACTGGTCTGGGGTAAATCAGTCTGCATCCATCCCTGCCGGTTCACTGTCCTACAAAACAGAGAGTGACCTAGTACATCCCACAGCATTAGGAAACTGCTGGGATGTTAGCAGGTCTTTCTGGGACCAAACGTCAGGTCTATTTTTTTTTTTTTCTAAAAATCAATTCTTTTTAAAGACTTAGTAATGGAAATTTTGTTCTAAGTAATGAAAAATGACTGATCAAACATAATATTCGTCTGCAAATATTAGTGTAACCAGGCAAAGGCAACACAGAGCAAAACTGATCATTTTTTGAGATTCTGCCTTCTTGTGAAGCAAGAGACTCTGAGGCCTGTTGAATTTCTATTTCCCTGTAATTAAAAGCATGTTCAAATAAAGCTCACGACACACACTTATCTTTGCATTTGCAAATCTATACAAGTTATATGCAAACATGAAACACACAGGCGTAGGCTATTGTCTGAGCTGAGAGTCACAGAAAAGGTGACTGTAACAGCTGGCACAAGAGAAGTTGAATTAATTTTCATCAGCTTCCAATATAAATGATGTGATATACCATCAACAGCAAGAAGACAGGCTTTAGCACATCAGGGCTTCCCCCTGTTGCCTATGAAAGCCCCCAAAGCCCCTTAAGAGAGGCAGAGGTCTCTGGCATAGCCCCACCAGGTCTCAGTGCAAGCCCCTTCTCTCATGCTGGGCAAAGGATGAAGTGCATCTTTCTGTAGCAAACTTGATAGGAGAAATGAAGGGCTCTCCTTCAAGCTTAGCTAAATGCCAAGCTTTTTATGCACAGGTGTAGTCTGCAGTATGCTAACTTCACAGCCTTTTAAGGCACATAGAAATCAAGCAGCAAAAAGCAATAAAGAAGTTATATGCCTTGCCAGATACCCTTAAAAAAAAGCTTAAAAGCAGCTGGGTTTGGTCATAATTTTGCCTTGGAACAACATGGTAACTCTCCCTTGCAAAGAAGGTGTTACCTTGGACTTTGGAAGAGGTGGGATCTGGTGCAGGCTCTTTCATAACACCCATTATTGGTTTCTTTTCCCTAGAAATAGCATTAATCCATCCCAACCAGGTGCTCCAGTTGAGTTAGGTGCTGTAAAGAGACCTACAAGCCCAGTTTCAGATGGGGACCCCAAAGTGCCTGGAAATGTAGATTCATGCTTGGGACCTGTCGAAGTCCTTGCTGTACCTTGTCACTGGTGGTAACACTAGGTGGCCCTGTTAGATTGTGTATTTCTTCTGAGCAAGTTTTTAATCTTCAAAAAAATATTGTGATGTTGGGGATTGGGACATCTTTTTTTATTTTTTCTCTCTCTTTTTTGTTTTTTGTTTTAAATAAAGGAGTCTTATCATGAGAGAGATTGTGGCACAAAGCTGGGAGCTTGCTTTGAAGTCTATACCCTGAATTTAGAGGTAAAACCTGCAAAACCACAACTCTGGGCTCATAAGGATGAACTTTCTTTGAGAAGGGGTTTCTTTGTACACTGCTTGAGATGACCTTTGCTCTAAAGTTAGTAAGTGCATATAAATAAGAGAAGATGGGCTGTGAGTGGCTGGTACTCCAGCTTGCTTTAGTAGAAAGCTGATCCAGAAATTTGCTATGATTTGGCCCAGTGCCACGAGGAAAAGGAGAAGATATTTTTCAGGTGGAAAGGCTGAAATGTTTATGCTGACCCCCTACATTTACCTGGACCTGCAGAAGGACAACATAGCAGCTTTTCAATTCCATCACGGTTATTTGTACTTCTGTAGCAGGAAGGCCATTGCAACATTCAGCTTTTCATAATAACCCTTTCCAACTCAAAACATCAAGAGTGTTTATATAGTGAAACGTGTAGTCACTTGTACGGCTGCAGTGTGAAGGCAGCTTGGGGGTGAAAGAGTTTGTAACCAGAAACCCCCTCAGGATCCCACCCCTCGGCAGTGAGGAGCTGGACCCAGGCTCTGTGTTTCATTCTGCCTGCAGCTGCCTGGCTGTGCAGCACTGGGGACTCCCAGGGGAGAGCAGCAGCACATTGTGCCGAACTGCTGGTGGGTCTGGTGGGAGAAGGAAGACCTAAAATAAGAAAAGAAGAAATCAGTAGCGCCTGGGAGAAATAGTGGGACCAGAGGAGGTGCTGAGTGGAGGAAGGCGATGCAAACACTCAGGAGTTACTGATGAGTTATTTCTTGCAAGCAACCACCTCTGCTACCTAGGAGTGGTTGGTGCTGCATCAGTTAAGGACAATCCGAAGACTGGTTTGGTTCTTCAGCTGTCTAAACACTTGATAACTGCTGTAATTAAAGATTGTACATGCTCCAGAAGACCAGCTGCCCCAGCACAAGTCAGGAAGATGAGAAAAACAAATGAGCAAAGAAGCCCACACCTCTCCAGCTTATTCACAGAAATTGTAAACAGAGAAAATCTCGATCCCCAGCAGTGTGTCAAAAGGCAAGGAAGGAAACAGAAAGTATATTTGTCCAGCTGGCACAATACAGCCAGAAAAATAATACAGCCCCAAATGCTCGCTGTCTCTGAAAGCAGAACAAGCCCCAAACAGCAGAGATCTGCCATGGCACCAGTTGCTTTGCATGGGATGACCAAGCGAGGTGTGGGTTTCCTCCATTTTGTCTGATCCAGCAAACCCACCAGTGACATCTGCTAAAGTTAATGGAGGGGAATTAGCAGAAATGCTGATGATCGTGCTCTTTGGGTAGCATAATAGCATCAGTCCCAGCAAGAGAAAGAAGCCCAGCTTCTCAAAGCAGATCATTTCACAGAATCATGGAATCTTCATGGATGGAAGGGACCTTTGAGATCATCGAGTCCAACCAAAAAAAACCACAAAACCAAACCACCACAGAACACCAAAACCAAAAAAACCAACACCCCATCACTAGAACAATCACCACACCCAACAATCTCAGGCACTGGAGCATGCCCTGAAGTGCCACATCTACACGTCTCTTAAATACCTGCAGGGATTGTGACTCCACCACCTCCCTGGGCAGGCTGTTGCAGTGCCTGACCACCCTCTCAGTAAAGTAATTCTTCCTAATATCTAATCTAAACCTCCCCTGCTGCAACTTCATACCGTTTCCTCTGGTCCTGTCGTTATTCCCTTGGGAGAAGAGGCCAACACCCACCTCTCTACAGCCTCCTTTCAGGTAGTTGTAGAAGGCAATGAGGTCCCCCCTCAGCCTCCTCTTCTCCAAACTAAACATGCCCAGCTCCCTCAGCCTCTCCTCATAGGACTTGTTCTCTAGACCTCTCACCAGCTTGGTGGCTCTCCTCTGGACATGCTCCAGCACTTCTATGTCCTTCTTGTAGTGATGGGCCCAGAATTGAACACTGTACTCTAAACTTCTTGACTAGCAAAAACATTAAGGAGCTACCCAGAACCCTCAACAAAAACCTCTCTTTTTTCAAGCCATTTGACTTCCACAGTGCTGGGATTTCCCTGGGCCCTCGCTGGGAGGCTGTTAGGACAGATCAGGCAGGATAGTGCTTTCAAGCTGGCAGGTACAAGAGATTCTGGAGAGCAGAATTGGATCCACAAATAACCAAGGTCTATAAACAAGCATGTGAGATGCCACATGTTAGATTAGGCGGTCCCTAGGATCCTTTCCTTTCCTGAGGACACAGTTGCCAGCCAAGCAGAGCTTTAAGAGGAGCCCATGGCCACTTTTCTGATTAGAGCTGGCCATTTGCAGGGCTTCCCAGGGGTTATTTTCTTGTCCTGGCCTTCCACTTGAATAAGTTAAGCCATCATGTTAAGTGGCAGAGACTGCAGCAGAGCTGTAAAAACAGCTGTCTGAGAATCCCCCCAGCTTACCCATTGCTCCAAGGAAGGTCCTGCAATTACAAGTGACAAGGCAATTTGGCACAACAAGAGCCATTTACCACTTAACAATTCTCATGATTACAGGGAATCATGCGGTGAGTCCAGCTCCTATCCTGGTGACAGAGTTCCCTTCCAAGCACTACAGGAGCAACAGCAGCCACCAAAGCCAGCAGGTATGGCTGGCTGTAAGCTGAGCTGTAGGGAAACGTGTCACTTTCAGCCACTCTTCTTAAAGCTGAGCGCATGTCCCCTGTTAAGTACCAAAACGATACACACAGCAGAAACAGAGATTAAAGTATATAAAGAATATTTCACGCAAGAAAACCTCCCAGAGTAGATGTTTTCTCTGCCTGCATCCCTTTCTCCACCAGCGGCACCTCTCATCCGAGGAATAAATTACCCACGTATTTCTAAGCGCTGAGGCAAACACAAGGGCTTTTTACATCTCTCCCAGCTCTGCCTTCTCCATACAACAGTTGGTTCCAGTTACAGCCAGCTTCCATCAGCATCTATCACCCTCCCTGCTTGCAGGATTTGGATACTGACTTTGTTTTTTCACCTTAGTTGTTCCCTTCCCTGTGGGGGAGGGAAGGGAAAGGAAGAGAAAGTGAATATAAGTGAGTGTCAAGAACCTGCCTTAGATAAAATATTCAAATCTTACAGTGAATAATACATGGGAACAGAAAACTTTTACCCAGCTACATCCAAGCCCAGCGCACTGGAGCAGAGGACTGTACCAGTCTGGCTGGCAGCACCTTACAGAGGACCAAAGGAGGCAAAGAAATTTCCATTCCTTCTGTTATCAACTAAGCTCCCTTTTACCAACCCAACAGCAGACACAGGCTACACACACAGAGAAATAAATCCTTTACGCTTCTGCTCCAGCTTCATGGATGCCGTGCAGCAAAACAACAGGCAAACTCCTTCAGAGATTTCAGGGTAGCCTCAGCTGGAGGTTACACACTTCTGTGCTGCTGATTGGCAGGCACTACTCTCAAAATTATTAATAGAGGTTTGTCTTGCAGCCACCTTGTCATCCCCATTCTGCACTCCTGTATGTACCACCTCCCTGAGCTTCTTGGTGGCCATAGCAACATCCCCAGCATCACCTGGAGTGCCAGCTCTTCCCTCCTTTCAAGCAGCCTCCGCTCTAGGAAACAATCCTCTCGAGTAGCAAACCTGCACACTTCACACTTACAGCCCTTTTAATCTCTGACCATTTCACAGCAGGCTGCTTTCTGACATTTATTTACCAGGTGCAATTGGCCCAGCGCATCCCCCTTGCCTGTTGCCAGCACTGATAGCTGCTGATTAGCTTTACAGGAGAGGAACACTGCGGCACACCAGCCTCAAAGCATGGGTGGCTTTGCCTGCTGGCAGCATTTCTTAGGCACCCTCTCGGTAGCCTCTTCTGCTGTTCATCAAAGTGACATCCCTGTTGTTGGCTCTGTTTGTTGCACCCTAGAGGGTCAGGGTCTCTCCTCTCTTCGTTCTTCTCTAGCCAGAGGGCTGGCTGGAATAAACCCCAGGAAGCCCCTTTGTAAGAGCTGCTGAATCAGCCTGGGCACCATCTGCAGTCGGGAAATGGGCATCCCGCTCCACCAGATGGGAAAATACTCACATAAGCACATGTTGTAACCTGGGCAGTTTGAGCATCCCTTTGCAAGGGTGCCATGCTGCTGTGGGAGCTGCTCCTCTCATACAAGTTGCAGATGTTTCCTTTAACATTATCCTAGTTTACCAGGCACAAGCTGCCCAGAGAACTGAATAATAAGGAGCCCTAAGGAATTTTGTGACAATCCCCCGCAATTTACTACCTCAGGACATGCACACACCCCTGCTATCTCAAGGCACTGCAAACATCCAGAAACCACTCCTCAGAAATCATGGGGAGGGGGGCAACCAGGAGGGAAAAGGAAAGAGGGAAGGAAAGGAACACAGCCACCATCCCTTCCCTCGCATGGGCTCCAGGGACCTCTCAGCACTTGTTCAAACCCAGCAAGATGGACCCCTGCCCACTCACTGCTCGGCAGTTAATTCAGATAATGGCAGTGCCAGGCTGAAATTGCTGCTCCAGAACGGCTCTCTTCATTGCACTTCGTTTTCAAATTGCTGCTTGCTCAACTGTTCCAACGGGCTCTGCTTCCAATGCACTTATTACTGTATAAAAAAGAAGAAAAAAAAAAAAAGACTGCCTCTAAGGTATCCAGAAGCAAATACAGAGCTTGAAGGACAGACTTTTTAAATATTTTTTTTTTTATTTTTTTAAGCCCTTTGATTCTTTCAGATCTAACTCATTTACGCAAAGAAATAAAAATGTTACTTACTGCAGGCCAGCATATTTCCAGGCAGATCTAATCATCATTAGCCTTTCTGAGTACTAAGTAAACAATTTGCTTAAGTATTGATCATAAATCCATGATATCGCTTAGATTTATTTTGGCATTGCACATTAGCATCAGCTGCTGCAAGATGCAAATACAATGGATTTGCTTTCCTATTGCTTGTCAGAATATTGTACGTGTGCTACTTCAGTATCCCAGGCTCAGATATTGCATTCCTCCCCTGGGGTCTCACAAACAAGAATTTCAAGAGGGCAGAAAATTAATTTCTAGCCCAAGAGAAAACATTTGATGAAAAAAGTTGCGTTGTTAATATTTTTCATGGAAAATGAGATGAAAAAAAAAAATAATACTGGAGTGGTTTTAGCTCTAAGGGCCACTGAGGGCTTAATAAGAGCTGTAGTTTGTCATTTTTTAGCCCAGTCTCTCCTGCATGCTGGGGCTCCCAGTCAGGCTCATGCAAGGCTTGTTTCACTGGGTGTAGGGTAGGGCTCCCTGTGGGCAACGTCAGGCAAGGAATACTGTCTGGTAAACCTAAAATGTAATTCAAGAAGCATTAAGACATCTGGTTTGACTAAACCCCATTATTTTTATTGGATGTATTATTTTCTTATAATAAGAAATTCTTTACTTTTGTGGATATCCACAAAAACTGGGAAAGCCCAATTTGTCCAACAGAAATGTCAACGGCAATCATTTTGTTCAGTTTTCATAATACTACCTTGTACTTTGAAAACAGCAAGCGAAGCAATTTTCCTGTTTTATCCAGAGGAGACTGATGGCAGACAAGCCAGACGGATCCCAGGGTTGGACAGCAAGGCATTTATAGTGTACAGATCTGCTCCTCTGCTCATTGCTTCACCACCAGGACAGGGAAAAGACATATGTATCAGTGTGCTAAAGAGTCACTGCATGCACTGTCACCTTCTCTCCTTCAGAGAGAGGGATGGTGGCTGAAGAAATCCATCTTTATTGTTCTTGGATTCATTATGAGTAGCAAACTAACATGGAAAAAAAAAAAAAAAATCACATATAAAACCCAAGCAGGCCCAAAGTGCCAGGAGATCTTACAGGAGCTCCTGGGGAGGGAGCATGCAGCTGAGGAAACCAGTTTCTCCAACCTGATAATTACATTGATCTGTTTTCAAGAAAGGGGATAAAATGTCATGGTGACATATTTTACCTTAGCTAATCAATGCCCCGTGCTGCAAAGCAAAGGAAAATAACTCCCTGAATTCACAAGAACCTTCTTCAGAAACCTTTTGAGTTTTTATGCTCAGCTGCTGCAAAACTAAAGATGTTAAACAATGAAAATGCAGGAAAATTGCCTGCTTTGCTTCTCATCCCTGCTGGGCAGCCTTCAGACCAGGCACAGCTACGAGCTAAATGCTCCGTTACCATCAAGAGCAGACACAGCAGCCCCCTCACACTTCTCAGCCAGCTGCATTGCTACTGCCCGCATCAGTCAACTGCTGGGCTTTTTCCTCTGTCCTCAGCAAGCAGCAGCAGATGTGCACCAAGAAGCATGAGAGCCTCCTCGGGAGTCACCCACTGAGCTGATGCTAGAGCAGCGTTAGGACTCAGCATGGCTGGGAGTCTCAGGTGGTGAGGAGGACATGTCAAGCCATCTACTGTGTGCTTCTTCAAGGGGCTGCGTGAATGAACCAAGTCCAAGATGACACTTTATTTTTTTAAATCTGGGCAGAGCTTGGGGGTATTAATGGAGGATGTCTTGTCCCTCATTTTCTCAAGAACTGGCCACCTACCACTGACACAAACATGCTTTCCTTGCCTCACGGGCACACACAGATGCTTCTCCAAACCCTTTGCATCAAACGCCCTCTGTGCTCCAGATCATGTGTGCATGGAGAGCAGAAGGAAAACAAAAAAACTTCCCTGGAATAAATTTGCCCATAAAAATGAAACTCCATAAAATTAGAATAGCATAACTTACTTCCTTGGTTTTTTAAATTTATTTTAAAAATAAAATTGTGGAAAACTTTCCTTTAAAAAAAAAAATCAGATAGGCCAGTTGAAAATGAACTGAAGTCGTTGATTAGAAGGCAATTAGAATACCAAAAGCTTGCTTGTTGACAAATGCGACTGGAACGAGATAAGTTTATAGCTGTTTAGAAAGGGCCCTAAAAGAAAAAAACATTAATTAGTTTGGTGTATCAATGAATCATTTCATTTATTTTTATATTCTGACAGGACATAAGGATAAGCTTAGACCTCTCTGCTCAGTAATGAAAAAGAAAGCAGCAGCACGGGACACAAGGGAGGCCTGCTACAACTCACCTAACAAGGAACATTAAGTTTCAATTTTTAAATTTTTTTTTATTTTTTTTTTTAAAGCCATTAGTTTGAGACTTTGGTAGCATTTTCCTTCCCCAACAGAAAGTTACAAAACACGCATAGAGACTCAAGAGTTTTCCTGGGATATGATGACAAAAATTTTCTGGAAAGTTACAGGGAAGAGGGAGTTTGTCTCTAAAGAAACAGTATTAACAGCGCGCACACACACGCTACGCCAGAACGGAGGAAGCATAGCAGGAGAGCAACTTGGCTCTGTCAGGAGCTTTGCAACTGCCTGAAACTTGAGAAGAATAAGAAAAATAAGAAATAGGGTAAGTTATTCAGGAGAAGCACAGCAGAAGAGCATAAATTCACAAGGGTAAAGTCAAACACCAAAGACAGAGAACAGACCCAAAGAACAGCAACATTAACAGGAAAGTATGTAAATTAATATATTAGCAAGACAATAATGATCACTTCTCAGTGGGAAGGGAGCAGCTGGCACTGAGGATCAGAGCAATTAATGCCGCTTTGCTTTAATATTCACTGAAAAGGACCCAGCTAAGATGCAATGGGGAGAAGAATAATGCCAACGGAAGGGGTGGGAGAGCTAAGAAGATTCCAGAAAAGGAGCAAGCCAAAGAGCAGTCTGGTAAAGTAGAAAACACGCAGGCTTATTTAGCTGGTGGGTCCTGAGGAAATGCACCCAGGGTGTTTGTCAGCCTTGGGGGGGAACCTGTCAGCACCGCTAGAAGTTTATGTTGAGCTCTTGGAGAAAGAATGACACTGGATAACGGGAAAAAAGACAAGCAAGATGTCCATCTTAAAAAAAAAAAAAAGACTGAAATGTCCAAGGATAATAAAGCGAGTGGATTCAATTTCAATTCCTAGAAAAGCACTGGAACAAATTATCTAATTAGATGTGCACATGCAGTGAGCAACCAAGATATCAGCAAACACCATCACCAACTCATTAAAAATGATCACATCAAATCAATCTAGTTTTTAACCCATTGCCATACCAGGACATAAAATCTGAGAGGCTTAGGGTCTAGGTTTGGTTTATTCAATGGATTTTTTTCCCCCCAGTTTTTGTTTTGGGAGTGGGTTTTTTTGTTCTACATTCAGCCAAGTTTGGAAAGGAGAAATAATCAGCTGCCCTGTGAAATGCACCAACCTCACGGGTCCTTGGGAATACAGGAGTTTATAACATGCCATGAAATGAGTTCTCTTTACTGCTTGGCTTTATTTATTTATTTTACAGTTGCTGTTTTCTACATTTGGATATCCAGACCAGGCAAGCTGGCTCCCCACTGTGACACTAGCCCTACAAAGTATTTCTTTAAACTGCACGGTAAGATTCACATGGCACCCTGGGGTTCACAAACGCCAGATGAATGTAAACACACATTTCTGCATGCACATGAAAGCGCACTGCAGTGGCATCCAGAGCTGTTTTAAAAATAATTATCTGCATTAGTCATGGGGTTGAGCAAGGAACGCTTTTATAAAGGCAGAGTTGTCAGCCTCCATCCACACGCAGCAGAGCGTGGGGAGGTGCAGGCAGAGATCTAATCTACTAAGCCAGTTGATAAATACCTTACGCCACTCAGCATGAAAAAATTAAGCTGTGAACTATACAACATACGTGAATTATCTTCTAATTTTATTAGACAGGAGGTCACAGCACAATGTAACCGAGAAAGCAATAAAGCTTGGGTTGCAACTCCCAACAAGTCAGACTCTTGCTTCACAACCAGACAAGGGAATTCAGTGCCTGCTGTTGGTACCACAGGCCTTCAAGGGACATCTGCAAATTTTTTTGTAAAAAAATAAAAAATAAAATAAAAAATAAAATAAAAAAAATTGTTCCCACGCCATTGGACACGAATACTCTACCTCCTCCTCCAAGTTCTGCCAGATATTCCCTCATGTAGACCAAAATCTCTTTAGCTAAAAAAAACCCACAAATGAAACACTGCAACAAAAAGTGCTTTTATCAAGATATTCATTATGACGACAGAAAATACTTCTTAAAAAACCTTTGCCACCCAACCAACCTTTGATGCCCTTCCACAGGAAAACCTTTAGCAGAGATGAGTTGACCGGCATCTCACGGGACCCATGCAAAATGCCCCAAAACCCAAGACAGGGCCACAAATGCAGGGCACAGGAGTGGCCCATTACAGGTCACCAATGCCCTCGAGGTGGTTTGCAAGCCGTTTCCCTAAATGGCTCCTTTGCACCTCCTTTAATTCATCCTGTCGCGGAGAGCGGGGTCTCCAAAGAGAGGGGCACAGCATGCCAGCCCCCGGGACAGGGACCAGGCAGCTGCTGTGCCAGGGGCTAGAGAAGAGCCTCTGAGCACCACAGCTGCCTGAGGAGGGACATGTGGACCTGGGGAAGGTCAGGCGAGAGGCAGGAGGCTGGGGATCCACAGGAGGAAAAACCTGGTGGGTGGCTGCAGGCTTTTCTCTACGAGGGAAAGGGACCAGCTTGTGGGCTTGCCCAGGCTGGGCAAACAAGGTGCAACTGGCAGGCCACCTGAGTGGAGCTCTTGGTGGCAATAACTGATGGGGACATAACAGAAGAAGATAAGAACACCTGAAAGTTGTGGACTCCGGTCCAGAAACCTAGATAGTTGAAAGTTATCAAGAGACAGAAAATAATTATTTAGATACTTCTCCTCTTAACTGTCCCCACCATGTTACCCTGGCCCAATGCACCAAGTTCCCCTCATCTAAATAAACCAAACAACTGACAACCACCAGTCACTAAAAAAAACTAAACTGACCTCAGCTTTCTAATTGTTCCACCCCCAGTAAATAACAGAAAACTAACAAACCTTTTAAACAAACCCTCTAAATTATCCCCTTTTCCTTTAGCAACCACCTACAACACATGCACATAACTGGTGGCTGCATTGCAGACGCCATCTGTTCCAGCACAACAGCAACTCTCCCACTTCTACCCACTCGGCATGACCAGAATTTAACACTGCATCCTGTGTGCGCAGGGGAGGCACATGTGTTGCAAGCGATGGAGGGAGGAGAGCAAACTGGGATAAGGAAGGGACAATCATTGCTAGAGGGGGAGCAGCGTGCAGCTCAGATGAAGCCTTCGCTTCAGGAGGATGTCAAGTTGGCTACACTCAAGAAGGGAGGATAAAAATCATCCTGGGAGAACCAAACGTTTCACCATCTTGTGAACTGCTTAGTCCTGATGCAGCCACTCAGCCCTATTGCTACCTTACCACCAGCTACAGCCAGTACATAACTGATTTTAGTGTGAAACTTCCATGGTGCAGAACTCCACAGACTATTTTTTCACAAATAGGGCAATCCCATGGAACACGTGTAAATCATTCTGGGAGCTGGCATCACCCCTGGCATGGGCGGAGGACTGCAATTTTCCATCCCTCGAGGTGTTCAAGGCCAGGCTGGATGGGGCTTTGAGCAACCTGGTCTAGCGGGAGGTGTCCCTGCCCATGGCAGGGGGGTTGGAGCTCAATGATCTTAAAGGTCCCTTCCAACCTAAACCATTCTATGAATTTAGCCTGCAGGTTCAGTTCCCTGGTGTGACAGTTTTGTGCTGGGGCTGTGAGCACCACACAGTGTTTGCACCTAACCTTATTCATTTGGAGAACTGATATAAATAACCTCATCTCACACTATTGTAAACCAAACTTTGCTTGGCAACAAGATAAAAGATGTTCACAGTACCTTGTCCATCGGGTATGTATTCTCTTTTGCAAAATTTCAGATATTACTACCTCTTTCCCTCCTGCCATAAACAGGGAATCCAAGAAAGCTAGCAAGGTCCTTGTATTAGAAAAGTGGACTTCTTTTTTGGTATGAACTTTTAAAATAATCTAGTTCTTTTTTGGTATGAACTTTTAAAATAATCAGTGCAGTTCCATGACACAACAGGATCACACTAAGAACAAGTTTTTTTGCCCAGGGTTTCACTTCTCTTTCCAGAAAGGGCTCTGCACTACGTGGGCTTCCTCTCAAGGCACATTGCCAGCGCTTTACTTCCAGTTTCTATGACTTTCTTCTTTCTTGTTTGCTATACTTGGATAATCCAGGCTCCATGCAATACTGTTCCCTTTGCACTTGGATGCTTCAGAACATGGTTCAACTTCTGCTCCTAAAATGTCTGCTGAAATTATTTGTGGCATCATTTCTATTATTGAGCAGTTATTAAAACAGAGTACATTTACTTGTTCCCGTATTTAGCCTGACAAGGAGGAGGATGTCATACACCTGCTTCCTTATATGCCATCGTTTGGCTGATTGTGCACCTATAAACTGTTTTGTCTCTCCTCTGAACGAGCTTGAAAGCCATTTGGAAGTGGGATTGCATTTGATAGTTATTTGCACAGCATCAAGCACCCTAATTGTATCAGATGATAAACTTGAATAATAATTGGTTTGATTAAGGAAACAAGACATGATACCTAAGTCAATCTGTTTAAATATATGCTGAATGCAATCATGGCTACATAAAGTATTTTCTTTTTCCTGTTCTCTGCCATCTGAACTCCCTCAAATACCAGGAAATCACTTTTCTAAGTCATTATCCTTAAAAAAGTCCTTAATCTACATAACCTTGTAATGATGAAAAAGCAAACAGTTTACAGAGATGGCAATAAAGAGAGTAACATTCAGTGTTAATTGAACAAGTAAATCTATGCATGTATTACAGGAATCTGCAAAAGCAAACACTATGCATATAAATAATAAAACCAGGTTATATACAGATTTTTTCAATAATATGAATCAAGTTTTTACTTCAGTACAAAGATTACTGTGACACTCCTTATTGAAACATTATTTATATTATCTGCATTGCCATCTTCATTTTAGATTTTCCCCATTTTAATTGTTTGTGGTTGAAATGTCAAACTGAATTTATGCCTTCTCTGCTCTTTTTTTGAGCTACTTTCATTATTCATTTACATGTTCTATTTTTTATATATATATGCACACATACACATATATATATCTTCCTCTATATACACCCCCTTCCTATCCACTTGATAAAGAGACAGTATTTGAAAGTAATGCCATTTAAGCAAATCTTTAAGACTCCTCTCGTAATAGCAGTTGCTAAGATGGGGTTTCTTAGCTACACAGCTCAGGAGCTTTAAGGTATTTTCTCCTTTTTAAACCAGGCCAGTTCTGAGTACTTGCTGCTGTATCTGTCAAGTTGAGTAACAGTAGACAAAGAGGAAAATAATGAAGTGACCTCCATCAGGTCATGAAAGAACAGACAACTTTATAGGAGGGAAGAAACCTTCCCACCCCAAAGGAAAGTTTCCCTGTCACAGGGATTGCAGCTGAACTGCCTGTTTTTCTTAGTAAAATTCTAAGGGGGATGGAGAGAAAGAAGAGGAGGAAGAAGCTCCTTTCAAATTGTCATCCTCCTGCTTCTGCAGGAAGTCTAATCCCATTTTGGTCCTATAAGGTTCCACATAGCATCCTACGCTCTTTTCAGTCCTAACTTTGAGCTGAAAGTTCTGCTTCTCCTCAGTTCCCATTTTACTCTTCAAAAGCAGGCACATTATTCACTGCATAAGGATGAAGTCCCACAGACACCTGGAGACTCTTGCCAACCCTCTGGCATCTCATTTGATGCAGCAGGCAGAGCTAGGGGAGTAGCAGAGATGCAACATCACAGTAAATTTACTGTAAGCCATTCTCACAGAGGGCAAAAATGACATTCTCTAGTCAAAATTCAAGTGTCCTCAGAAACAAGATTTCTGAGGAACACTTAAGCAAAGGGAGTAGATTTCCTTGTAATAGTATTTCTTAAACTGAAAAAAGCCCAGCAGCACAAGCAAAGATAATACAGCCATGATTCTTCTGAACAAATAATGACACTTGCAGCCAGTCTGGACACAGCAACAAGTATCTTTAAAGGCAAAAGGCACTTCAGTTTTTGGCATGTAACCAGAAGGCTGGAATCACTACACCCTTTTAGGCTAAGTATTATACATAAGCAAGTTGGCCCCTTTCAAAACTAGCAAGCTTACATTAACTTGGAATCTCTATAAATGAATGCAAAGCTCAAGAGCTACACTACATTTACATTACATTATATTAAATGTTCTGAACACGCATGAGCAGAGCTATCCAGATTGGAGCTCAGGACCCACATACTCAAAAAGGACAAGAAATCACTTGCTAATTTGCAAGGCGTAATATTATTTAATTTTAAATGAGAATTTATCAGGTCTAAAAGCTCAGGCATTTGAACTGACATAGAAAGCTCCATAGGCCAAAGTTAAATTTAAGTAGGACCAAACCCATTAGCAATCAGTCCGCCTAAGGTATTCTGTGGGGTACGTTGATGTATATAGTGCTGCTTTCCACACCCATCCTGATATTACCATCACCATTACTAAACCCCAGCCCACATCACCACCAGTGCAACCTGAGTGCCCCTGATACAACCAACCATTCTGCTTGAGACAGAGCTAGTGCTAGGAAAATTGTTTTTTTAACCCGTGCCAAATAACTTACACTTTAAATTGTAATTGATGCATGGAAGTACTTAAAGCTCCCACTGTGGATAATGCTGTATCTTCCGTGCGTGGATGCTAAACTCAATGAAACAGGAAGAAGAATTCAGAATACCTCTGCTTTAAAATAAGTATGTTGCAGGTGTCTGAGCTCCCCAATAGCAGTGTCAGACTAACCCACGAGACGGCACGAGTTACGCTGAGCCTGGCCATTTAGCATGCTCCAGTGAAATACTGATGTCCCTCGTCCCTGGAGACTGACCGGGGAAACTGAACCAGCTCTGAGCCCAGAGATCAGCAGCAGTCATCTTGGTCTCCCCAAGCACCTTCCAGTTATTCTCACACGATCCTTCTTTTTAACAAATGGAAAACTTAGAATTTTGTCATTCAAATGAAAAGACGAGCTCTCTTAGCAGGTTAGCTTTTGACATGCTACCACTGCATATTTATTTTTTAGTACAAGGAAATCAGTTTAGTTACAGTATACTAGGACTGGCCAAAAAAAAAAAAAATTTAATCCCATTCAGAATACCTCTGCTTTAAAATAAGTATGTTGCAGGTGTCTGAGCTCCCCAATAGCAGTGTCAGACTAACCCACGAGATGGCACGAGTTACGCTGAGCCTGGCCATTTAGCATGCTCCAGTGAAATACTGATGTCCCTCGTCCCTGGAGACTGACCGGGGAAACTGAACCAGCTCTGAGCCCAGAGATCAGCAGCAGTCATCTTGGTCTCCCCAAGCACCTTCCAGTTATTCTCACACGATCCTTCTTTTTAACAAATGGAAAACTTAGAATTTTGTCATTCAAATGAAAAGACGAGCTCTCTTAGCAGGTTAGCTTTTGACATGCTACCACTGCATATTTATTTTTTAGTACACGGAAATCAGTTTAGTTACAGTATACTAGGACTGGCCAAAAAAAAAAAAAGGAATTTAATCCCAAATCAAGATGAAATTAGATAGTTTATAAATTTTATGACATTTGTTAAAATATTTTACTTTGAGTACTGTAAGGAACATAAGCTAAATTGAATCTGCTTGAAAATTTTTATATCACTGAGATACGGCACCAGAAAGCTATACATGGAAATAATACACATATTGGGAAATGCCAGTATTTCCAATTGTCTTTGCCTGACATAAGTTACATGACATTTCCATACTCGTGGCTTCCTGGTAGAGCACCCCATTCCTCCTTATGGTTGCCAGTACCATCAGGATTTATAAAGGATTGACTTGTGCATAGGAATGGAGTATCTTGGTGCTTTGCATTGTCTGAAGTCACCCTGCTCTAGGCATGTTAAGGGCCTCCTCTCCCCACTAGCAAATCAGCTGCACAAATCTTGATGGTACAACCACGGGCTTGGAGCCTACTTCTGCTTTATCTCCTCCAAAAGGTTCTTCTGCACCCCACCCCGCTAACAAGTCGCAAAGACACTGGTACACCTTTCTGTATGCTATTTCAAATGGATTTCCAGCAAAACCTTCATCTTAGTAGTTTTCTATGCACCTATAAGAGATTCCGAACTCCATGCACATCTCACGTCTGAGCCGCCCAGATGATTGTTTTCAGTCTTGTACTTACACCACGTTTTCATTGAATTCATAGCTTCATCGTGAAGGATTACAGGCCTGAAGCTTAAAAAGACAAAAGAAGTGCTTGCTAACAACCATCCCATTTCTCAACCCATTCCCACACAGATTTTAAGGTCAATGCTCTATCCATCTGGTAGCGTTGGACTCAATCTTCAATGTGTTTTCTATTTTGAAACTTATAAACTTGCATGTTACATACACACGTAAACAGAAATAATTCAAGAACAGCATTGCTGGGCTCTGGTTCGTTATGAAAACGTGACAACCACCCTGGAGCAACAGAGGCTGTAGAAGATCCGACTACTCAGACACCGCTGGTGAGTACCCTGGAGACACGGGAAATCCCCAAAGGGTGGTCTGCACATTTCATACATAGTAGCAAAAAAAGAAAACCTATGCTCAAACAGTTGTTTATGTGGCCTTGGATCTCATGAATGCAAAGGTTCATTGTCTAATTAATTAAGACAATCCTCTTTTATAAAAATTGTTGCAAGTGAAATAAACCTAACAATTTGTGGCTTACTTGGTTGCTTTACTTCTCCAGCAAGCTATTTATGAAAGAATTACACACTGCATACAGAGCAGATATTTCCCATACATGTTTGCTTGTTTAGATAAAATTCAAGCTGCAGCCACGTGTGATTTTATTTAAAAGGATTAAAAAGGTCAGTAACTTTTTAATGCAACTCTTCTTCTCTTCATGAATAAAGCCACAGTAAAACCACGTAGCCAAAACTGCTTTATTTCACCATTAGCCATATAACCAATAAGCATAAAATGGTGACTGTAATATCTTTGTTCAAAACAGTTCCAAAACCCAAGAAAACTATACTGAAAACATTAACCAATGCTTTATTCCTATAAAAATAAAAAAGAAAAATGATACATTCATTTCAAGAAGTGTCTACATTTTTAAACAATAAATTAAGCTTTGTAATATCAACATCAATTTACATTTCAAAAGATTTAAAAGAAAAGTACATCTTAGGATACAAAATAAACTCCTTACCTTCCACTTACATCAAATACATTCTTTTATTCCTTTAATGCACTGGAACCTAAGATCTCAGAAGAAGAAAATATAGATCACTGCAGAAATAACCATTAAAAAAAAATAAATAGCCAGAGTCACCGAACAGATATATCTTTCAAACTTTTTCTACATCTCTGACAAAAACGTTAACTGAACGTATAAGAAAATACAAAGTTAGTGACTAGAATAGGGACATCTTTTGCAAACCTTTCAAAAAAACCCAACCAACCTAACTTTGGTTTTCCCAGCTGTTATGTAATTTATTCCAGTACTATTAAGCGCATTTCTGTATCAGTTGCAATGAAGGTCACTTTTAACCAATCGTCATTTGTTATTATGAACGCCTGGCAGATTTTCAAAGCCTTGATAGGACTGTCCCCACTATTTATCTTGTATTACTCTATTAAGGTCGCACAATGGAGTGTGAAAACCTAAATAAGTTATGTTTAGTAGTCACTGCACAGGTCATGGGAATATAAGCATTGATACTTGTAATTTATTTTGCAAAATTTGGATTTGAAATAAATTTATATTTGAGCGCATATACTAATTCCCCACCTAATTTGTACAGACAGTAATTTAATTTCTATTAAAAACTAGGAAAGGAACAGCTATCCCAGGTTATCATTCATGTATGTGAAACCCTGAATTCGAAGGGCACTGACCAAGAGCAACTCAACTGCTACCATGCTAACCTGCTGCTTAATTGAAGCAAATGAAGCCCATGAAAATTAACACTGCTGGTCCGAGTCTTCTCTTTCTGGAATGAATGCAGGGCTTCACTGCTCTTGCAAACTCACACAAATACACTTGATTGTACTTTAAACTAGACTACTCAGGTTAGATAATACAATTAAGGGCAATGCAACCCCACTAAGGTCAATACAGGCTGTTGATTTACTGAGCAAGACTCCAGTCTCTTTCCTAAGGAAGGAAGCCCTTTCTCCTCCCATTCTGCAGCAAGGACTTCTGAACCAGGTTTGCAAACAACCCTCTGCAAGAATGTTGAGAAGCAATTTGCTTTATGACTATATAAGATGCACTCCAGGCAAAGAAGATAATTCTAGCAACTTGTTTTTCTATTTCTTTTACAGATAAATGATTTTTTTTTTCCTTGTAAAAGGTATAAGTGTTTTGTGCAGATTTTGGTAAATAGTCCTTGCCTATGTGAAGATTCAGATTTTAATGTTGTTTGTTTTTTTTAAGGATGAGTTCTAGCTTAGCACAAGATAACTTTGCAATACAAAAAAGCTCCAAAACTCCAAAGCTCCAAAAACTTCCTACGTACAAAAACGCTTATTCTGCAAAAGGCTGATAGAAACACCCTGGACTGATTTCCGTTGGTAACTGATGTTGGCTAAATGGATTTAATGCTGGCAAAGCATCTGCTTTCCTCTTGGCATGCGTGGCAACTTCACTACCCACCCAGCCTCATTCGGGTTCCATTTATGTTTCAGGAAAAGAGAGCAAATGAAAGCAGCCAAAGCAATTTTTAGAAGGAAGATATTTCAGTTTTGTTTAATGTCACTTGAAAGCACAAAGCAGTAAATGAGGTAAAAGTTCAAACTATTTTCTAGGTCAGTTTGACAAAAATTAAATACCATCAACAGCAGGGATTCACTGCTGTTGGAGAAACTGCTCCAAGAGACATGATGCATTTAAAACATTGAAAAGCGTTCGCAAAAGGAAAGAAATCTTGCATTTCTTACCCCTACCTTAGTTGTTAAAAACATTTTCATCCTCACTATTTTTTTTTTTTTTAATAAAACTCAGGTATTATCTGCCCCAAACAAAATATTTCCTGCATGCTTTTTGAAAATATCTTCATGATTTTTACCACTGTTAGTAGCACTGTTTAAATTCCTCAGAGAGGAGCTCAGTTCAGGCTGGTCTGAATATCACTTTGCACCTTCAACAGGTCTAAGTAACATCGTCTTGAGCAACAGCAACGTCATTTGGCTTGTGTGCTACAAAGCCAGTTTTACACTTGTGGGAAACCTCAAAGTGTTTTTAAAAGGTAAAACATTGACAACTCAAGAAATGACATCATGAAAGCCAGGAAAAGAGAAGTTGAGCAACTAACAGTAAACTGGTGTTTCATTAATGCCTATTAAAATCAATCATTTAATATTTTAAATAAGACTTCCATTAAACCTTCAAAACTTGCAGCTGACCCAAAATAATACATAATCTAAGACTCTTATCCAAGTAGTTTGCAACAAAAATAGGAAAGTCAATAAAGACACATTCCCAAAGCCACCTCTTGAGATGAACGCCTTTTTTTTTTTAAAAAAAAAAAGAAAACAAAAAAGACAATAGTCAGTGGTATCTTAACTACAGCCAAAACTAAACAAAACCAAAGTGTCAACAGTCCACACAATTCTCTTTTTCCGTGATATTCTTGGTCCTCAACTATTGCTCTTGATATCAGTGGTCAAATCAGACCACTAATGTAACAGGGTTAGTCTAAGCTGAGAAACTGTTAAACCTATCAATGTCACAGGCTACTTCTTTTCATTCAGAGAAACTTACATTTTTTATTTTTAATTTTTAAAAAAGACAGATTTCAGTGATTGTGGTATTGTTTGAAGCTTGTGCAGCTACTGACCAGCTGGAACATTAAATATGTTAAAGTAAAATAAAACCAAAACATATCGCATTAGATTTCTATATTTAAACTGTTAATACAATAGTATTATTAAAACAGACAGTCATCTGAGATGGCTTAACACTATCAGTGTCAGAACTTAAATGCAAGAGAACCCATTTAATCAAAACATTATGTTTTATATAATGAATTAATCATTCACTTGGCTTTCAACTGCCTTTGTTCAAAGTATTTCATGACACAACTTTAACTTCTATATAGTTTCAATTAATAAACGCTTTTAACCAAGTCGACTAATTGCAGGTTATCAATTGAAATACAAAAATTTCCCAGCACACGTTCTTTCTGGAGAGATTTTATGTGAATGAGTAAAACAAGCTTACACTTAAATGCTGTATTTCAGGAAATAACAATAAATCCATTATCAGTGAAATAACTATGTTTAAATTTTAATTAATTTAATTTGAACCTTGCATGTCCATTTCCAACATAGTCAATCAGTGGACCATTTATGCATTTAGTCTGACACATAAGAACACTATCTACAAGGAAGAATTTTTGTTGTAAAACAGTATCATATTATGCTTGTAATAAAGCAAATGCATAGTTCGATAGATATTTCGGAACTACAGTTCTTTTGAAATATATGTATATTTTTTAACTAAGTATTGCATAGTATAAGAAAGGAGGGAAAAAAAGAGAACCAACTATTAAAAAAAATGAGTGCCTATGAAGAGCTATTGCTGAATTTTTAGGTACATTTTGATTGCATATATTTCAGTACCAACATCTAAAAGACAAGATTGTTGCAAGTAAAACCGTGGATTGCAAAACAATTTGTGGGTTTGTTTTTTGGTTTGGTTTTTTTTTTTTTTGCATAACACCACCACTATTCAAAGTTTGGTTGTATTTTAATGTCTCATATTTCATACATCCTGTTACACAAAAGGCATTCATGGTTTACGGCACCGTTTTTTTTATCGTCAATACATGTTAAGATCTCTCCCTCCCACCTCTATCTCACAAGTGCTCCCCTGTGATATTTCTGAAGACACTCTGAATAGGCATTTTAGTTACTTCCGTAGCAAATATAAAGTCATTTAGTTAAAACTTGTTTAATTCTGAAGAATAAATGTTAGTGTATTTCACAGTGATGAAACCCTCAAAGGCTTATTACTCCCGTCTTCATTCACCAGCATTCTAGAAACTTCGAATACTTATTGTTGTGATCACACAAGCACAGGCAAAACTGAGGTTAAATTGTTTATGAAGGTTAACACAAGCACAGGTAAAACTGAGGTTAAATTGTTTATGAAGGTTATACGGAATCTTTACTTATTTGCTATTTGCCAGTTGCTTGACAGTTAAAAATTTTGTGTTAAGGGTTTTAACTCCTACCAAATAAAAAAAAAAAAAAAAAACCAGCCCCCAAATCAATCAACTCTGTGCCTTTTTAATTTCCTAATTCTTGTGGAAACAAAAGCCAGCATTAAGAAGATGCTTTCATAATTATGCGTTCATTGCAAGATCAGGTCTAAGGCATACATTATTCAGTGCAAAGTCATCACACTACAGAGAGAAGACATAACCCCCCTTCATTCTCCCCTATGGACCCTACAGGTACATGTGCAAAACCCAGCAAGACTGAAATAAAGACGGACACAATGTACAAGATACTTGTGTAGTTAATATTCGCTCTGTGGTTTCACAAAAAAATTAAATCAAATATTACAGATATTACTATTTCTATAGCTTTGAGTAGTCTCTCAGTGGCCAGCAATTTCAAATAAGTTATTAAAGTCTAAGTAAGATTTCATTAATGGTATTACCGAACCCATCTAAATTCACAAGAGCAGCATTTGTTGTCACAATATGACCATCATCATCCAACACTTACTACTGTAAGTCAAGCCTATACCATGGATCTTGAGACTGGAGTTATACAAGGAATAAATTTACAGTGTTTTGGTAAATACATATTCAACATGAAGAAACATAAATAACTACAGGAATATAGTAATAACCTTGAACAAACAAATAAACCTAAAGTTTAATTACTTCCCTGAAAGAAACAGATATCACAAAGAGATGCTCTAAATATTTTTTCTTGCTATTTATTTTCTTGTTTTATTTCCTCCTTGCTTTTTTCACTTCTTGACAAACTATTAACTGTGAGTCATGCTAACTGCAAGGGACGACTTTGAGACCTGGTCACACCAAAACTTAAAAAAGAAAAAAGAAAAAAAAAAAAGGGAGATGTTTTAAAAGAAAAGTGCACACACACAAGGGAGGCTTTTGTTAATCATCCAGCAGACACAGATTCTTTAGCGCCCATTACTCCTCACATAGGAAAGACACACTAGTTTTTCTCACTGCTTAATATTCTAACAACAGCAGGCAGCCTGCACTTGTGCAACACTTTTTCATGTACATTTTTCAAAAAAGCTTCCCAAGCAATGTGTGCAGGTCCAGTATCATTTTACTTTTGGAGTCACAGACAGATTGAGTGACCTGATGCAGTTTAGCAAGTTGAGTGAACCAGAGCTATGGTCCTTTGCCCTCTAATCAAGCAAGAGGGTAACGATCCAAAATATTACAAAAACTTCAGTGAAAGAGAAATCTGGAATGCAGTATATAAGAATGAGCGCAAACCTGCTCACTCTTTAACCTAACAAAGCCAAGAAGCTTTCCACCTTTCCAATTACAACTCTTTTAATCAATAAATAGTAACCAGGTATCTTCTTTACCTGTAACAAATAATATAATCTTGAAGTGAGGACCAAGCCTACAGAAGGTGAGAGTCAGCAACTTAATACATCTTACATTCACTTTTCAGCTATCTCCTGGGGAAAAAACATAGCCTGGTAACATGAGAGATGCATATCGTACAGCTGTGGCAGTTTCTATAATGAAACTCCAGATATAAATGACAATATCCATAATACAAACCATAATTCTAAAATATACTTGAATATGTGTGTGATATATATATCTAAAAAGAAAATTATCTAATTTTCTCTTTTATACACAAACATCTGGCTAATATGCCCCATAAAAATTTTTCCTTATTTAGGACTAATCTTTTAAATAACAAAGTTTTAAACAGTCCCTTAGAATATTTTTTTTTAAACACTATTCAAAAATGAGGAACTATCTCAGGGTAATCAAAAAGCAGACAAAATAAATTAACATGATACAAATGTGGTTATATTGTTCAGAAAGTCCAATTCTCCCATTTGAAATGAAATGGAGACCAGTGTACCTTAGGGTGAATTATTCATCAATGTACAAATTCATTCTCTCTTTCCATGTAAATCTTCATAGGAATTTAGCTGCATTTCCAAAAAGCAAGAAACACAGGAAATCCGCAGAACTCTTGCAAAAGGGAGTTGTGTTTCACTGGATAAGAGCAGTTTTTGCTGAAGGGCAGCAAGTCAACATTTTATCACTATCTGAACACTAGCAACACCTGTGCCCTTGTAAGCTTCACACCTTGAATTAGCAGCAACATATTTGAAGGGTTCAGTAGTAATTTTTCTTCCAGTATTGGATTAGACTACTTTGCATATACAGTTAGCCAAAAGTCTAGTACTTGTGTGCAACATTAATCCACATTTACATCTGAGAACTCATAAATACACATGGAAACAAAGGTGAAAGAATGAAACCTCGTTTTAAGTTAAAACGTTTTCAGTCCACACATAGAAACAGCAGTGAAAAACAAGTATAAAGGAGATGGACAGCAGAAATAGAAGAAAAAGAGTACAATAAGTAAAAACTGTAAGAAGCAGGTTACTGTTAGAAGAGCAAGTTGCAATTAAAATTGATGAACAGAAGATGTAGACTGTACCATCTGCATAAATGCTTAAATGCAGCATTATTTTGCACATCACATACAGTAGATGTGATTTCTAAGGAGCATATTATAACAGCTGGCATACTTACTAATAGATTTATGGTAACTGAATACTTAATTTCTCCAGCTCTTAATGTACAGTAGCTATGCATTATCCTTTACAGCTCTGTATTATCCTTTACAGCTCTGTATCCGCCTTTTAGAAGTCAAGGTTACATTTCCATAAATATTTAGTGTCCGAAGAAGAAACTTGCAAATATTCACCTTCAATGAACTTTCATACAATAGAAAGATATTAAAGACCTCCTTAAGCTGAATCATTTCAGTACTATTAGTTTTCTTTTTGCATTTTCAAAAGAAACACAAGGACCTTCGTAACTTAAAAAGTGAAGGGTGTTTTAAGGCAGTAAAAGATATGTATTAAGGTTCCCATGATTGTTTATGGTGTCTATGTGAATAAAGCATATTACACACAATTGCTCTCATATATTTATCTACATGACTTTGTTATACTGTACATGATTTAGTAATCTTCTTGAGAAATTTAAAGTGCCACAGTTCAAATGTGCTCATCTGACTTGTCATGGGCTTCTAGTCCATTCTAGCTGCTTTCATAAACAAGCCCTTGCTTTACTTAAAAAACAGTCTTTTTAGGGGAAAAAAGAATTCATCCTTCACTGCTGTGCTAACTGGAATCCAGTGGTCGAACCAATCCTTCTTTGTAAACACGAAGAATAGCTTCACAAACAAATTTGTATTGACTCTGCATAAGAAAGAAAAAAAAAGCATTTATGAATGATTAATTAAACTCCTGATTATAAAGTAGTGTTTAATAGGACTAACAGTCCCATTGCTTCGTTTTCTCATGGATAATGACAGGAGAGGAGATACAAAGATGGAAGAAGAAAATCCAACTCTCCCGGCTGTGTTCACAGCAGACAAAGGTAACATTTAGTCTTCTTTGAAGGACAAGCATTAAAAATCTCTCAACAAGAAAAACAGAATCCCCATATTTAAAAGAACACATGCTAAAATCTCAGGGAATAGAGTTTATTTGTAATAGCTATGCAAATTTATATGATTCTTCTGACTTTAAGTTCAACTAGTTGGTTATGCTCTTTACACATCTCATCTACATTTTGGTGCTCTGATCTGATTATTACAAGAATTCTAAACTTGCCAGTCCTGCAGTAACTGGACACATTTAATTTATGTAACCAAAAATGCATTTAAAGTTACAATACAGGATATATACATCCAGCTGTCTTGCTAAAAACTTTGTTTTAAACTACCTACACTATTGTAGAAAATGGAGTTGCTTTATTTTCAATTTGTGATCAGACCACATATCTTTTGTAATCGAATGGGAGCAAAACCTTTGGAATGAATATTTTTGAATAGCAGCAGCCACGTTAATTGTTCTGTCACAACAATCGGAGCTAATTTAGTTCTTCTAAAGTTTTCAAAAATTAGATTTTTATTTCTTCTATGAATTATACTATTACAAAGACTATTTCTTCCATGATCTTGTGATGTACCTATTTGTTAAAAGCAATTAGCTTGTGAGCCTCTTTCTGAAAAGTGATACAAGGAGACTAGCACAGAACATGTAGGCTGAACAGATTTTTATGACTAGCACAATCCCGAGAACACAAGATGATGGAAATCTAAAAGAATTTACAAAGATCAAAGCATACCTCTCCTCTTCTCTGAAAGTGCTTTTCACTATTGTCAAAGCCCCAAAATGAACACCTTTCTCTAAAACTCCACATCATATATTCAGAGAAGTGCAGCTTCCCATTTTCTAAATCCTTTTTTTACACCTTTGAAATATTCTTCTAGCTGCCCTCATATGTCAGCTCTCAACTCTCCAGGAGCATCTGGAAACATTCCCTCAGTATCTCCCAAAGGACAGGGCTAAAAGATAGCGCTTGGACTGTGAAGGACCTTAGATGACGTTTAAATACCAGTAGTTAGGGATGTGATCCTTGTCCATAACCCACAACACATTTTCTCTTAAGTACAGAAAAACTTAAGGAAAAGTGGGGGATGAAAATTTTCTGCATCTTGATTTTCCTGCCTTTTCTTTCAACGCTTCAGTCAACTACTCCCACATTCAATATCACTCTGTTCTTTTGTCTTTATTTCTTAATTATCTTGACTTTTCTCTTGTTATTGCCATTTGCATATTTTTACTGCCTGAACAAGCCAAGTGTGATATTTAGCTCTGTTCACTACTTCTGTTAACTCCTTTGTGTGATCAAGGCATTGAACAAATAAGAATGAGCACTTCAGCATTGCTTCCTCTGACTCAGACTGACTACTTGTTTTCCTTGCTCTCATCCGTTGCATGTATTCTTACTGCTCACTCAGCTGATAACTAGTTCTCTTATGTATGTCCTAAAGCACCGCTTTCCATATTACCTAGTATCTTTAATTTCTCTTTAATGGAACATAAGGACTACTTTTTTATTATTTTTTTTAAATGAAAGTCCATACAGTTACATAATTTTTTATTGTAGCTTTATTATTTTGGTCAAAGTTTCTGTTTTGCTGTTCCTGACGACCAAACTGCAGGTCTTTGAGGAACTACTGCTTTCACAAGATTAACAGCAGACACTGAACTGACCTGTTAATAGCTCTGATGAGCCCATTCTTACTTAATGAATATGCCCTGTCTGATAATAACTCACAACATGCATCTGGTTACGCGTATCATCTTAGAACTAGAGGACACACACAATCCCTACAGGGCAGCTGAACATGCTTCAGGCAAGGCTATTACAACTGAACACAATCCCTAATGGCTTCTCCCAAAAGCCCTAAGCTGAATATCAAATATGAGCAGTGGGGCCAGCTGGAATGCAGGCATGGGAATGCAAGAGCGCACCCAGGATAGATCAAAATGTTAACATGCAGCTCTTTGATATTCTGCTTTCTCACAGTTGAGTGCTTGCTTCTGTGTCTCATTTACAGCACAGTATGGCAATTTTGCTCATTGGCTGTTCACAAAGGTGTCTGCATACTTCAGAAGTAGCAAGTGAATTTAGTTTCACAGCATTGCTGCTGCAGATCATCCCTCCCCTGATTGTGCCGATGGTGAGCTGTGGAACACAGCAAGCAAGGTAAAGAATCCTATTTTAGATACTCCGTTTTCCACACTCAGGGTCTGATTGCCTGTGCATTTATCGCTATTCCCCATATTCTTCAGCTAAATCAGATTGTAGAGTGCAAGGACAATTCCTGCTGATTTCTGTTTTAACAGAAGAGACTCTGCCTTCTGGCAAGCTGAAGTTTACTTCAGGTTCTCATGACTGATTCTCAAAAAGATGACCATCTCTAGGAAGTTCAAGGCTGAACTTGCTCAGTTCATTTTAGAAACTGAGGGTCATAGACAGGTGCAACTCCAGAAGTCAACATTCAGCTTCCTTAACCACGAGGCTAATGTTTCTCATCTCGTGACAGCCTTTGTCACAAGCCCAGCTTCTATTTCTGCAAGGAACAGGCAGTGGGACTGTTCAGACAACTCCTTCCTCAGTCCCGATGCACTTCCAGAGAGTGCACTCACACCGCAATGACTGACCAGAGTCACAGCAGCATGTGTGAACAATCTCTGCTCACAGAGCACTCTACTCTTACACAAGCAAACATAATTTTTGACACTTTCACACCCTTTGATAGCGCAATACTTTTTCTCCATCTAGTCAACCATAATGCTGGCTCCTGCTGCCGTCAACCTGTTAATGAATAGAATTTGTTTCCTCAAGTTACCTCTTCCCTTGATCAAGTGGAAACCAAGATTTTCTTTTGAAGATGAGAGACAGAAACACCCAATTTAACTGTTGACTTTGTGGGTCTAGACTCCTTTCCTTCCCTTTGCCATAGGCCATTTAGATCTCTGATATAACCCACACTTAATATTCTGTCATCTAACCTCTACTCAAGAAAATAGAGCCTCCTCATCCTTCATCCTTAGTCTCTAATATCAGTATGTTCATTTCCAAAGCTGACACAAAGTTGCCTGCATTATCTCAAATTGTTTTTGAATCTATTCCTTCTTAAAATCACCTTCTAATTTCATATATTAATTATTGATACTACCCAACTTTTCCTGACTTTCATTCTTGCCCTTTGTTTTTCCCAATTGGAGTAGTGGCACAATTTAAAAAAAACAACCATATATTGTTACTATTGAATTTCTACTCCTAAAGTGGCTTCTTGAAAAGCCACTTCCCTTCTTCAAATCATACCACAAACCCATTAATTTTATTTTCAGCTTAATAATTTCCTATGAAGCTCTGTAGTAGAATGAGAAGCAAAACATTATTCCAGCTTCTTGCAGAGAATTTAGACACAAGACCATGAACAGATGGTTGGGCAAGTCTGACCTTGTGCATTCTATCTACTTGCAGTGAATAGAAATCAATTATCTTTAAATGGCAAAGTAGACATATTTACAAAAAAGTTAAATACACACCTCGCAAGTAAATCAGCCTTTGCCACCATGCTATATTATGCTTAATGTAGGAGCCATGACATATAATGGCAACTGAAGACTCATATAACTAGAGCACTTAAATTTTGGGATCTGTTTTAAAACTGGACAAACGCAGAATATATACAGAAAATGAGGCTTCTTCTCCATCACTTACTGATGTTTGCACCATCATAGCTCGCTGGTCTCGCATTTTTCTTACAATATCCAGCGGATAAACGGGTTGGTTTCTTTCAATTAAGCACATGGCTGTTTCCATAGTGACCAATACACCAGTGCGACCGATTCCTGCGCTGTGAAATGTAACAGAAAAATGGCTATAAAAGTAGGTTTTTGCAATGCACCAGATTCACATCACTATCTCAATACCAGGATGCTAAATAGCCTTAGAAATTACAGGAAGACCTTCATAAAATTAGAACAGAGTGAGAAGCTTATCTTAAAGCAATTTCAGTAATATTTCCTGCCAATTAAAATAAATATAGAATTTGTATATACATACAAGTTAAACCTCACTTAAAGTAAATGGATTTTTAACAATTATAAATGCTTACAAATCTAAATGTACTGGTTTGGTAATTTTGACTAAATCAGGTAAGAGCTAACTGACTGCTTTTTGAAAGGCACTTGAACAGCAGAACCCCCCCCACTTTGCAGTACCATTCAAACTGAGGTTACAACAGTGGTAGAAGATAAAAATGGAAAACAACTTACATTGTGTATTATCAGTTCTGTGACAATTATGTGACTAAGCTATTTTACCTAAAGGTTGCAGGAGGAAGGGAGTGGAAAGAAACTCATCCTTTAGATACAGCACCAGTGCTTCTCTCCTCAACAGTGAAGGCTGGTATTGCACAGTTTAACATTTTCATCTAATTCAAGGAGTCTCCTGTCTTGCAGACAAACTTTTCACAGCAAAAGCTTATTCTAAAGGCTGAAGCAAATCTATAATCAGAATTTTAAAACAAAAGTACCTGCAGTGAACAAGGACTGGCTCATTCTCTACTCTCTTTGGCCTCATACAGGTCACAAACTCCAAAAAGTCCATGGAGTCATCAGGAACACCATGATCCGGCCAAGCAACATACTGGAGATGGGTGACGGTGTGCTGTTGTTCTGTCTAAAATACAATAAGGTTTTCAAAACATGTTATGACTCTCATATTAATGTACTGATACAAGTATTACTTTTCACATTCTACAGGTGCTGTAAGATGCATATGACAGAAAATGTTTGTAATTTTAAAATTCAGAATGAAATATAAACATGTAATTCTTAAGCACACAGAAGGCATAACACTTTCTAAGTAAATGAGGTACCAAGCTCAATTTTTGTTATCTAACCAGATTTTCTGTTTTTTAATTTATTGACTTGACACAAATTATTGACCTGAGGTAAAATGCTACAAGACTTATGCATAATAGTATGATATAATAGTTTAGAACAAGATGGAAGAAACAGCTGAAAACAACAGAACAATTCAGAACATCAAAATCCCAGAGCCTTGGACTACACAATCACAGCTCAACAGGGTGGTAATGAGACTATGTATACACTATAACATTGAGGAATGTTATGCTTACACGCTGGTTCAATTCTATAAGGTGCATATCACCTCTTCAATGCAGCACATTAGGTCCTCCCATAAAAAAAATTTAATGCCATTTCCATTTTTATCTCATTCTGCAATCCAAATCCATCTCTCAAAATTCAGCTGCAGATCTAAATATTCATGTCTGTGTGTACTTACAGATTCCGTTACCATATAAAGTTGCTGCAAGATTTGCTAGCTCTGGAGTCTGTTAGATAACAATATACATGGCGTTCATACATACATATTCATGGTACGTATATGAATGATTTCTGTAAAACCCACAGAAGAACATTTTTCTTTATGGAAGCAATTTAATTAGTTAAAAGATTCTGTTGTGTGAAGAGCTCTTTTTTCATTCAATTATACCTAAAAAAGAATGGCTTTACAGAAGTTCTTTCAGTTTAGTTCATTGTTAACTTTGATTATGAAATCACTCAATCATCTTTGCCTTCAGATTGCACTCAGCTGCCATGTTACAGATGCAACCAATGATTAGGCTGGGAAGAAAAAAACCTAGGACACTCCTGAGCTCTGCTGCATCATGCAATGAGGATGTCTCACTCTTTACAAACTTACACAGATCTTGACATTGTTCCTTTACAAACAGTTAAACTGTTAGCTGCATTTTATCGATATCCGTTACCAGACATAACATTTGACAACCTATGGCAGGGAGGTTGAAACTTGGTGATCTTTAAGGTCCCTTCCAACCCAAACAATTCTGAGTCTAAGAAAAAGCATGGCCTTTCTCTACTCAGCTTTCCTGTCATTATGCAGTTGAGCTTGATCAAATGATTACACTTTAAATTTTTCTGAAATGCCACAGCCTGAAAAAAAATGAAAACATGACCAAAAATTGTCATTAAAAAGTCCCCTTCTGCAAATCTGTGCATGCTTAATCAAAACCTCTTCAAAACAGAAATAACACAGCAATTACAAGAGTTTGAACTGATCTCTTAAATCAGAGGCATTTGAATTACAGCCTTCAGGTGAAACAAAGACTTGATTCATTCCGAAATTATCCAAGAGTGAGTATCCAGTCACTTTCCATATGCTTCCAAGAATTTCAAGCCATGCATCATGGAAAAGTGCCAGTGGCACACCTGAGAACCACTGATAGTGGTAGACAGTTATCACAATAGCATAACTTGTCTTTAAAGAATGAAATGCAATCAATTTTTAAATATCTCGATTTTTTTCTTTTTGTTTGAATCATTTATTTTAGTTAATAAAACAAATCAGGTGGGAGAATGGCAGGGCACTCTGGAAACAACTAACAAAGTGTGGCAACTACTAATGTAAGATGTGGCAGAATAAAAAATCTAAAACTTGCAAAATTACTGTTCTTCAAGGTTATGTGAATAATTAGCTTCAGCAAGTATCATCTCCACAGCCTTGCTAAGTCCATGGCTGGGTTCTAATCATACTTAACTGATATCAACCAAAAAAGCTTGTTTAAAGGCAGGGGAAACTAGGAAACTAATGAAAAAAAAAAGGTTCAAAACATAACTGAATGAAATTTCTGAGATTTAATGGGCAATGATATGTTGCAAGACAATTAGCTTATAGGAAATTGAATGAATGTTTGCTTCAGGCTTTCCATGATATTTTAAATTATTAAAAGTAACATTGATCTTGTTTTACAAAATAGTGCACCATGTGAGGAATTCTGAATTCACACTACACCATTTATATTTCCTTGGGTCTGTTTGTTCTAGTCCCCAAAGTGTTGTGAAGCTTTTTTTAAAAATTAAAAAAACAAACAAAAAAAAACCCTCGACCCCAATCTCAACCCCCCTAACTTAGTGCTTTATTTGCTTTTCTTTCATTTTGCTACAGGATAGCTTTCAATCTTGTTCTTGAAAAGACAGGAAATTAATCCTTATTTCATTTCATGAGGCTTAGAAAGGTTACAAATATTTCACATTTGCAGTCATTTGCTGATCTTCAATTACAGGTAATGAAGCACTGAGTTAAACTGCATCAGAAAAATCCTAAGTAGTTTCTTGTTCCTCAACTCTTCTGAACGAATATATATGAACGAAAGGCCAAGGGCATAATTTCATAAACTTCTCTTTTGAGCTATTTTCCCCTAAAGGCAGATTTGAAACCTGTGCAACTTAATTGACAGAAAATTCTTCCACAAATATGCCTTTCCAACAGAAATCAAGTCTCTTGAGAGTTTGGAAGCTTTATCTATCTCACTATTAAAAGCTACTTGTCTTCAAAAAGACCAGTCCAACGATGCTCACATTAGTTCAGGGAATAATAAAACCCTGGTTTGAATTCAGATGACTCTTTATGTATTCTTCAAAGATTAGAACAACAACATCTGTGAGAGCTAGTACATATAAAGCTTTGCAAAATCTACTCAGACACAAGATGCCTCCAGAAGAATACATGTGGTCAGCTTTAAGAAAACAGGGCAAATGACATGGAAAACTAGGCGATACTTCAGTGTTTCAGAGTTCTTTTCCTATGTTTTAACAAGCTACAAAGTTTTTTTATTTCCATCTGAAATGTCAAAACACATACAGAGCTATTAGTTAGGTATTAGGCTCATGTATTTATGGTAGGGACAGCTGTACAGACTAATGAGTGTTATTTTGACTGTAGCCACTTTAAGTGTACAAATAAACTCACCTTTAGTGAAAAAAACAAAACAACCTTGCCCTCAACACATCAAATACACATCTACCTAGGACTAGCTTCAGCATGCTTCTGTCTCACCTAGATGAAATCCATGCAAGCATATGCCTTTGCATTAGAAATGATGCCCTCAACTGAGAGTTATCATGAGAACTTACATATTTGAACATCCTTGTAACTTTCACATCTGCTAACATGTCTACAAAAGCACATTATATTCTCTCATAACCTTTATCTCAAAAAGAATTAGCTTGTATTAAAACACCCAAAAAGCTGACCGCTCCACTCACTAGAATTTTGACTTACCACGTGCTAGTAAACAGACACCTGAAGTGAAAACACATATTGAATACAGTCACTGGTGCATTTACACAAAATTATGAACCAGTTTGATAAATACTAAGGACAATAAGAAAAAGAACAAGCATTTGAAAAGGGTAAACTAATATTTACACGAAGCATTAGCTAACCAAAATTAATCGGTAATCAACTAATTTGAGTGACAGGAACTACAAGTTTGCCTATGTATACTCTGCAGTACTGCTTTAATGAGGTTAATTTTTTCAAGTTTATCCCTTACAGATTAATTGGCTGAAAAACAGAACCAAAAATCATCCCAGTCTGACTGGATGGTTTATCATAGCTAGAAACTGAAACACTGCAAACCATCTTAACTGAAAGACCTTTAAGTATTGACATCTCACATGTTTATGACTACAAAGGAAATATTAACCACATTAAAACGAATTTGGATGCACTGTCAAGTGACAGATTCAGCTACAAATTTATGAGACTGAAGGTGTGATCATCTTGCTGTAAGAATGTCAATTCAATGTTACATTTTTAAACAGGTATTTCCTTTTTCTTATTACTAGCAATTCTAGTAACAGTAAAAATCTACTTAACTATACAGAACATTAAAAGATTGACTAATATTGGAACTGTGAATTAGCATTTGGTCAGTACACAGTGATTTCTTACACGTATATCTTACAATAGCACAAACACTTAATCGTTTTAGAAAATACTTGTGACCACAGAATTTTGGAAAAGAGTTGAAGATGTATAGGTAATATAGGAGAATTTACAAACAAAAGCCAAACCCTATATTCAGGTTCTGGGAAGTCTAGATGTCATCTGAACACAGATTTTACAACAGAAGCTGATATGCAAGAAGTATTCCATGTATTTAGCTTTCTCTTTGCTTTATAACCCTCCATTAACATAAAGTATTAACAGCTAAGGAATATAAGTACCTTACATAAATTGAGCACATTTCAATTGAGATATACAAGGATTTTCTTTTTTCTTTTTTAAAATCTGACTGAAGATGTGAAAAGGAGCTGGTGGGATTCTGCACTCTCTTGCAAAACAACACTATTACAATTCACTTTTTTTTAGCTGTTCTAGCTGCATGTGCCATTAACCAAGTGACCCATATTTCATCCTTGAAAGAGCAGTTACTTATAAAAAACTCTAATTGAAAATCGAAAAGCTTGTGAAGAGTCAGTGACTGCAAAACTGTTTACAGAAAAGCAGTAAACTTTATGAAGCTTATTACAGTACCTGCACAGCATCATCTATTAATGTGTAACAGAACTTCAAAAAGTGTTTTTGATGAAGCTCTAAAGTATTGTACTTTACATGCTCAGACACAGAGTCTGTATCTGTCTATCTATACATATATGCATTCAGCTTGCTTGGGGATAATTAAAGACAGATATTTACCTCAACATTTGTAATCAGCATTTCTCTAACAACATAAGCAATTGTACAATCTTCAGAGTGGCATCTGACACGAAAGTTGCCATATTCCATTACATCTGGTGGATCAGGCCAATACTGATGACATTTGGTCTGTAAAGAAAATCAAGCACACATCAAGACTGCATACAAGCAATTTTGCTTCCAGCCTCCCTTCCTATAGTATGGTTCAGGGAATCCAAGGAGTGGGATAAAATCTATTCTGGTTTGTTGGTGAGGTGTTTACATCAAAATTGGAAAACTACATGACAAAATAGGCTGAATTCTCTATAAACTTTTGTTTTAGTCAGTTATAATAAAAATTGATGTAAATTAGACGCAAGATACTTTCTGTCTGATACTTATCTTCAATAGCTAAAATGACTTCTCAACACATATTGTAGGAGGAGAAACAGACGGATTTCTTCCAGCTTAAGTGTAGGGGGGCAAATTTATAACTAACTTCAGCCATCTAATATTAGGTTACAACAAAGACAGAGCCACACTCTTCTTGAAAGTGAACAATGAAAGGACCAGACATGACTGAAAAAAAGATATAAAAATAGCAATTCTAGTTAGATGTTGGCAAAAAATTTCCATGAGGATGGTCAAGGGCAGAAACAAGATGCCTTATGAAGCTGTGCAATCTCCATCCACGGAAATAATAAAAACTTAACTGACATGACACTGTGCAACCTGCATGAAGTTCAAAGACACCCCTTGCTTTTGAGCAGAGAGGAGCGCACCAGCTATCTCCACAGGTCCCTTCAAACCTTAGTTATTCTGAGACTTTGAAGCAAGATCATGCTGGAATGCAAAAAGTAGTCTGAACCATCCTGCCTCCCTTGTTCCAGCACTGCAGTCTTGTGGCTGAGGGAAAGAGCAAGGCAGGCTCCATTTCTGGAGGCCCTAAGAGATAACTCATTCTGCAGAGAGAGGGGGAGCAGGAAAAGAAATGCCCAACAGCACTGCCACCCATTAACACACACCCTCCAGGAGTTCAGTGTGCCTGATACTTGTCTGGCTGCTTCCATAAGAATGGTTTCCCTTCTCCTTCCCCCTTGAAAGCAAATGGTGAAGGTAATGAAATCACCCTAACAATCTTCTAATTGGCAATATAACACAGCAGAGAGGCAACAGTCCTGGAGATTCTTGGAATGCGTGGAAGACAACTTCCTAACGCAACTGGTGAGGGAACCGACCAGGGAAAGTGCCCTACTGGACCTGCTGATAGTTAACTCGGAAGGTCTTGTGGGGGATGTAAACGTTGGAGGCCGTCTTGGACAAAGTGATCATGAAATGATAAAATTTTCAATTCTCACTGAAGCAAGGCGGGGGGCCAGCAGGACTGCCACCCTGGACTTCCGAAGGGCAGACTTTGGCCTCTTCAGGAGCATGATTGGGGGTGTCCCTTGGGAGATGGTCCTCGAGGGCAAGGGTGCCCAGGAAAGCTGGTCATTCTTCAAGGAGGCACTCTTAAAGGCGCAAGATAAAGCTATTCCCAAGTCCCTAAAATCAAGCAGGAAGGGAAGAAGACCAGCCTGGCTAAATAGAGAGCTTCGGCTGGAACTCAGGAACAAAAAGAAGGCTTATAATCTTTGGAAAAAGGGCCTGGCAGATAAGGAGAAATACCATGAAGCGGTGAGGATATGCAGGGGGAAAATTAGAAGGGCCAAGGCTCAAGTGGAGCTCAGCTTGGCCACCAATATTAACAATAACAAAAAGGGGTTTTTTCAGTATGTTAACAGCAAGAGAAAGGTGAGGGATAATGTGGGCCCACTGATGGATGAGGTGGGCACCCTAGTAGTGGAAGACACGGAGAAAGCAGAGTTGCTGAATGCCTTCTTTTCTTCAGTCTTCACTGTTAGGACTGCCCCTCATGAATCTGTGGCCTTAGAGGCAAGGGGGATGGTATGGAGAGAGGAAATTTTTCCTCTAGTAGAGGAGGGCCAGGTTCGGGACCACTTGGCCAAACTGGACATTCATAAGTCCATGGGGCCTGATGGGTTGCACCCACGAGTGCTGAGGGAGCTGGCAGACGTTATCGCTGGACCACTCTCGATCATCTTTGAGAAGTCGTGGAGAACAGGAGAGGTGCCTGAGGACTGGAGGAAGGCCAACATCACTCCAGTCTTCAAAAAGGGCAAGAAGGAGGACCCTGGGAACTACAGACCAGTTAGTCTCACCTCTGTCCCTGGGAAGGTGATGGAGAGACTCATACTAGATGTCATCTCCAAACAAGTTGAAGAGTGGGGGGTTATTGGAAGTGGGCAACACGGGTTTACCAAGGGTAAATCATGTATGACCAATCTGATAGCCTTCTATGATGCCATAACCGGTTGGTTGGATGAGGGGAGGGCAGCAGATGTCATCTACCTTGACTTCAGCAAGGCTTTTGACACTGTCTCCCATAACATCCTCATTGGGAAACTGAGGCAGTATGGGCTGGATGAGGGGACAGTGAGGTGGATTGAGAACTGGCTGTGTGACAGGACCCAAAGGGTAATTATTAATGGAGCAGGTTCAAGTTGGAAGCCTGTAACCAGTGGAGTCCCCCAGGGGTCAATACTTGGACCCGTGCTGTTTAATATATTCATCAGTGACCTGGACGAGGGGACAGAGTGTATCCTCAGCAAGTTTGCTGATGATACCAAACTGGGAGGAGTGGCTGACACCCCGGAGGGCTGTGCTGCCATCCAGCGAGACTTGGACAGGCTGGAGGGCTGGGCAAAGAAGAACCTCATGAGGTTCAACAGGGAAAAGTGTAGGGTCCTGCACCTGGGGAAGAAGAATGTCAGGCACCAATACAGGTTAGGGGTGGACCCGCTAGAGGCAACTACTGAAGAGAAAGATCTAGGGGTCCTGGTGGACAGTAAAATGGCAATGAGTAAACAGTGTGCTCTTGCGGCCAGGAAGGCCAATGGTATCTTGGGTTGTATAGGGAAGAGTGTAGCCAGCAGGTCAAGGGAAGTCATTCTCCCCCTCTACTCTGCACTGGTGAGGCCACAACTGGAGTACTGTGTCCAGTTCTGGGCTCCCCAGTTCAAGAGGGACAGGGAACTACTAGAAAGAGTCCAGCGTAGGGCTACAAAGATGATTCAGGGATTGGAGCATCTCCCTTATGAGGAGAGACTGAGAGAGCTGGGACTCTTTAGTCTGGAGAAGAGAAGGCTGAGGGGAGACCTTATCAACGCCTACAAGTATCTCAAGGGAGGGTTGAAGGAGGAGGGAGCCAGACTCTTTTCAGTGGTTCCCACCGAGAGGACGAGGGGCAACGGGCACAAGTTGGAACATAAGAGGTTCCACTCAAATATGAGGAGAAACTTCTTCACGGTGAGGGTGACGGAACCCTGGAACAGGCTGCCCAGGGAGGTTGTGGAGTCCCCTTCTTTGGAGATTTTCAAAACCCGCCTGGATGCAGTCCTGAGTAACATGCTCTAGCTCTAGGCAATCCTGCTTCAGCAGGGGAGTTGGACTAGATGATCTCTATGGTCCCTTCCAACTCTAGAAATTCAGTGAAATTCAGTGAAATTACTTCCCTAAGTCAGCTATTAGTTTGCTTTATTTATTTTTATTTATGTGTTACTTCAGTTTTTGACAGGAATTCACTGAATGGGAAAAACTTGTTTATCTTTCCACTTAATTGTATTTTATGTTTTAAGGCAAACATATTTTTTAAACACAGAATAATGCTTACAAACATCACTAGCAAGATTACTATATAGAAAGTTATTGCAGGCACAATAATCCATAATAACTTAGTCATATAGTGAAAGTTGCCCTTCACACTTTGTAGGGAAAACTGAGCTCAGAAATGGGAAGAACCAATGAACTTTAGTTCACGTGAGTGTAATTTGTCAAAGAAATGTATATTTCTTTTCTATGCCAGATGCAAGACTGAAGACAGATCTCTGAAATGACCAACTGTATCTAAATGCTACACTTATAAAAAAAAAGCCCAGAAACATACTTGTTGATCCAGGAAAGTGTAATTTGCCCTCTGCCTCACACAGGTTTCATGCAAAACCATAATGGCTTAATCTTCAAGTCTGCCAACATGTGACAAGCAAAGTCATACATGCATGAGAATGTACCGGATATACTGTACATGCAATTTGAGGTACACCAAAATAGAAGTGAGAGCTGAAGTGGAATACAATATTAAAACTACATCTATAAAGTATCCCATCTTTTCTAAAATAAAATAGATTAAAACCACATACAACCATAAAGAACCATTTTCTCTCTTGCCTTCTGTTGCTGATAGTAAGAGTCTGGTCTTTGGATCCCTACCACTCTACTGCTTATAGTCTTCCTTTTTCTGGTTCACTTTCAAAAGGCATGTAAGATAGGTACATCTAAGTCAGTGTATATGTAACTTTTGCAGAAACATTCCTAATGCCAACATCTACTCATTTTAAAAGGTAAGCTTAGAGTAGTGCTAATGACAAGGTTTGCCACCCCATTTCCCATCTAACCAAAGCCAGAAACGTTGTGGAAGAGACTGGAATTGAAAAAGCATTCCAGTGAGATACTAGTTCAGTGAAGTCTTTATGTACATTGAAAATCTAAAAACTTCATCTTTAAAATTACAAAGGATACATTAAATCAGAGAATAACATAATAAACCAGACACACTAAAAATTAAAGCAGTATTATTTTGAAATTAATGGTGTGCCACAATTTATTTTAACACAATGAAAAGAATTATCGCAGCAATCCTAGGAAAGAACCTACGACAGATAAAAGTGAGCAGGTTAAGTTCTGACCACCAGCATACTAAAACTAGAAAATATTGCAATGGCAGACTCTTGTTTGAAGCCAGACTGCAAGCTTTGCTCAACTTCCTCAATGCTTCCAGACGTCTGCTTAATCACCAGGAGAGCAATTGCCACATGGAGCCCAGCTCTCAGGGGAAAACAAATGACAGCACATAGTACCTGGCTGATCAGCAAAACAGTCAATGCAGTGATCTCTGTTTATCAGACAGCTGGTTTGTTTTCAAATCATAACAAAAAGAAAATTGCAGAGTATCTGTTCCTCTAAGTAATTCAGAAAGCCTGTTTTTCAGAGAAATGATTCAACAGAAGAAGCTGGCCTATTTTAGGGTTATTTAATCTTAACAATCGGAAAAAAAAGTTTAAAGGCACAGTACATTTCCTCATCATATAAAGAACCTGAACATTTACCCGTCCTCGTTCAGTGAGAGTTGTTAACATGATGATCAACGACAACTTGTGATCCCAGACTACTTGCCAGAAGTGTGCACATGTGTGTGGAAGAGGCCCCTGAGTAGCAATGTACCTGTTCACAATGCTCGCAGAAGGAATTTCCATCTATAAAGAGAAAGAAAAATCCTATGTAAAGTTTGCTCTCCCTACTCAGGTACTATTATTCTTTAATTCAGCATTTCATTCAGAGTTGAGAGAAGATTAAGGCAACAAGCTGAGTAATAAGGCAATCAAGATCACAATTTGTTATTTGAAAAAAAGTCTTTGAATGTTTAAATTAAACCAGATGCCCGCTATAGATACTACAGTCCTTGTTGAACTAGGAAGAGATGATTAATAGTGAAAACGTATTTAAAAACTTGAAACCACTAAACTTTCCAAATTTTCTTTAATATTTAGTAAGGATTAATGGCAAGGTATACCAAAGGTACACTAGCAAAAGCTGTTTATTGCCTGATACTAGACACTGGGAGTTAACAGTTAATTCTCTGATTTAGGTGTATCAGGCACAAACATCTATGTATTTTCCCCTCTTCTCCCTGTCTCCCAGCCTACACGTGATTAGGGCAATCAGGGCCCTGATTTATCTTCTGGAACCTTCATAGCATAGTTGGTAGGGTGTAAGTGGTTCTAGAGGAGAAAAAAGCTTAGTTTTAAACAACAGGAGACAACGGCAGCATTTGCAGTATATGGAAAGGTAAAACAGTTTTTACTGGTTAAAGACCCTGCGCATATCAGTGTATAGCACATGTTTGCATCTACTGTGTATCAGGATGGTCACTTGTTTCACAAGAGTCACTTCATCTTTTACATTATGAATCTTTACATCTTTTATGCTTAGAAATCTCAGAAGTAGAAAACAACAACCCATTATTCCTTAAAAAGGCTAAATTTAGTCTGCTGTTCTAATACAGAAAGTGGTCAAATGCAGGCTTCTGTATGACTTACATTCACATAATTCGCATTAATGTAATCTTCATCTCCTTGCAATATTATCCTTGTGGCATCATCTGCACACAAAAAACAATAAAGAGGAATCAAATTAACAATTAAGGGGTATGCTTCCCTTCTATTAAGTCAAAAAACTGAAGAACTGCAGACACAAACAGCAGATACAAACCAAAAGAGATCATTTTATTTTCTAAAAGGTTAACAATTGTATGACTTTGATTATATAATGAAATATTAATCAAGAAGCTCAATACAACAGTTATATAAGCTATCATTTAGAGGCTAAAGCAAAAGAGGCAGAAAGTCTGTACTTAATACTCACATGGTAGAACATCTTTGTATCTGTTCTTATCCATATTCTGAGGTACCTTTGCACATGTAACAGCCAATCCTGGTTTCTTTCTATAAAGTTGCTGCAAGACAGAATGAAAAATGGTAGGATTTTGAGTGATGTGATTACGCTATACACACACTAAATAGAAAATGAAAATACGCAGACTGAAAAAAATACATTATTTTATTTAATTTGTCTCGTAACAAAAATTCTGCTGCTCTGTCTCCTGCAAAATTCACCTGAGAGATTTTCTGTGTTTTTTTTAACATAAGAATTTCTGTTATTGCTAGACCATCATCATATCTAGAAGAATTTCTAGGAAAAAAAAAGAGAGCAAGTGTAAGAGTCAATGATATAAACTGTTTCCCTGCAAAGTTGCTTTTTTCTTATAAAACTGTGTGCCAGAAAGAAAACAGAGTTTGAGGGTGGAAGAAGTGTGCAATAAAAGACACAAGGAAAAAAACAAAACAAAACAAACAAACAAACAGCTGCAGGCTGATATTTTCTGGAATCAACTGCAATACAAAAAATTCAAACAAACTTCTGTTTTCTGGACTAAAGCCATCACGTTCAACCCTGCAAGTATTTGAAAAAAAACAGAGCTTCAATGTATCACAATCTCGTAGCATGTGACTCCTCTTTTTTGGGGCTAACCCTTATCTTCCAAACTTTATTTGGAGTAAATGTAGGCATACAAGTATAACCAAAAATAAACTTTAAGGTCAAAATGCATTATGTGCATTGTTCAAAACAACAAAAGGTAAAGAGCAGGAAAAAAAACCTACAGTTCTTCTGTGTTAAATAAACATGAAAGCAAATTACAACTGAGTTATTAATGTGACTATGCCAGAGTTTTATATACTTCATTGCACAGGTTGCCCAGAGAAGCTGTGGATGCCCCACCCCTGGAGGTGTTCAAGGCCAGGCTGGATGGGGCTTTGAGCAACCTGCTCTAGTGGGAGGTGTCCCTGCCCAGGGCAGGGGGGTTGGAACTCGATCTTTAAGGTCCCTTCCAATCCGAACCATTCTAAGTCTAAGAAAAAGGATGTCAAAACCTCATTATTTTACTCAAAAACATAATTAAGAAAAAAATATTAATTTAGTGAAGTTTGGCTACTTGAGCTAGAAACATGTTCATTAAAACACATTTTTTCTCACCAGACGATGTTTTATGCAAGACTGATAACTTATCCTTCTCTATACTAAGTAGCGAAGGATAAAACTGCTGGGCAAGCCACATTTTTGCTCTCTTGAGAAAAGACTGAATGGGAGCAATGAGATTTCCAATTAATTAAGCCACTACATTACTTGCTAGTCACAGCTATTGGTCAATATTAATGGCATTTAAGATTTGGCATTACCTACCTCAAACTGAATTAGGACAGATCCACTTTCCAGCCCTTTCCTTAGCTGCTCCATAGACTCCTCCAGCGTATCACCACCATATTCAGAACAGACAGGAAGAAGAGATTCTGGGATATTGTGGGAATCAGCTTCATCTTCTGATTTAGGCTCCACAAACTGTTTAACTACTGAAAGATGTATTGAATATTAAAATTGGTTACATACAGCATTAATGTGTTTGCAACACATACTAAAATTTACCAGCTTGCAAGAACAACAAAGTTTGCAAAGACAAGGTCTCAGGAAAGCAAACAGCTACACATTTGACTGCATTTCTTTACATACTATATTACTATAGAAACTACTAAGAGTAAAATGTCCTTATGACCTTTCAGAAAATGAAACTCCTCAAGATGTCTACCTATGAAAATGAAAAACTTGACTTCCAAGCACAAGGAGTTTTTTGCGGCAACTTTGCCCTGCAGAATGGAATGCTGCATAGACTAATGAATCACAACATCCACCATGGTAAAAAAATAAATGAGTTTTGCCGAAAAAAGTTTAGAGCACAGTTAATGGAATATCTCCATAAGCAGCTTAGGTAAATTTGGACCCCCAACAGCAAAATGAACACAAATCTACTTACATTGTACTCCTTTGCCGTTAGAGAAGAAAGTCAATTATGTTTTGCAATTTCTTATGCTAACATTGAAGGAACTAACTTAATAAACCATAAGAAAAAAAATAGTTTTCTATGACATTCTTTGCTAACGTGGTGACAAACATTAATTCATTAATCTACACAGGAGCTCTGTCTCTATGAATGCTATTGCATCACCAAGTGTGTCCAGCTGTGGTTATTCTCTGCAATGATCAGAACAGCTTATACCTACCAAGCTTCAGAAAACGGGGAGCTGTTCATACTCATGCCTATATAAACGACTGGCATGAGGCCACAGGTTATCTTCTGCTAAGCAGATTTCTCTTATCTGCAAGTAGGAAGGGGACTGGAAGAGTTAAGGGAAGACTAAATACGAGCCAGTGGAATGGCCTGCAATAAGTGGTGCAGGACTGTTTAGGGAAAACAAGACCAAAAGAACATCTATCTTCCTAGAAACTCAAGACATTTTAAATAAAGTAAATGCTACAGAAGTATATACCCCTTAGGCAGTTTTATTCCTTCCCGTTTCCCAGTGATGCTTAATCCCTTCAGATTTTTAAGTCTTAATGTAATCAGAAACTCTGTGCAAAGCCCTTCCGTAATCGTGTGTGTTAAGGTCTTACCACAGCTCTTAAGGAAAATAAATAATAAACTAGAAGCTCTTGGGATCTGCATGTGTTTAAATGAGCAAGCAAAACTGAGCTGGATTGGTCCCCCAAATTTTAAATATGCAGGCTTGTAAAGCCCTGCATATTTCAGAGATTGTATCTATTTGAGGGCAGCAGATTAGCAAGCAGTCAGCGCAGGGTAAGCTTAGTATTGTCACAAAAGGGCTACGGTAAGAATGGAAAGAAAGACAGACAAAAAAAACCCAAACACCGAAGAAGCTTACTTGATTTCTTTCATTGTATAAATGTGCTGGGGAACTGCCCATGGGTATTTGCAAACTCACAACTGGGGATTTGTGAAATTATGCTGTATTTACAAAAAAAACCCCAAACAAAAAAAACCACTTTTGTAAGAGACTATTTATTCTCATAGATTTTTAGACTTAAAAAATAAGAAGAAATTCTAACTTGATAGATTTCTTTTTTGCAGTGGTAAGAACCTATATAGTTAAAACTACTTGTATTACTAATTCAAATGCAGGGAGAACTAGAGAACTAGTTTTTAGCACAGACCTATTCCCAGCGCACTGAAAACACATTTATGTCAACAGAAGAGGGTATACCACCAAGCATAAGAGCAACAGTCTCAAAAACCATTAAAAGTGAATAAAATTAGCCCAGTTACCTTTCCGCCTGACCAAAAGTGCAAGCTCTCTCGTGTGAGATTCTCTGCTGGCTTTTATGAACATGACCACCTGGTCATGCGTGTGCTCTGAGATATCTCGGCCATTAATTAATACTATCTGATCACCTTCATTCAGTTTTGGAATGCATTTATCAGCCTGTTTCAAGACCAAAGAAACACATTAATGTTATTGCATCTCGTCATGTAAGCAGGAACACATCAGGATATTAAGTTCATCATGTAAGCAAAGCCTTCAGAGTTCTCCTGATAGGGTTTCATCTTCTGTATTAGAAGTTCTATCAAAGAATTCAGATCTAAAGCTGTCTTTCTTGTTTCAAAGCCTCTCAATGAAGATGAGAAACAGTTCAAACAGCATATTGGCAGCCATAAAAAGAATTTGTATTTATCAAACAGCCATCATCAGATTGCTCTTTAAAATCAGATTTCAGACTTCAAGCCTCAAAACCCACTGGTTATAGCAATTTGCAAATGAATTTCTGGAAGAAGTGTTTTGGGCACATGAGAACACACGTCAGTTTTTATGCAGTCAATACTGAGAAGTTCAAACATGATTTTGATGAATGTAATTTAAGTAACATGACATTCCCCAGGCATGCACTTTTTAAAATTTAAAGAAAACAATACACATTTCATATTTTTGTTACTTAACAGGTTATTTTGTTACTTATTAGGTTTGGTGGATATCAAATGATGTCTACAAATAGAGAACATTCTTCCTCGTTTCATTCACTGAAAGCTTTAATAAGAAGGTGCAGGCAAGTTCTCAACCTATGATGTTCAAGTACCCCATATTTGTGAGGAATTCTTTTGCTACCTGTGCTGCAGAGAACACTAAAATAAGGTTTTCCCCATCTCACACAAAAACTTACATTATGTCTTGTCTTGGACACAACAATTTAGATTAACCACTGTTTGGCCTTTTTTTCTGTCACATTCTGTCACACTCTTAGTGTATTTAGCTCTACATCCAGTGCAAAGTAAGATGATACTGCAAAGATGATTACTAGACTAGAGCATCTCTTGTATGAGGAAAGGCTGAGAGAGCTTGGAGCATTTAGGCTATAGAAGAGAAGGCTCAGGAAGGATCTTGTCAATGTATATAAATACTTGAAGGGAAGATGCATAGAAGACGGAGCCAGGCTCTCTTCAGTGGCGTCCAGTGACAGAACAAGAGGCAATGGGTGCAAACTGAAACACAGGAGGCTCCATCTGAACATCAGGAAGCACTTTTTTACTGAGAGTGACTGAGCTCTGGAGCAACCTGCCCAGAAACATAGTGGAGTCTCCCACCCTGGAGCATTCAAAAGACATGGTCCTTGTGCAACTTGCTCTAGGTGACCCTTGAGCAGAGGGGGTTTGACAAGATGTCCTCCAGGTCCCTTCCAACCTTCTGTCCTTCTGTGATTCTGTAACACGAATGTGCAGGATTCTACAAGCTTTGAGTGTCAAGTAGTGTAACAATTTTATTTTCATTGCTAACGTAGTTTTTGTCTAGAAAGTACCCAGATACACAAGAGTGATATACTTATACATACACTCTATTTCATTTGTTATATGAATGAGACATAGACCTTTACTGTCATTCTCTCTTCATAGTTGTTCCCTGCATTTCCTTAATGCCAGTACAGGTTCCCTGAACTTTATTAATCCATTGTTATTAGCCCTATCAAAAAAACATCACCAACCCCACAAATGTGGACAAGATGTTCTAATTAGACCTGATCCTTGTTATGCCTTGCACTGATGGCTCCTAAAGCAAGTTTATCAGTGATGTACTGCATTACCAAGTAAAAAGTAGGAAGCGATGGAAAGGAGAAGTGATAATGAAAGAGTCAAAAAGAATAATGCAGAATAAAAACAAAAAATAGAAGTAAGGATATGAAGAAGAAAATAGAGACCCATTTGTGTTAGAGAATAAAGTAAAAGGAAAGAAAACTTAAGATATATATGAGTGCCATGAAACAAATAAAGGAGAAGGGAATAAGAAAGTTAAGATGTATGCAAGAGGAAAAAATCCCAAGCAGAAAAGCTGCTTAAAAGACAGAATAGTTTCCCCCAACTTTTTTGAAAGAAATAAGGAAAGAAAATAACGAAGAATAGGGAAGACTAATAATGATTAATGAAAAGGACAAATGTAAGCAGAAGAAGAATGGTAATTAGGAACACCCATGGTGTTCTTTAACACTGATTTAACTAGGTACTCACAGCTCCCCCAAAACCTTCCTTGCCATATATTATACAATTTACCAAGGCAAGACTGTAGACTGCAACTATGAATTATCAATTGATTTAATCACTCTGAAATACTATTGTTTGAGATATATTTCAGAAAGAATAATTTCTAAGTCTTTGAAAAGGTAAGTGGCATAAAGACTGTATCAGGTCAGTCTGGAAGAGTCAAGAAGTCAACAAGAATGTGGAGGGAATGGTTTCTGATCTCCTATATTTGTGTATAATTTAGATTCCTTGGCTGGATGCTAGCTATTATTCTTTATTAAACAAGGAGATTAATATCTTTGCTTAAAGAAATTTTATTAATCATGTGACATGTTAATGCCTCAGCTCTCTTACTTGAATCATCTGACTATATAAAATATATCTTGAAGGAAAATTAATTCCTTCTATGTAAGCATAATTTGTAGATTTCTCAGATACTGAGCTTTTCCAGACAATTAATTATGTCAAAGGCTTCCCATCCCATTGACACATCCAATGTTTCATTTTATGCTAATCACCCTGTTACTGCTCCAAGAAGCATGCATACTATTTTTCAATGAGAAACTCTATTAAAAAAAGCCCATGATGACTTCTTTAGTACCTTAGGACATTAATACTGTTTGTGGGAAAAAAAATCAGCATAGGACTTTAGTTAAAAAAAGCCAGATGCAATAAATGGTTGTTCTTTAGATATAATGCTCTCCCACAACAATTTTGGCTACTCTGTCCTACAATCTTTCTGGCATATAGATTACTGCTGCATTAGAGGGTGACTTTTAAAAGATCTTTAGCATGTGAAAGGGAAAATACTGCCTTATTTTGGTGGGCAGATTTTCTTCCTCTACTCCACAAAAAATATGGATCTTTTTCTAGGAACGTGGGAAAAAGCGACCTACAAACCTGAGAAATAATCTTAGCAATTAATATTGCCAAACAGCATCCCTGAGGACAATTTACAGGGTAATGAGTGAATATAGAACAAGTTAATGGGCAAATACAATGAAGGAAAGGCATCACTGAGCTAAAATAATGTAAAAAAATGTATTCCATAGACTGCTTAACTTGAACTTCAAATATCAGCTACATTTCATTAAACAGTCCAGCACTGGTGAAATCTAGTTTATGGGAAACTATAATGTCGATGTTAATACTGCTATGCTCCAAAAGTAAGTATATTTTTTTTCTCTTGCTGCAACAACGCGTCATGATTTCTATAGCACTACTGTTGGATATATCATATAGGATAACTTTTTCCAATTTATTCCCTGACCCTTGATAACTTGCTCACTTGGTGGCTTAGTAGGCTGGAGAGCTAACTAGTCACTTACATCTATGCCTATGCCACTAACCAGAGACATTTAAATGAAGTGTGGTCTTTTTCCAACTCAAGAGGAAAAACAAAAAGCTCAAAATGGATCAATACCAGTAATTTCTCATTACTCTTATTAAAATAATTATTGTAGTTCATAAAGGAGCACTATGCACTGCATAAATCAAGCCACAAATCATAACTGTGACAAAAACAACTTCTCAAACAATTTGTTTTAGCTTGATTTACATCATGACATGCAGACATCAGTCCTGTGACTGATTATCAAATTTCAAAAGAGTCTACAAGACACAGAGTACATTGGATTTTTAGGATTAAGGCAGCAATATGTCCTATCAAGTTTGCACTCAAATTATTTTATGAGTTGAGAAATTCACTTTGGAAGAAGGCGAGTGAAAAAGTTTGAGATAAAGACAGCATATGTAAAAAATTTATGTACTAATTTTTTATAAAAAAGTTATCAAGATGTTATATTACTATTATTACTTCACTATTCAACAGAAAAATTCAATGGCTTTACTGATTCTGATGAGTGTTCCACCTAGTCCATAAATATTTCCACAAGCAAAAATCCATGGTAAAATAAAAACTGAGAAAATGTTTTCTGCACCCCTTCTTTCCTGCCAAGTACTCTCCCATTCTACAAATATTTTTAGTCCTAAGGATTTCCTCAGTTTATTATGGTTTGTCTATTCAGTAACTGCTTGCAGGTTTTTCCTCCCAACTATTTGTCCTCTCCTGACTACCAACAAAATTATTTTAACTACACAAGCCTTTCTCAAGGAGTTCCACAGGTCTACTATCTTAGGCATGAAGAACTACTTCACTAAGCACGAAGAACCTGACTTTTCCTAACTTAATTTGGTAGGCTGAAGTTCTTCTACTGGAATCCCCTGTGCACAGATTCCTAATCTTGCAGATCTCTACTACATCTCCCTTAAACTTTTTTCTGAAAACTTTTTTCTAGGCTTCAGAGGTCCAGACTACTCACTTCTTTAATGAACACTGTTTTATATCTCCGGTCATTGCTCTTGCCACTCATCAAACATTTTCAGTTCAAGATGCACTTTTTGAAATGACAGGGGGAAACAAACATGCTTTTTACTGGTATCTTGTTTGGCTAACGCTTCCAGATCTTTTCATCTGCGGTGTAAGATACCACTGGTCAAAGCAATTTCCAAAGAGAACAGCTCAGCTGCTCTCTCATACTTGTTATGGGTTTCCAAATTCCTACACGTATGGACCTGTGTGAATGGTGGAGAGAGTAATAAAGGAAGGGATTAAAAGTATTAAGAATTTACTTACAGGTGATCCTGGAGTTATTCTTGATACCACCAATGGCATTTTTTGATCTACACCACCCTAGAGGAATTGCGAGTAATAAAATCATAAATATGCCATTATAACAAGCACAAGCGGTATTTAAAACAAGCAATTGCTTTTTTTGTATTTATATGAACTTTATGCTCTGTCATTACAGGCAGGGTTAGTAAGATTGAATTTTCATCAGTATGCAGTGTCTGTAAATCTACCGATTTCCAGTAAACTAGATCCAGTGTCTTTGCTTGGCAATATATTTTAATAAGCAAGAAACAGTTCAAATGCAGCATTTATTCTAACCCTACCCTTCAAGCAAGCCTAATTCAACACTTGAACCTGCAAGATGAACAGTGTTCTTAGATGTTGTGATGGACCTGCAAGGAATCAGGTAGGGTCAAAGCTCCAGATAGCTGTACTCCCTCATTCTCTTTACATGACATTCTATCACTGCCCCACCGATAAATACACAAGGTGAAAAGATCAAACTTGGCCCCAATTTAGTATGGCTACTTTACACTACTCTATCTGCTTAAACAGACTTTCAGTGTGGGAATACAAAAAATTTACAATAAATTACCAACAGCAATATCCATTTTCTTCATAAATTAATTTTCACCTTTCCAATGATTTTTGATGGATATATCCAAGTGGATAGCACAAACTATTTACCTTGGTTTATAATACAGAGGTCCAATTTATAAAAGGTGATGCCTTAAATTGGACCTCTGAGTTCATATCTAAGGAGCCAAATAGGCAGTCTGCTTTGGAAATGTGCCGTGCCCATAGCATATGCAACTAAAAACCACGGAACTAGTAGAGGCTTATTTCTCTAAATATTGCTTTAGCATTTAAGGATTAGGCTACCACTTCTAAAAACTCTCAGTCCGTAAAAAAATTCTTGTAGAATATACCACTTTCTCCAAAGCATTGCATTAAAAATGAAAAATAACAATGAAGTGCAAGTAAACTATCTCTATAAGGCATTTATAAATAACTAAAAGATTACTGTTTTACCTTCAGATTAAATCCAAACTTCCCGTCTTCATCTGGTATGATACGCACCAAAAGTAAATCTCCCTCAATTAGGTCATTCTGAAACACATAGGAAAAACAAACCAAAACTTGTCTAATATATGAAAGAAAATAGCAGCAAATTAGAAAATAGTGCCTCCAAATTTAGATGCGCTGAACAAGAATACTCTATGTAAATCCATGCTTGAAATAGGAAGAAGCTAAGGTTACAGAATGTACTCATCATTATAAGCTTTTAAATCGTAAACATAGCAACACACATAATAGCAAGTATGTTCTCTGCTTGCTCTGTCCTAACACCGTTAGTTACTCTCATCTTAGCTTTCTCAACTGTTGGCTTCCATTAAAATTTTCAGTGTGTTGTCTTTACTAAAGGTCACTTAAAAGGAAAAAGCATTAGGTGCAACACATTTGAATCAATTCCGGTCTAAGAAATAGGAAGTGACTGCTTCTTCCCCAGATTTTCTCCTACAAATGGGTGCATTAACATCTTTGCAAGAGATGCACCAGTCAGAAGGATTAGAAGTTGGCAGCAGCTCCTGGACGGGCAGGTTAGGAAGCTGTGCAGCATCACTCTGGAAGAGGTTGTAGAAAGGGGAGGAGAGGTCCACTACAATAATGCCAGCAGAGAGCAGCTGCTCTCGAGCCAGCTTGGAACTCAAATCATAATGCTTAGCCATCCTAAAGAGGGGATGCCTGGGATAAAGCAGAGTTGTGTCTGCTATCAAGACATACGGCAGCTTGAGTTACGTGATCTGTTCTTGGAGGAATAAGATTTAATCATGTAAGTATTCCCATTCCACTAGGAACTAGATACTTCTGGAAACCTGGACACTATGGAAATCAATGTAGATTTGATGTAGATCAATGTAGGCTTGCCTATCATACTGTACACAATCTTGGATAAATCTGAGTAGACAGACAAGATTTATTCTTATTACTGCATCAAATATGCTCCTCCTGGAATATAACCACACTTTTTGTGGGTTTCTAATCTACAATTCAGAGCTACGTTTAGTAATAGTTTTGACTTTAAAAGGCAGCAATTGAACATACCTTCTCACAGTAGTACTGACTGGAATCTTCTGTTGAGTTACTTTTTGTAATATTGTCATATGTTTCTAAGAACTGTTTATCAACTCCTTCCAATGGGTAAGAGCCAGAAATGTTACCAACTCCATTGGGAGACTGAGACAAGTCTTTAGGTGAGGTACGAGTCAGAGAACTCCGCGTTGGACTGTTTCCCAATACATTCCTTCATTTAAAAAAAAAGATAAATAGTTATTACAAAGGTATTGCTATCCAGATTTTTTTGATCAAACAGTAAAACATACAAGTATACTACACAGTCAAAAAAGGAACATTATACTTATTTAACACCACATTTTGAGGTGCAGGGTAACAGGATGTGAGTATGATCTAAGCCTATCATTTGATCAGTGGGCATCCAGAAGAACGGACAAAACATTTTTAGCAAAATATTTGGACGTTAGCCATAGAAAGCACTGTTGCTGTGGTACAGGAAATCACAGTAACAGAGAGAGCGCTGAACCCCAGGGAAAAGGCACTTCAGTTGCCAATCCTATCCATGAAAACCTTCTGCTGTGATTCCACTGTCATTCTTGCAAAGTACTTGTTTTTCATTTCTGCCTCTTATGAGTGCTATCTTAATCTTATCCCTTTGGGAGAAGGTACTTTGCAGAAAAGCCATGGTCAATTGTCAGAGAAACAGCGACAACGAAAGGTTTAATGATAGTTAATACATTCCATCATCAAGGTAGCTATAACCATGAAGAAGGACCCAGAATTACATGGGAGTGCAGACCTGGCCTACTGAGTCAAGAATGTTAAAATTCAAGGATAAAAAAAATGGGTAAGTAAATGAACACTTGAAATCTTATAATTGGTCAAATTGCCTGGTTGTGCTCCAGGACTGTTTGAACATTTATTTAGCTACATGCCCTCTTCTGAAGAGGATGAAACGCAGACCTCTAACAACACTAATCCCCTTCTTTAACTGGATCAAACTCACAGATACCATTCATATGAACAGATCTGTCTTTATAAATACTACATCATACTTTGTGAAAACCTCTGTCCTTGGGAAAACCAAGGCGTAGCTCAGACACTGGTTCATATCACTAACACTGCTGCTTATGGCAAAAACTGAGTCCTAGCTACTTGTATTACCCCACTGCAGACAGACCTTGCACTTACATGATAGACCATCATGCTCAGTGACCGTACCTCTTGCAAGAATACTCTGCACTGCTACTGACAGCCCAGCACTGCAATGAAGCATATTTGATCCTTGGAAGTACATGGGCTTTTAGTTGTTTATTGCAGTTTATCCCTAAAAGTAACATCAAATTCTCATAGGGTTAAAGTAGCAGAAGTATATGCAAATAAACCCTGGCATTGAAATTTGCAAATTCAAACATTTATCTCTCCTCCAGTACTAGTCTAACTAGGTATGTGAGCTTTTCTGAGCCATTTCCAGCAGCCTGCTATCTGTCAATGAAGTAATACTACGCTAAAGAGGAATGTAGCTTAGGTTTTTAACATACAGGACTCACATTGCAGCAAACTTTAACAATTCAAACACTTATTTCTCAGCTTGTGGAAATTTGAGTGCAACAAACAAACATTCTGAAGGATGCCATCAAGCAAACTTATTCTTGTCATAATATTTCTGATGATGGTTTTAATCTGACAGCTTCCAGGACACGTCATGATTCCTGTGAGGTCAATGATAAGCAAGTAGGAACATACTATATGCAAATCCATCCTAATAAATTTTACAGAATACAGTATTTTAAAAAACAAAACAAAACGCATTTCACTTACAAATTGAGATTACAGATTGTAATGATTTTTCAGGCATTAAAAAAAAAAATACCAAAAAAAAGAGAATTTTTTTTAGTTAATGCCTTCTGGCACTATATAGAGAATTACCAGATAAAATTACCAGTGGATTTTTGCATCATCAAAACTTTCAGAACAGTTTTTAACCTTTTTTTTTTTTTTTTGGTTAAAAGTGATTAGAGATGTATTAGGACTTAAAGACTTTCCACATCTGGCCCCAAAAGAATTATTTTTTTTTTCCACAAATCTTTACAGTCTTAATTGGCTTATACAGTTACACAAGACCAATACTTCGAAAAATCAGTTATGTATTTTATATATCTTAAAGCTAGAGATTCTATAGTAGAAAGTTCAAAGAAAACTCACTTTGGTGATTCTTGTTCAGATGACCTGTTAAAACAAAACAAAAAAAACACAAAACAGTAAATGAACAGTTAAATCTAGAGTTTAGCTCTTGTTTTCCTCAAATTAAAAAAAAAAAATAAATGCCTGCCTAAAAGCCAAGAGGTGCACTCACAGTAAATTACAGAATACTTAATCCTATGCTGAAAGTCTGAAACAGACAATTATGGAATATATGAAACACTCAACAAAAATCCTGGGCCAGCTCTAGCCACTCACTTCCACTTTTGGCACAAGCCCAACTACAAACAACACACATCTGCTACTGCAACTTAAACTATGTTGGAATTTACAGAGACAATTACTTAGCAAGACACACTACATTATTTAAGAAAGTTTTAGATGCAGATCACAATGACTACAGATGTCACTGACTGTGTTTTGTAAAAGTCAAATGTGGCAAAATCTTTATGTGTAGGTAACAAGGAATGAGCGTAGGCTGCTTCAGAAACATGAATTTTCTTACGCATTCTCATAATGCAAGAGCAGAACAGATGTTGACAGAAACCTTTAAGACAAAGCATAACTAAAGCAGAAGTGGTTACGCAGATAAGGACAACCTAGCATGGAAAAGAAACAAAAATTTGCAGTACACAGCATTTTCTGAGGCTTTCAATTAACTTCCTCAGAAATCACCTGAAACAGTAAGGTAAACTATATTACATCAATTAAAACAATAGGTGTGCTACTAAGATAAATTTGAAACTAAAGGTTAGCAAAAAGGTGCTTGCAAAGCAAAGTTAAGTTTAAGGCAGATGGGATAGCTTTACAAATTTAATTTGGTAGCGACCAAACACACCCGGCGTGGTATAAGTCTATGCTGGAAAAATACAAACATGAAGTAGTTTGGTTTGAATGTAGCACTGTTGAATTGTCACGTTATAAGAGGGAATTAACAGCATATAGTTAAATTTTCAATTGTTGTTCTCTAAAACAACCTCAATACTAAGAATTATATACTATGTTTCATCCAAACTACAGCAAAATTATCAGCAGTATCAATCTAGTTAAATTTCCTTGTATGAATTCTACAATATGAAGAAACTCTTCCTTGAGAGGCAGAGATGGTGAAGCTTGATTCCCTAAGAATTTGTGGAGGTTCGGGTTATATGCACTTTTAATTTATTTTTTTTTTAAAGCACTAAACTTTTTCCTTTTCTATTGAAGCCATGCCCCCCTTCTGATTCCACTGATATCCATCCCCACTCTCCCACAAATACCTCTGGTTCTCCTTGTTTGAAATCCCCAGAGTATTTTTGCCCTCTAAGAATGAGCAGTGCACAGAAGATCCTTTGAGAATGTGCACTCACTTGCTGCCTGATCAGCCTACATCTAAATAGAACAGACAACCATTGAACTTGCACTGTAATTGCTCAGTGAGAGGATAAGATCAGTTTAAGAGTGTTTTTTTTTTTTTTTGCCTCTGTCAAGTCACCGACTTTCACTATGTAAAAAACTTGACATCTTTGAAAACTGGACTCCAACATTAGTTTTGACTGCAATCATCCAGACATTGTCATGTGGGAACAGAGCCAGATGGGCAGTGCAATGACATAAGCCTTATTTCCTTAGGAAGTCATGCTAAAAATAAAGAAACATTGAATTTATTTTCATTTAAGCTAATTGATTTCCTTGTGAGGCAAAGAACAATGAAATTGTATGTCTTTTCTACATTTTGCCACAGTAGAGCTACAGCTCTATTAGCAAATTCTATGCAGAATTCACATTGCCGCAAGTTAACCCCTTCCAAAAGCCTTCACCAAAAATTTACAACCTGTAAAACCGTGATGCAAACAGACACAATGTGTGATTTTAATATAATATCTCCCCTCTTCCCCCCAATAGAATGAAATCGTTTGAGAAAGAACACAACTTGGGCTTCCACTCATATACTGTGAATAAACATAAAGCAAATTTTTCATCATCTCATCAATACAACTGGAGACTGATGTGGGATAGAAATTCTCAGTAATATTTGCTGAAGGTTTAATCTTACAGCTCTGAAAGAGTTACTGAATCATTCTGTAAACTTCTAAAGTGGAAAAAGGTAACCAAAAATTTGACCTAGAAACCGACCACGTTCCGTGCTTAAAAGAATTAATCAGGGACAATGCAGCTGTGTCTTCCTAAAGTTCTTAGTAGCTCAGCATGCTATAGTTGCAGAATTTTGATCTCTGCAGCTTAAATAGTATTTCTAACATTTAATGACTCACTCATATGTTAGCATGAAAAATTAGATGATCTTTTCTGGCTATGCAGTATTCCACATTTTACTAACACATCTTCCTCATTTCACAACATAGGACAAGGACCATATTTTTAAGTCAATAAAAGAGAACACTCACCAGACCAGCCATTCAACTTTTTCATCAAGAAAGAGAGCCCTTCCTTGCAAGGAGATTAAGCTTTCCATCAGTGCAGCTAACAAGCAGCACTTTAGAACTCTTCTTTACTCCACAATATACCTAAAATGATGCCATTTCAATCTTTCCCTCACTGTGGATTGCTCTGTTAGGGATAATCTTTAAAATAAAACTCTTTGCCCTGAAAAAAAAAATAAAATCTAACTTTCCTCTTCTATCAGGATGACAGAAAGAATAGGTCTTAAGGAAAGACCCCTCCTCCCCACTTCACTGTGCCCTACCAGGGAATTCTGCTATTCTGAGAACTGATGATGATAAACTACAGCAGAGTAAAATCCCAAGAGAAAAGGGACAACTGAGACAATAGAACTGTAGCAAAACTCCCCCTTTACAAACAACTGAAGGAAACATCTGTAGGTTTATGCCCTTGTGGTATTCTTGAAGTTCTTAAAGCTTCTTTTATTGTAACACCTGCAGGGCTGTGGAGACTGAGTGTGCCAGCCCTTCCATTATCACCTCTCTTCTGAGAGCTCACCGTTAAAACTGGGATCATTACTCATCAGTAGAAAATATTTACAGTCGCACTTTTTTGTTGCCTTTTAGAGAAATCTATATATACAGAATGGCTTGCACAGTTAACGTTCAGCATTTCTACAAATAAAATGACTATGTAAGAAGGCCATGTAGATTCTTTGTAGTGCATACTTAAGAGTAGCATTACAAGAAAAACTTGCAGACTTCATGGTATACAGGAGTTTTTCAGTCATTTTCCTATAAATTCCAAACATCCACATTTGTAAGCTGCTGCCATCACCCATAAAAGGATAATTTCAATTACTCTGCATTGCCTTTATGGACCATATTCCAGTCTACTGAGTTTACAGAAAAATTCCATGTATTCTGATACTCTGCAACTGCTTGGCTTGCTGCAAAATTTGTCTTATCACAGATTTGCAATTCAACTTTGAGACTTTCTTTTTTGGATGTGAAATGACTGTTATTTGAACTGGCAAGGAAAGTGTAGTACATTTTAATAAGGATTTATACTTAAAAAGAAAGGTTATATTCAGCAAAATATATATATGTACTATTTCCATGTATATTTGAGTGGAAAAGCACAGTAAAACTCATAAAAGTCTATTAGTAGTAGTCTTAAAACCCTAACTTGAAACTAATTGAAATGTTCTGAGATCCACTGTCTAGGATTAGAACATTTTCCTTGAGAAAGACTGAAGTACACAAACAAGGACAACAGACTCTTGTAAAAGAGAAATTTTGTCAGAACAAGGAGTTGAAGAGGTCTGTATATGATTAAAAATTAAGGATAAATAACCTAGTTTAATTTTTGTTTTAATTATTTGCAATTTTCTACCAAGAAAATAGTTACTAGGACTTGGCTAGATATATCTGAAGGGTACTTTCCTCAACTGTAGTTCTTTAAAAATTTTGTTCACAAAAGAAATAATATTTTAGTTAAAATAATGATGTGTTCCTATATTACGTTCACCAAATCTAATTATGCAGCTACAGTTTATTGTCTATCAAAATGGTAAGCTGAAAGAATTGAACAAATACAGCATACGTTCAGGAAATCTATTTTCAGTGCAATACCTTCACCAGATGATGCATCACACTTACATCAGGAGCATATGTGCACTTCCAGAAATTCATAGCATAGTGCAAGTGAATTTCCTTTTTGTATACTAGTTCATCATTTCATTTCCTTCCCCTCCCACTCTGGCACTGTACACATTATGCCATCTATATCACCAGCAAAAGGCAGTTTTAGAATGCAAGTTAGAGGTTTATAGCTTTTCAAGCATGTTTAAGAGAAAAGCTTATGCAGGAATATATTGCATTTGTAACAAGTAGAATTGTAGACTCAAGGTAATTTAGATTGGAAGTGATCTTGAGAGATCACCTAAACTCTTGTTCGAAGAACAGCCAACAAAGGTAGATGAGGACATTCAGGTACTTGCCATGTTGTGTTTTGAGGTTCTCCACGAATCAAAAAACCTCCACCTTTCTGTCAACATGTATGAGGGCTTAACCAATCTCCATACGATGTTTTTTTCCCCCCTACTGACTTGTCAGCATTTCCCTTGCTGTAACTTATGTCCATTGCCTTGCCTGTTTTTGCTGTGCAACTCTGACAAAAGTTGCCTCCATATTTTGGATAACCTTCTTTCGGCAGAGTAAAGCAACTGACCCTTCATAAATCCTACCCCCCAGCCTTTGGTTCTCCTTATACAGACAACACACACATCTATGAAAAACTAGCCAGATTTATCTCACCAATCAATGTATGACTTTAAATATAAGATCTACAATGCCTCATTTGTCAGTAAGTTTTTCTTCTTGAGTGATACAATACCTCATTACTTAGAAATATGTTGTACAATAAGCTTTCTAAAATACAGGTTAAGCAGAAAATTTCACAGCTAATCTCTTCTGTTAGGCCACTGAGTCTACTCCAAAAAACTACCAAAACTCTTGTTCCTAGGCAGGCTGCTGTTTTAAACCAGACATTTTTGAATTATTTCATTACAGAGAAACTGAATACGGTTCAAGTAGCAAAACCCTCCACACAGCTTTATCAGATTACTTTTCCAAACCAATACTACAGTTATTTTTTGCCTTAAAAATAGCACCTTTTATACACAGTTAAATTTATATTTTCTTACTAACAAACACCCTTCCCACTTAGAAAAGTGTGTTCAAAAACATGAAAAAGGGCACTCATAGGGCAAGCAACAACCATATTAACGTGCCAAACTATTCCACTTATGGTATAAAGACATTTTTAAAAAGCACAAGTTATTAAAAATGAATTTAAATAATCAAAAATAAGCTCTGCTCCTCACATAAAGGAGAAATTAGTCCTACACTGGTAACATGAATAAGATTATCCTGAACCACAAAGAAACCTTTTTTGTTTGTTTGTTTCAGTAACCTTTGCTTCTAACACCTTTCTGAAAGAAACACCAGCTTACTTTAATGAGACAGCATCCAATTAAAAGGCAAGTGTGGGTATTTGTCTTCCCACAACTCCAGATTAAAACCTTAAATCCATGAACAGGGAAAGGGTGGAGAATACTCTTCCTTTTTCATAGGGACTGGCTGAAAGCCATGCAGCTCCCCGCAGCTGGAGAGTTTAAGAGCATTAAACAGTATAGTGGTTTTCAGTTTTCATTTTTTGACATTCATTCATTCACATTCATTTCTCATTTCACTGTGGGGTGTGAACATCTGTATCACACCTCATGTACGATAAGATGCTTGAGAAAAAGGAAAGGAACAGATAGGGAAAGTTAAAGTTCAAAGCTCCTTAAATACTACTCAGTTACATGTCTATACTTTTCATGGCAAAGCTTGGACCACAGTAGTTTATGTTCACCAAGTGTTTAAAATGCGTATTCATGAAACATTTAGATCTACAGATTTTTATTTTACAACAAACACTGAAACATAAATAATATTTTAGCTTACATTAACACTCATTGTAGTCGTTTCAATTTTCACTTTTTTACCTCAAGGTAAAGGATAAGCTAGTTTCTTTCAATGTTTTTTTTTCAGTTTTTGTAACAGCTCATCGGTGAAGGATCTTACATGTTAACAACTGGGTGTGATAAACATTAAGTTACATTCCCTATATATTAGCAACATTTTAAATTCAATTTAAAAAAAGCCCCACAAGTCAGTACTGAGAACCAGAACTTGTATGGGGGATAGACAATGCAGACAAAAACGTTCAAGACAAAACCTGCCATCTGATACAGGATCAAGCATGTCAGAGTATATGAATCCAAAATACAATCAGCCTATTGCCTCAGTTCAAGCCAAATTAGATTTGAAGGTTACTGCTTAAATTGAAGATATTTTGGAATTTCCTAACCTGGTCCTGAAACATACTTGAATATCACCACTTCAATTTTACTGTTGCCTTTTGCCCTCAAATGACACATTAGCATACAGATTGCATTAGTGTCACAGAAAGGCATATCAGTAATAATGATTTGTTCCTCTACCACCAGTGAGGGTTTCCTCATTCCAAATTTGGAAACTCCAGTTGTACCCTTTATCAAGAAAAACTGCAACAATCGTAATCTTCAGGTACCATGTCAGGCTTAAAAAAAATAATAAATAAAAAAAATATAACTGTGATTAAAAAGAATTCCCTACACAAGTTCATCAGCCAACCTTTAAAAATAACCAGCTGTGGTTTAAGCCTGCTACACTGAAATGGAAACATTTTTCTCAGAGGTAACCTCTTCCAGGAGCTCTCTCCAGGCTATCTATCAGGAGAGCAGATGGTCAGGATCCACTGGATGGATTGATGCCAGGAAGCCTGTTGTTATGACACAACTTTGAAAAAACCCACCAAATTAAAGCAGCTTTTCAGCAGAAATAACTTTAGAAATAATAAAGCCTCAGAATATAGTTTTATTTATTTTCCATCTTAAAGGAAAGCCATAAGACTTCATAACTCTTCGCTAATGCATACCTCAGTGCTTAAGAACATCTGAAGATAAGATGTGTAACCTCACAGAATAGACAGGCTTTCTACTTTGCTTAAAATAACAAAGTCAGTAGCAGCAGTGCTTCAACGAAGAACATGCAAATCCCTGAAGAAAAACATCTTCAGGAAAGCTGAAGGCAAGACTAGGGAAAGCCAAATTTAACTGAAAAAGTTAACAAGTACACTTACTAATTATTATGTTTCATCTCAATATTATTCTTGAAAACATTTTAAAAACAAAACAATAGTAGTGGCATGTGCATATGTATGTAGACATGGGATAAATTTACTAACAGAGTGAGTACAAGGTCTAGTCAGAAGATTAGATTACCTGTTCTGAACTGGTGAGGCACAGCCATAACAAAAAGTGTGGTATAACACAGAAAGCAACCTATGAGACTTCAGAAGGCTCAGCGTAGGCTCCAAGTTTGTGCTACTGTAAATTTTTCAGTGGCAGCAGGACTCAGGCAGCAGCAGGGCAACACAGAGGAGAAAGAACTGACAGGGGAAGCTTTCTTCACAAAGGCCCTGGGCTAAACAAAAGTCCTCTTGAAGTCCTCTTCAGCACTGTCTTTGATGACAGGTTTTGTATGCAGCTGTGATTTGAGATGGTTGGCTTAGATAGGCAAACCTATTCATGCCCTGTGAATAAAGCTCTATTTAATATATGTTAATTTGAGATTAGAGCAATTTTTTGTCTATAATACATATGTAATAGACAGCTCCAATCTTTTCTGCAGACACTAATCCAAAAGAGAAAAATTGCTTCTTTTCACTTTGTCTGAGCTTCAAATTGTACTTGAATGTGAAAGTACCTCAGATAATTTGGGCAGCAGAAGCAGGTCTGGCTACACCAACATGAGACTCGCAAGCTTGCCCTGGTTTTCTGTAGTTCACCTATGAGCATGGTTTGCTCTATTTTCCAACTTTCTTTTTTTCCAGTCACAAACCGTAGGATATACCTCAAGTTTCAGTTAGACGGTAGAAGGTTCACACAAAGTACATTTTTAAGACAATCACTGTTTTCTTCAGGGAAACAATATAATAAATGTCAAAATATTCTTGGCCCTTATCTCCAGCATCTTATCTAGAAGCATTTAACAGTGAACATAGTTCTAGGTGTTGACATGTAAACACAGTACAACACATTTAAAGAAAAAAGAAGAAGAAATATTAATGACTGATGTGTTTTATGCCCTGTAAACTAACAGCTGTTCCACATAATTTGTTTTCTAAATTGTGTACTGTTTTATAGAAAGAAAATAGATTAATTCCCTTAAGTGAGTAACAGCAAGGAGGAAAATCAATTATTATTAAGTAAATAATTATACTTGGTTTGTCAGTAGGTAAAAAAGTGTACAGGGAAATAAGTGCAGGTATATGTACTCTGCCAGCAATGGTGGCTTCTACAGTTCTGACAGCCACCAAGGTTCCAACTGTACCTTGGTCAGATTAGGTACACAGCATGTCTTATTATATAAATTAACTATATATTTGCCTCAACAAGCACAGTATCACAGCAGATCAGTTTGAAGGTAGGTCTGTCTTAGACTACTTGTTGTTTTAACAGAAAGGACTTAAGACATTACCCAGGGGCTGAAATGTAACAGGTGAAAACTATGCCCCCCCCCCCGAAATGCCAATGCCTGAAAAATAGAGAAGAGCCACATCCCAGGCTAACCACAGCTTGCAGTCTTGAGCTTCAGACACAGTAAATGGAATTGATGTAAACATATTTAGTTGACAAAAATCAAGCAGCTGCATGATTATAATTAAGATTTGAGGTCCCAGACATAACAATTCAGCAATTAAAAATCAGCATCTTACAGTTGTTTGTTAGTAGTTCTCCAAAAACTTTCAGATTTTTTTCATATCAAAGCTATTCATTAGTTATAATTAGCAATAACTAATGCCTCTTTTAATAGTCTCAGATGGCAGGCTAGGCAGTAAAAAAAAGAGCCTTCTAAAGACAACATATGTTATCAGGACTCTTGGCTCTCCTCTCAGGGAAAAAGAAAACCAGATTTACAATTTCAATAATTTTCCATAACGTGTTTCAATTATGTCAATTCAAATCTACTAAAGACCATCACGACAAAAATGGGTTGGTTTTATCAGTGCTCTGCAAGGTGATTTATGGTTAATATCTAGATATTCCTGAAGTGTGGGAAAATCCAGGACAAGTGTTTGTCCATATTTAATATCGAAGATACACAAGTTAAACTCATTTTTTAGAAAACAGATTTAGCTGATAGCGTAAGATTCCCTCTTTCAATAAAGCATTCAGGGAAAGAAAGATTTGACTAAACATATACACTTAATTTTACTTTGCATTTTTCAACAAGGGGAGTGAGGCAAATAATGACTACTGTAAAAATATAAAAGAAGAAAAACTGGAATGTGGACTAAAAAACTGTTGAAAACTTCAGTGTAGAGAAGAAATATGTTTTCATGTGTATGGTTACTGTATATTTTATCTTAATTGTTAAAAAGGAAAGTATTAATAACCATTTTACTTCACTGAAGTAACAGTACAACAAAGGAGCTTTCATTCCATGCATTACATTCTCCTTCCAAAACACACTCTTCAAATTTAAATTCATCAAATTTATGCAAGTATTTTTTCAGTTACCTACAGAGTATCAAATATTATAAACACACCCAAGAAAGCAAGAATGCGTTGAGGATAAGACATATAGAAAATTTAGTTTCCATGAGATAATAACAGTAATCTTCTCCACAATGAGTGATATTACTCAGATACAGAATAGTCCTTTAGTGCTAAGAAAATGAATGAATGTGCTGTTTTCAAATATAGAACATCCTATTTTCACTGTCTGAGAAACACCATAAAAGCAAGCTTTCCAACCCCATTCTCTGTAGGCATAGGAAAGGTGAAACAGGAAGGAAAGGAAAAAAAAAACACACTACAGGGAAGATAAAAAAAATGGAAAATAAAAGGAAAAAAAACCCAAAACCATACTAAACTGCCAGGACACAATCTGCCAGCCACACAATGCAGCAGGGTTACTTCGTTTTCTGTCTACAGCTTCTACACTCACCATCATCTTTTATAGTCTGTTTATCACTTTTACTTAGAAAATACTTCTAAGAGCGTATAATCCGTAAAAGTTAAAACACAGGAAAGACTCTCTGACTATTCACAACACCTACCGTCATCACCTTTCTATATTGTCATGGCTATTACTGACACTACTAGTACTAAGGTTCTTCTGACTTCCAGACAGAAAAACAGAAAAACAATTTAAAACACCTCAGTGGCAAACTCTAAGTATGCCCACACACACGTTAATTCTTCCCCTACTTTCATAGAAAGCTCTCTGCTGTAATGTAGTAACAATAACTAAATAATAAGCAACAATAATTTAAAATTTGAAGAAAACAGTTTAAATTGAATTTAAAGCTACAGTTAGTAGCTGCACACTGTCACAGAGGTAAGTCCTATCAGCTTCCATTAATACATTGCTTCTCAAAACACATCTTGCCTTAAAGTTACTAGGGATCACTAGAAACCATTTTCCTTTTGTAACATTAGAAAGGAATTGTATTTTAATACATAATATTCTCCCCAGCTGAAAATTTTAAAGTAGCTCCGTTTTCTTTTGGAGACTGAACAATTAATGACTTCTTACACTATTTCTGAAGTTAATACTGTGTTAATCTGAAGTTACTCATTAAGAAATGCCTCTGTAAGATAAGAGTGAAGCCACATGTAAAGTGTAATATATAGGCAAACAAATAAGCAGTGCACAAAGATAAGATGCTTCAAGCCCTGGAAGCAAACCTAGCAGTCTTTAGAACACTTCAGGGGAGGACAAAGTTGGTCCTCAAGGAATACAGCAGAAGTGCCTCAAGGCAAGAGGCAGAGACTGCCTGTAGACTAGCAATCTACAATTCCTCTGAGGAAGAAAAAGATGGATTACTGCTAGCATTATTATGTCAAGTTTACTCAAATGCAGTAACTCTTTCCAACCGATGATGTGGAACATAAGTGAGCTCTTAAAAGAAGTCAATAATCCTGCCCCCCCCCCCCAAAGGAAGAGTTTATAACAGGTGAAAAAGGAGTGCAGAAGCTACTAGGATTATTATTAATAATAATTTTATAGATAATTATAAACATTACAGCTATGAAGCCCTGCCTTAATAGCCTCTCTAATTTTATTGAGAACTCGGCTACTGAGAATTGTTTAGGATGAAGGGTTGGCTTGTTTTTAACTGGTCATTTTGTATCATAGCATTTGCAGTTTAGCAATTTGTCAAAATAAAGCTTATGCAAACATAAAACTGTTTGAATTCATTTTAATATTATAACCGATGATGACTATTTTATACTAAAGCTGTTTGGTCTTTTATTAGTGTCTTTAGAAAAATCAAAACAGGCAAAGAATTGTTTGCAAAGTCCTTACCTCCTTTGCGGACTACGGTTCTGAGAGAACTCCGAATCACTGTCCTTTGATGTTGGAGAGCCCTTATATGTATAAAAAACATCCTCTGTTTCAGTAATATAACTAATCTCGTTTGTAAGGTTATCTACAGATGAGTGACGTGGTTTACGAATTTCATGACGTAGTCTAGGACTCCGCCTTAAAAATAAGGAACACAAACACAAGTTGGAAGCTCATAAAACTTTATCAAAGTGAAATTTCTATCCTACTGCAATCTATGTTCTGAAGTCTTCATGACAGGTCTATACGTCTCACTTTAAATAATCAATTTTTAAATATTTTGTATGGTATACCAGGCAATCATACACTGCTAGGTTCAGTACACTGAACTGATTTGGTTTTTGTCCCCCCTCTATAATGCTACCTGCATACCTGTTAAAGTTCTAATTATAGGGTAATTCAGGTTGGAAGAGATCTATGGAGGTCATCTAGTCCAAGCTCCTGCTCAAAGCAGAGTCAACTGAGGTCAGAGCAGGCTGTTTAAGGCTTTAACCAGTCAAATCTCAAAAAAACTTGAAGAATAAAGAGAGACTACACAGCTTCTCTAAACAACCACTGCTCAACTGTGCCTCCTCCTAAGTATTGCCAGGCTGTTATTAGGCATCCAGGAAACCCTTTCTTCTCCAGGCTGAACAAGCGTAGTTGTCTCAGTTTCCTCCAGCCTCCTGATTACTTTGATGGCTGGTGGCTTTTGCTGAGCTCGCTGCAGTTTGTCAGTGTCTTTCTTGTATGAGAGGACACAAAAGTGGCTGCAGCATTCTAATAAGATCCAATGAAAGCTGAGTAGAAGGGGGATAAATAGCTTCCTTTGATGTACCATCTACTCTTCTGTTAATACCACCAGGTTGCTGTTGGACTTAGCTGCCAGGGCACACCACATAGCTCATGTACTGTTTGCTGCCTACAAACATCACCAGGTCCTTTTCCAAAGAGTTGCATCGCAGACAATACTGTTGCACTAAGTTCTTCCTTTCTAGGACTCTGCATTTGTCTTCAGCAAATGTCATACAGTTCCATTTCTTCAGACTACCAAGGTCCCTTTGGATAGCAGCTCCTACCTCCACGCTGATTGGCTCAGCCCCCCAGTTTGGTGTCATCTGCGAAATTTATGACCAAGCACTCCATTGCCTCCTCCACGTCATAAAGATATTAAGCAGGACAGGTCCCAAGACAGACCCCTGCAAAGTCTGTTATTGGCCTCCAGGCAAAGTATGACCTATTAACAACTCCCCTCTGAGTCCAGTAATCCAACCATTTATTTAAAAAAAAAAAAAAAAACAAAAACCAAAAAAAATATCTTGTTGTCCACCCTTTCAGAACATAATGTCTTCACTTGGGTTTATTTTGGCAGACAGTATCAAAAGCCTTGCTTAAGTTGAGATAAATGACACCCACCCTTCTCCTGTCATCATATAGATTCTCAGAATCTAGAAAAAAATATATGTACACACTAAGTAATTACTCTGCTAGAGTACATACAATTAGAAAAGGTAGGAGGCTGGAAGGTATGGGAAAGGCTGAAACGGATTTACCAATTAGGGGTAACAGGAGGTGATCGAGATGGAAGGCTTTTGGTCTCTAGATGCTCAACTGATAAAGATCGTCTCATAGATGGGTTCCATACCATCCCACCTATAACTTTTCTGCAATACTGGCTGTTTACAGACCTGAAAAGAAATAAAAAACTGTATGTGAATTATTTTGCATAGAAAACTTAGATAAAATAAAACATGATTATGAAAGTCAATTTTGTAATTCACGTGTATTAAAGAGTCCCCTGTGCTTATTCCTCCTTACTTATGCATTTGCATTCTCGCAGAGCCATTTGCTGTCCTCCACTTGTGGCAATAAAACTGTTCATTAATCCTTGCTACAGTGCTAATCACATGTCTGAGTAAAAATAACCTTTTCTGAGAGTTATTTTTAAGCCAATTGTGTTTAAGAAGATGGAGGGGAAAACAGGAAATTCAGTATGTCCTATTGGCACTGAACTGAGTGCCTGACAAAACATGGTTTACGTATACAGACAAAAGATTCTAGATGTTCTCCTGTTAAAACTCATAAAGGGGTAATAATTCACCAATGGCTTCACTGAGCACAGGACTACTTTAACCATCTACATGCTGCCTCAGCAAGTAAGAGCTACACTGACCATTCTCTATTTCCAGAAGGAAGTCACAACTGAGTGATGTGTTCCTTATAGGAATAAACCATGAGAGAAAAATCTGCCATGGAAAGGGGATCTCCAAGTCTGGGCTAGCTTCTTGTGACAAGAACCTGACAAGATCAGATTTGCATCAGAATCAGAACCTCAGCTAGGAAAGCAATAAAAATAACTTACTAGTGGAATTATACAGCATTAAAAATTTAAAGTACATAACAATTCAGATAAACTAACTTTCATGCATCTTTTTACACAGCATTCCAAGACAAGCTGCTCACCCTGAAGTTTACAGGTCTAGAATTTCTCATGGAAAAACAGCAATTTTTGAGTTACAGAAAAACACCTTCAGCTCTCTAAGTCCTGAGCTGTACATAATGGGTGGCTGGGACAGCAGATACATGAGCTACAGAGCTGAAATGTCTTTATTTCACATAGCATTAAAAAAAAAAAAAAGCTGTTGATGCTGTGGAGATTATTCATGCTAATATCAAAAGTTAAGTATGCTTTGCATTGTACTGCTTTTTGTTTATACTAGTAAAAGAGAAAGAGCAACCCAGAACTTTTTTTATATTCTGAAGTATTCTACGTATCTTTTACATATTCTTATCACTTACAGGTGATTTATACAACTCAACAGCCTAATTTAAATGGAATTCCATTGGTAGCTTAAGCTAAGAGAATCCAGACGAACACAGACATGCAAATATAGAAGTTGTACTAAAGGGCTGCAAGAGTTCAACTATTTGAACTGAAGCAACAAACACTAGGGTATCCACCTCACATGACTGTAAAAGAACATAGTACAAGAAAGCCACAAATTCCAGAGGAAAACTTATGATACTCAAGGTAGTAAAATCTGAATGTAACCCTCTTCAAAGCTGACAGAAGCTGGATGAAAATAATTATTGAAGACAAGTCAATCTTACAAACTCCAGGGTTATATGTTGTGGTTGGTGGTTTTGTTTGTTTTACTCAATAGAAAGTTCTTCTCCTTCTCATATGGAAGAGAGCAAAATCCCTTTTTCCGTTGTGCAGCCTTGAAAAGGAACAGGGAAGCTTGTGTTGTCTGCTACAACATTCCATAATCACAAACAAGTAGGAAAGTAAAAGTCTTCAACATAAGACAGATGACTTTAGAAGTGACTTGTTCACACCTTTTCTTAAATCTTTTGAGAAAATAATTTGCTGAGTGACAGTGACTAAATTGATAGGAACTACTGAAAGTCTTCCAAAATTATTGTTACTTCTTATGTACTTTAACAGTCTCTGATAGTAAAGGTTGCTGAGTCATTTCTGCCTCATGTAGATCCAAAATTTCACGTTTGTTGCTGGCATAAATATGGCCAAAGAATGCATTAGTACAGAGGATATCATTAAGCTGATGGACAATATCACAATGAAAGTTCTCCCTACAGATTTCTTAAAACCCTAAATAAGCAATTCAGCAGACATAATGCCTCAGAACATGAAATTACTCAAAAAGAAGTCTTTCTTCATAACTCAGTTCAACAATGAGAACTATTCTGCATGTTACAGGCTATTAAAAAATTGTAACAGTAAAATTTGTAAAAAAAACCCAACGTTTTATAAAAATTGAATGACACTAAACTGGTGTCCTTTGGAACTTGTAGTACTGTTTTCCTTCTTAACATTACAAGGGCTGAGCAATGCCTGTGTGTGCATGTGTATATATAAGCATCAAGATTTTGAATCTGTTTGCAAATTTGAGAGAAATCTCCTCATTACCTTCACTATAGGAAGAACAAGCTCATATCACTCCATAGAGGAGCTAATTCTCAAAATATGGATCTGTAAATTGCTAGAAAATTAGATGACTGTTCATACAACTACTTGTTTCACTTGCTTCAGCTATTATCTAATACCAGGTGAAAACATGGAGTTCCACTCCAGTAGAAAACACTTTATCAGCCTTCTTACTGTTGGCCAGCCCGCATGGGCTACGTGCCCCATTTACAAGCAATACTAGTCCACTCAGTATGAATTTCTGCAGTGGCTAAAGGGACATGACAAGCACGAAAAGTCAGTCAGCCACCAAAGTTGGGGAAGCTTTTCAAAGTATGATGACATCATCCAAAAACTGAAGCTTATCCAAATACGAAAGAAAGAATCAGTCTGACAAATTAAGTGTAAAGTTAAACTGTTAAGGGAACACGTTGCAAAAAAACCCCAAAACCACACCATCCATAAACATAGAGAAAACAATAAAATACTTCTCCAAAAATCATCAGAACAAACAGGTTTCTAGAGTCTATAGAGACTACGGATGATGAGACAATGAGAGAACCCTCCAAAATCTCGTATTTGGATAAGACAATGACATAAGACTTTCTTTTTCATTCACTATTAATATGAAAGATTTTTGATGTGTTTCATGACAATTTTTTTCAGGGGTGGGGTGGGGACCAGACAGGGATGAGATGATGATGACATGTGACATTATGCTTTTGTAGCTGAATTGCTGATAAATGAAACAACAGAACAAGTCATCATAACGAAATCACCGAGACTGATACATAAAAAAATAAATCTAAAAGCCTCTAAGATGAAACAGCAGAACCACTTGAGCATAACCTCCCACTTTAGTGATTTAATCTCCTCAAGATTTCAAAAAGACGTTTACCAAGGTACCTTAAATGCATAAAGAAATTAAGGAACTAGAGAATGGGGTCCTCACTTGCAGGAATTACCTGTTCACTTGTGACATAAAAGAGAGAATAGGAAAAAAGGTTTTGGATTTATAGTGGAAAAAAGATCAGCGGTGAAGTCTTAGAGGAATACCTGTTGGGGGCTCTTCTGTTCAACATACTCACTAGTGATCTAGAGAAAAGAGTGAACAAAGTTTGCTGAAGATATTAATCACTGAGGATGGCAATAATAAAGGTCAATTGTGAAGAAATGCAGAAGGACATTACAATGTCAAGTGAGTGGCAGATGAAGTTTCATGAAGTTGGGGCCCATGGTGCATATGGGAAGGAAAAATCCCAACTTCATACAGCAAAATAAAAGGCTCTGAAGTACTGCTTTCAGGGAAGTAGATCTTAGATACCACTATGAAACTACCAGCTCCATGACTAGCAGAACCCAATGAGGGAAATAAAAGATTAGAAGTGTCACAAAAGATATCAGAAGATACGTCAGTTACTTGGATAGGACAAAGTTCTTCATCTTGATGCCCTTAAGAAGTGGTTGGTATCACACTCCAGAAATCACTTTAACATATTAAACTGTGCATATATGACATTAACGGGGTAAACAGTTCAAAACAAATCTGTTCTGCCATTCTTTCATGGGATCATTAGTTACACGACTTTTTTACTTCCTAGTATTTTTATACCTCAAACTCAGATAGCAAGTTGAAACAGTACCAGTAAAACATGCTTATATTCACATACCTTTTAAGGAACTTACAAGAAAAATTCTATTGTAACAACACGACGTTGCAGAAACCAAAAGCACAGCTTATGCAACTTGTCAAATGATTCACATACAGACTGGGACACAGCTGTGGGCAGAACCAAACTCTATTGCTCCAACTTGAGCTATTACTGACACAAATCCTCCCCTTCCCATCACAAAGCAAAACATTACTTTCACACAATACTTACTTTGCTGGGTTTCTAGAACCCAGGGTCCAATAATGTGACAATATCTTTTTTTCATGAGGTAGTGATTTCTTTGCCTGAAAAAATGTGTGATGCTCTACACAAGATTTCCATAGATTTTTGCACGCTCTGTAATTTAACATGTTGAAGGCAACAATATGCTCTCTGGATTCATTCTGTAATGGTAAAAAATACCGCGTTTCAATATACACAAGCAGATCAAACACAGTAAACAAGCTCATAAAGCAATAAAAATTAATTAATAAACTTAAATTTAGCTTAAATAAGAAAAATGCTCTTGGAAGTAAAAAAACCAGCATGCAGTGGATTATGAGCTAGAGAGGGCTAAAATAGCTCTGTGTCTATATGAAATCCTAAATTGCAAAATGGACATTCTAAAAGTTCAAGTAATACTGGAAAATTATTAAGGTTTTCAGCTCCTAATCAATTCTTACAGTGTTAATGAAATATTTAAGTCGAGTGGTAAATATTCGGTATTTCTGAGCATAATGTTTAACAGCTAAATATAGTTTCAGGTTTCCAGTCAGATCTTGACCTCCTATGACAAACAAAGTTCTTAAACGTTCCATTAAGGCTGCAATGTAGAGAGGAAAAAACCTCTCAATCTTTGAATTCAAACTCTTCACATAAGATTTCAATTCAATAACGTTCTTTCAAGAGCCGTAGTATGCAAAAAGCATCTGCTTGATAGTCTTTTAGAAGATATTGAAGATGTTAACATCTTGGGGGAAAACAAAGTAGCTGTGACAGCTCTGGAGCTGCTTTCTGGATGGATAACATGAGGACACAATGAGGAGATCAAAAGGAAGCAAAGCTTGCGTGCCTTGGTATAAACTCTTACTTGTAACTTCAGTGCCAAAGTGCTAGCGAAACACAGGTATAACACAATTGTGCCACCCACCTTTATGCCCTCAGTAATTGCAGCACTTGTTGAGCTATTTCAGATCCCAAGGGAGTTTTGTACAAGATATAGCTTCAGTTAGTTAACATAGTTATTGAAGCAAAGAAAGTGGAATGAGGAGTAAAGCAAAGAGGAGAAAGGAAGATAATGTAAGACCTAAGTTAATTGCTATCACAGCTCAGCACTTCAGTGAAAAAAAGTTTTTAATTTCATTGCCCATCTTTTCCAGCTGCTCTGAATTATGACTGAATTTTGACACCTCAGCATACTCACTAATAGGCCCACCTTGCAAGTTGTGATATTAAATTGATGCAGCATTTTAAAGACGAAGAGTGTTCCAGTGGGATCCAGGGATCTAGTGCCTATCATGCCTCTCAACTCAAGTTCGAAAAAGAATGTTATTTTAACAGTTATCAAGAAGTGAGAATTAGAGAAATCTGTGACCATTAAGGTAAAGGGAACAATTCTCAATATCTAAAGTGAGTCTCGTGCTCTTTCAGCATCAGAGAACTTTGATCAGATATATGCCTATTCTATTCACAGAGAATTTTAAAGTATCTACAGCATAGCAAGTAAACACGCATTTCAACACACAAAAAATGAAGTTGTTTTTAAGCACTAGATAAGCACACTGGATATAAAGTTTCACCACTGGAAGCCTTAAAATGTTGCCTGCAAACCAGCATAGTTCCTATTCCTACCTTAAATCTTGCACCCTTCATTAAGTCTACGTATCCTGAGCTTTTATAGCATCAGAAGTTCACTGATTCATCAGTCTTGTTCCCCAGCCCTTATGTAGCTCTTCAGTAGAAACAGAAATATTGCACACTCCTATCAAGTAGCTGATCAACTGTCTGAAGCAGTGAGAGGGTAAGAGCCAGTGAGTAGCAGGGAGGTAGTGAGATAAGGTGAGTCTTCAGAACAGGGTCATAAGGAAAGAAAAAAGGAGTAAGAGAAATAAGGAGAATAAATCAATGAAACATGGCGTGTCCCAGATGACTGCAAATTCATAGCCTTTGAGAACTTTCTGCGGATTTTTGCAAAGAAATTCACATATGGCATACAAAACCCTGAAACGTTACAACATCGTTGCCATCTTTAGTAAAATCTTGCCTATTAATGCGCAGTATCTGTTCTGCTTTCCCCACCTTCTTCCATCTTCCTTACTTTCAGCCTCATTTACCTATTCCCTCCTGCACTTTCAAGCAAAAATCTGATAAATCCAAAGACGGACATGACCTCAGCCACCTGCCCTCACAAACCCCTCAAGCCAGCCACCATTCTGGAGAAAACCCCTTGTAGTCCAGCTGCCCCCTCACTCCCACTGCACTGCAACAGCAAGATTTTCAGAGCCGTCACACCAAGTACTGCAGCGATGCAGACTTGCTGCCCTAAATTTCAGGCACAGGGGGCTAACTGACAAGGATGGATATATCTGGAGATTTAATAGCACACCTGGTCTGCTTTTTCATATCTGCTGAGAAAGAGTAAAAAGGTCACACAGCTGGCCTTATTTTTCCTACAATTGTAGCTCTCTAAGCACGATACAGTGAGCATTACTGTAATCTCCGTGGGTTATGAAATAAAGAACTATGATCACTTAGAGGAAATTAGTTCAAAGAATCAAGAGCCCTCAACTGTCACAATTTAACAAAAGCTTAATTGAACAAATTTTGAGAATGTTGCCCTCTTCAAATGTGAGACAGGTCTCCAGAAACCGAAATTCAACTTTTGACAGGAGTAAAGTCTTGATGCAATGAACACACATATTTCACATGATCTTGGAGCCCAGCAACTATTATATATTGACACTATTTCTCCATATTAAAAAAAAAAGTACATTCATTTTACTATCCATCGTTACTAACCAGTCTCGGAGTTCTCTTCCTACACTTATTCTCACAGAAACATTTGGAGATTGCTGTCAGTTGTCAATATTTGCATACTTGAAGATATTTTGCATTTAACAGGACTCCCTACCAGTGAATTTTTAGTACTCAAACCTAGACGGCGGCAATGCCTGTGAGTGTCATACAATTACACTGAGTGTAATGCAAATACAATTACACTCACAAGCTAGTGGAATGCTTTGCCAGCCATTTATTCATATAGTGAAATACATATAAACTGTATATTTAGAAACTTACAGCTTGTAGAAAACTTAAGACCCCTCTACATATGGAGGACACACTCTCAAAAGAGAACTGTTTCATTCGTGCATGTCATGTGTGTAAGCATTAGTGCAGTAACACTATCTCAAGATACTAACTCTGTGTACACAAGAACCCTGAAAATTAAGAACGTGTAGATACATGCACATTCCCTAAATCTGGGAGATACCCACCAATCTGTGAGTCAGGGGGCAAAAGGGGACTCATGGGGAGAAAAAAGAAAAGATGAAAATAATCTCCTTTTGGGTCAAAAAAAAAATTCCCTAGCAATCTGCGTTCAGCAGACCCTCTAATCGATGAGGGTCAAGAGGCCATCTTGTAACATAGCTCCTAGCAGTTTAATAATTCATTTACTATAAGAACCTTCATAAAGTTTAGGTACAAGTTAACACTTACCTTTTACTATTTCAGTTCTGTCCTCAACCGAGTTAAAGTATCTATATACCTGTTGGTCACCAATTCCCCTATTTTTCTCTGTCATATTAAATATTTTCTTCCTCAAAAGATAGCTTAATTTATCTGTTCACACTCTGGCAGCATTGTAGTAATTTTTTTCTATTAAAAAGCTTAATATTACTACCGTTCTGCAAAAAGCACACCGTATTATGAAGACTAGTCTTAAATTTTCTATTGTACATCAGTTTTGCCATCTATCTTCACATACTTTGCTAACTTCTGAAGTGCTCCATGTTATATGCAGCAGGAGATGCACTATTTCCATTTCCAACCTCATGTTTTTCAGGTGCAGAACTGTCCTTTTCTCCAGGTATCTTCCTTTTGCCCAGAACTCTGCTCCACATAAGTAGAAGGGACCCCACACAATCCTACTAGATGGGATAAGCAGCTGTTCAGTAGATTCACTGCAGTGATGCACTCTACTGGGCATGGACAGCATCAAACAAAAGACCAGCAGATGCTGGCAAGAATCAGGATTACAAACTACATTACAAAATACTGGAGAAAGGATGAAGATCTGCTTTTCTCCTAAGTCTGCAAGGGGGAAGAAACCTGCATGGGTCAGATAGAGTCTAATAGACTGAATGTGAAATGATTCCATGCTGGAAAGGAAACAAAAAATGGGAAACAGAGCAAGCATAAAAGGACTACAATAGCAAGGGCAACTTAACAAAACATAATTTCTAAGACAAGTTAACACAATAGAGCCTTTTGTTATCATAATATTTAAGACAAAAAAAAAAAATTGAATGCGACCACTTGAGTAAAATGAAATGACTACTTACATGTTTTTGTCGTTGCTGTATGAAAAATTTTTTCCTTTTAAAGGAAATTTTTAATATGTTCACCCTAAAAGAAAGAAACAGACTATGAAATACTAAACAATGTTTAGATGAGAAAAAAATGACAAAAAATAATACTATGTACTGCAAGCCTAAATGATTATAGCTGTTAAACAGTCAATTAAAAATAGGTAGCCATCTCCTGTACTGAGTGACAAATAGGTGTCAAGAAACTCAAAGCAAAAATTTTAGCTAAGTAAAGGTCTTTTAAAATTGAGATTCTTCCTCATTTACTCTTTAAATAGCTCACAGCAATCCTCTCCCACCAAATCTATTCTTGAAGCAAAAACTTGATGACATCCTTTACACAAATGTTAAATGTGTCAAGTTTGTATAACTTAAGAATCATACAACAACTGTAACTAAAGGAACAAAATTTAAGACCCTAATGACACAACAAGGTTGGTCATAAAACACCTAGAATTTTCCAGAGACTTCACAGAATTGTATTCATAATGTGAAAAATATCATGTACTTGTATTAATAACTAAACAGACATTGTAGTTAAAATCATGATTGTAGAAGGATGAAAACTGTAAGAATGAGTGTTAATACATCTTTCATTTCAATTATCAACACTGGTGCACAATTTATGTGGTAATTTTATACAGAACTGAATGCCTCTATTCCATATATACATAGTATGAATAAAATTTTTTTTAAGGTTAGGATTACAGTTGGAATTGGTGCTCAAGCAATTTTCATTTTAATTATATGCTTATCAGAGCTTTGCTAAATTAAACAAACTTTTAGGTACCCACACACCTTCCTACAGCAAAACAAGACTTGTCTAAAATACCTAAAATTTTCTCTACAATACTTCTACTTCAATAACTGAAAACTTACACATTTTGAAAAAAGGAATCTATGATTAGCTAGAGTCATATGGATGCCTTGGGCAAGCAATTTTAAGGTCTGATCAAATCATATCTGCCCGAAAACCACCATATACACATCATGAAAGGGTTTTGGAAGGTTGTTGCTAAACGTCTCAGAATACTCTTATCATCTGAAAATGTTTCACAGCACCTTAGATCTCATCAGATATAAACTGTATTGAAGACCCTCTCAGTTCTTACCACAGTTTTGGCATCACTCCCAGCAAGTGGAACAATGGCATAACATTCATTCCCCATCTGCCCATGACAGAGATTTACTTTAATTATAGAGCAATGTTCCTCATTTGTGTATTTGCCAGTTACAAACAAGAAAGGAAGGAACATTCCCTGCCCCCTGCACAAAAGAGGTGGAAAACCGAGTGTGTGCCCATTTCTGAAAACGCTTTTCTTCATCAACTATAGTACCACAAAGAAACAAGAATTTCATTCACAACATTCTTTGGTGACCAGGAAAATTGTTGTGCAAGTTACTAGAAAGTTTAAATCATATCCACCACTTCTGTCAGGCCAACTCTTGAAATACTTGTACTGTTTGACTTGCTACCTCCAATGGTAATTATCTGTACTGCTCATCTAGAAGTTCTGTATTCTGAACTTACCAATAAATGATATAAGCTTTCAGTTGTATGCAACTCATTTATATACAAATCTGTTCTTAATCCTAGTGCTGCTCTGCCTGAACTAGTATCACAGAAGTTCTGCACTTCTGGTTCCTTCTTAACACATTTTTTGACTTAGATTAAAATTCAACATATAAGTTGAGTCATTCTCAGCTTACAGTTGCTGTCACGGTCTGTTTTTACCCTAATATAGAGCCAGCAGAAATGTAAACCACAGAAAACTAACCTTGCAGACTAAGCAAAAACCCTTCCATCCAACAACAAAAAGGTAGCCAACATCCAAAAGTCACAAAAAATCTCTCAATCCCTCCCTTTTTTTTTTTTTTAAACATGATTCACTTCATGACCACATAATCACTTCAAGTCAAACCATAGCTTTAAGTCTCTTTATTTTGACTCTCCTCTAAGAAGAGCAACCTTCTCAATTCCGTTCATTCTTCTTAAAGTACAACTAAACTTATTTAATACGGTGACAAAGAACACTTGATAATCTGACAGTTTTATTTAACATTAACCAAAAACCATTTGCAATGTTACGCCTACAAATTGAGTGAGTGTTCACATATAGCACAATCCACAAAAAACATCCAAGAGATTAAGGTATCAGAGTAATTTTATTTAACATGTGCTTGAAGATGCCACATCCAAAACATGATCTGAATAGAATGCAGTCATTCTTATTTTAACTGGTGGCTCGGCTGCCCTTATCAGTCACCAATAATCTGTCCAGTGACTATGCAACATTGACAAATGCTTAAATTTCATGTTTTACTTGTAAAATGCTCAATACTTGTAGCATATTAATAATGATACATCTTTTGGGTCCTGTCTTCCTGTCATTCACAAGAGTCAAAATAGATTTGTTGCTTACTGGGCAACAGAATTATTCATTTCTGATCAAATTGGCAGTTCTGTGCTAGCACTTAGTACTAATAGCTGGTATTTTTGTCTTGAAGCAAAAATGTTTCTGTAGCTGGAAGTCTTATACTTTAACATTGCAAGATTCAGCCTGAAAGGTGCTGTCAAATTTGCTATGAAAGATTCTGTCAAATTGGTTTTTAAAATGTTAACTAGCAATGTGGAACGCATTCCTCTAGCGGTTTCTCTGAAGTTTTCAAAGCAAAGAAACTACATACACTAAATAGCATTTAATACACAACTTTAATTGCTGATGCAGAGAGTGCTTGTATGCTTTGGCCATTAAGATAATATTTTACTTGTAAAATGAATTTTGAAATTATCACATAACAATTGAGGAACCCCAAGAATAACTTTCCAGAGCATATAAAACACTGCATTAAAGCCAGAGTAATTTTTTTAACCTGCCTTGGCTTGCACTGCCTATGACTGATCAGTCAGCTCCTTACGTAGGTTGCTTTGATTGAAAATCCTCCTTTTGCCAAGGAAGTGCTCTCTCACTGCCTCTGTTCCTGAAAACTTTTGCTCCCCTTTGACTGCTACCATATGGCATAGTCGTATTGTTGTCATCCACTCATGCTGCACAGTATTTTACTTAGTTTTGGAAAGAGTGCTTTGGTGGTGTTTGCTGCCACCTTGAGTCCTACCACATTTATGGTGAAGCTTGTTCAGCCCGTAGCAAAAACTACTTACTACAAATGGTGTTACATAAAAAGCACAAATACTATTTCAATTACCTGAATGGGTTTGTGGGTTTTTGTTGGTTTTGTTTTGGTTGGGTTTTTTTTTTTCCCCACATTCTCAGAATCTCCTTACCTGCACACCTTCAGCCCAACCAACACACATTAAAATTCCAGGCATTACAGAAATATATCCTGCTTTGAAGTCTAAAAAGAAATTGAAGCTTTACAGCACAGGCTAGTCTGCTCCTGTGACTTTTCTTGTTTGCTTGTTTTCAGGGGACAGGGAATGGATGTTATTCCTGCATGAAGAATTATGACTAACTCATTCAAGAAGCCAGAAATAAAATATCAAAAAGTTATCCCCTATGTAATGAGTATTTACTCCTTTCAAGTTGAGAAGATTTTTTTTTTTTTTTCGAGAGAGAAGGAAAGCTTGGAACAATAGGCTGTCAGCGGAAAATATTGCTGCCTAAACCTCATATTTCAGAGCGGAAAATATTGAAACTGAAAAAATCCATGGGTTCTTTCCCCCTCTGCATTTCTTTTCGTAAACGAGAACAGATTTTTGTAAATAATGTTTTAGCATCTCTCTTTTATTCCCATGTGCTCTCCAAGAGTAAAAGTAGAACAGGAAGTTGTGGATTTCTCCTGTCTTCTGTGCTACAAAGCTCTCTTTCTCTTCCCTAAAAATCATATAGTCCTGGATTTTAAACTGCCATTGCTATGGCTTTCAGGATTACTATTATCCATTCATACCTTAGGTCACTCAGTTGGCACAAGACGACTTCTAATAGATATAAAATGTGCCTCCAGCTGACAGTTTTTAAAACCTGCAGCGGTTTAATGAAGTTGAGAGACTGACATATGAAAAGGCAGAGCTCAGGGCACAAAGATGAAAGGTAAAATTCTTTTATGCTTTAGTGTGCACTAGAGATGGAAAAATACAAGATGTCACTGTGCTATACGAGAGCATTATTGACATACATTTAAAGATGGTTACAGCACATCCAAGTGAGCTGACAGACAACCCACTGCAAAGAAAAAAAGAAAAATCCAGAGACTGTGCAGTACATTTTCCACTAAAAATAAACTAAAACCTATTTTATTGCTTTACCATAGGAAATACCTGCTAGGTTGGGTTCATAATGAAAGGATCGAATGACTCAAGTATTTATGGAATATTGCTAAGCAGCACCTGTTTATATAATTAAGGAGCAAAAAGCAAGTACAATCCATGAGAATGCATTTTTCTGTCTTAAGAAAACATCCTCCAGCAAAACTGTATGCGTAACATAATAAAGCCAAACTTTATCAAGTATACAAAACAAATTCATACTTATTTTGAAAAAGAAAGACTGAAAAAATTATTTCTGATCCAATCCAAAAATCTTAAGGAATGACCCAGCCTCCAAAGAATTTCTAATTTATGTTATCATTTTCAGTATGGTATAAATAACAAAGCCCATAAATACTAGAAATGATTGTATCTTAGCCAATTTCTAATGTCCTTCACATTAGATATCTTCTGCACATTCCTTCTGTGTAGTGATTATTTTCTGTAGCACTATCACGCATTTGAATGCAAAGGTCTCTCCCTCAGAGACTTCAAAACTTATTAGCATTATATAGCCTTGGTAATGGTATTTAAAAATTTGTCTAAATTATATTATCCTAGTTCCAGTAAATCTGAAACTCCAAATAACTCATTTTACTTCCGAGAAGCAAGTATGTTCTTGCTGAATGACAAGATAAAATGATCAGACCATTAGCTGTTGAGCTTTACTAGTAATACTGATTAAAAAATATATATATATTATTTGCTATAACAACAGCAATCTCTAAGACCACAGGGTCCTCCTACTCATGTACCTGTATGCGAATTAACTTGATCAAGACTTCACACAGTGCAACGAGTCCAAAAGTCTCAGAGAATTACAAGCCTAGGCAAGAGGTTTCATTTTTATCTCAATGCAAGAAATACCATGATATCCCAATAAAGAACAAGTTTATGTATTGTAAGCTTCTTTGGAAAAAATGATAAAACAAATGGAAATAAGTTCAAAGTGACCAGACATGTCTCTTTACTAGTAAAGGAATTTACCAGGGATAGAAGCTTGTGCAGATGAGTTTTCTATACACAGCAATTCCACCGGATGCAATCCCAATCATAAGATCTAGGTTATGAAGATCCTGCAAAAAAAACAAACCATAAACCCAAACTTTAAGATTTCAGAAGCAGTTTGTCCCATTTTTCTACTTATAAATTCATTTACAAGTTTTCTATACTCAAATTGCTACCCCTGAGGCAAAGATTCAATCACATACTTGGATTTTTTTCCTTTGCATCTCTCTCCTTCAACATATTATAAACTTTGATTCATTAAAAAAAGTTAGTGTCCATCTTAGTACACTAGATATTCTTTAGGTCACTATCACACTAAAGTTTCAAGTACAGCCATATCAATTTAACCATGGGAAAGAAGTTTAAGTACTTTCCAAGATCAGTCAGGCAGATGTCATAGAATTTTGAGAACTGACCACAAATATCCTCATTCTATACTGTTTAAAAAGACAAAGGAAATTCCTTTTCCAAATAGGACTTTTCCAAAAAGGTCCTATCAACAAAGACTTGGCAGGAGGTGATCACAATTCTGTATATAAGAGTATGCTAGAGGAATATTACATGAATATTTGTTACACTGAACTGAACCCATTGTTAACTAAACAAAAACTGTGCATTAGATCAACTGGAAAAATGCATCCATAAATTTACAATCCTTTATATGTATTGAGCTACTCAAGAGGAAACACATGCTTACATATAAGCAAACACTCAGTCAATTTGACTCTAAACCCAAAGTGGTGTTATAAAAGTTACAAATCTCGACTTCCTATTTCTCTATAATCAATACATACTAATAAATTATTACACAAATTTCTAAACAGAGCTGAACACATGCATAAATCTACAAGTAAGCATGAGCCCACTAGTTAAAACATTAGGTTTGACTCCTAAGTAGTGTCAGACTATTTTGTAAAGGATGGACAAGGGTAATGGATTCTCTTAAAGCCTTCAGTAGCTTAGCTGCTCCTCTAGATGGTAGTATGTGTTCAGTTAATATACAGTTGTCTTCTATGTCCAATCCAAATTTCTTTATATTGGTAGAATACAGAAAAATAGAACAGATAGCACATCCTCTAACAATACCATGGAAAGTCTACAGTAAATCCTTTAAAAATAGTTGAAAAGAAGCATGATACAAGCATATGAATGGATGAAGTTGAACCTACTTTGCAGCGTGCTTTATAAACCTCCAGTGAAATACACAACAGTCCATAGAGAATAAGCATAACCTATTTAATACATAGTGCATTAAAACTGAATACTGACAAGATGAGAGGAACACCACTCACTATCTCGAAGAATATAATAAAAGAAAATCATTAGGTAGATAGCAGTCCAAATACATTTAACATCAAGGCAGCCCAGAAACAGCTGAAATTAGGCATAACCCTCACAACCTTCTGCCCCACTTTGCCAAGAACTGCTGCTAAAGGAGCTGGTTAAATGTCCACCAGAAGAAGTTCCCAAACTGCAGGTTTATGCCAGAATATTGCAGGAATCTAGAACTGACTCCCCTCTATTTTAATACTTGGGGAGAAAACTGAGGTATTTCAGGAGATGAACTGCATGTAATTTAGCTGCCCTTGCCATGACACAGCCAACCTAAAGCGGGGCAGAAACCTGCATTATTAGCACTTGGAGCTTACTCCAGGTTCCTGCTTTTACAAATAAATACTGTGAAGAAAAAACAGCTTTAGAGAAAAAGCTGAAGACCTACATGATTTAGCAGAAATAAAGAATTATCTAAACTCATGATAGGGATTAATTAGGCTAAACTACTCTACTTTAAGAGCTTTGTAAGAACAAAGTTCATTCCCCAACCCCCTTTGTCCCAGTCCAAAACACTAACCTCCCATGCTATTTGTTACGTTCAATTCTCTTGTGTTAAACCTAAGAAATTTGAAAACAAGATTTTGGACTAGCATAAAGAAAGAGGGTCTCACAAAAGAAAGATGTGCAGTTATTTCCCTTTCAAAACATCTATGCTGTTAATTTGCAGAACTGAAAAATAACATGCTTATATTTTTATCTGTTTCTTTATAGAGACAATAATAATAAATTATAAAGATAAAAATGATCATGCGAGGCATCAAGCTAGTTAAGTACTGATTTACATTTGATTTCATTCACAATTACCATCTGGATATGGAAATAATATGGATTCTACAAAACTTCCTAGCTTTGAGTAAAAATGAAAGATGAGTTAATATCAAACTAATTATTGAGTTGATGAGATAGTGGTCCAGAGTCAAAAGCAGCTTAGGAATTTGAGAAATCTCAATACAATTTTAAGGTATTGAATTTACTCTCCCGAGTTTCTTGCCACTATTCCATTTTTTGAATACAACAATTTTAGCAGTTCAGACTTATCCTCAGAGAAAAGCAGAAGCGTTTCAGATGAAAACTGAGCTCAGATTAATTGACTCATGGAAGTTTTATGTTCAGCAAGTTGCTAAAAAGAAAGCTCACACTCAATTTCTGCACAATATTTAGTTCTGTATCATAAAACATTAAAATTAAGATGTTTGTCTGCTCTTCAGTAAACATTATCCCACTCTCAACCACCAGCACAGAATTCAGCTCTTACCTGGTTCCTCTGCACACACAATCTAAGAGGACTAAGACTATTTTACTAGCAAAGAGCTAAATCACAGAGATCTACAGAGATAAAGCCTTTCAAAAAACCACAGTTTAATTAGTCCCTGCTAGATCTGTTCAAATTGCTGGGACCTGACAAATTTGGAGGGGTGATTTAAGAGCAGTACTAAGGAGGGGGAGGATATCAGGAGGTATGGCAAACAACTCTGCCAAAACTGGGGTATAAACATGGTATCCTCTGTGAAGCAGCAACATACTGGCGAGGAAGGAGGGGATATCTAACCTTTGCTACAAGCTTCAGAAATAGACTGAATATTTTCAAATATTTTCATCTTTCCAAAAAGCTGAATTTTGATAAAAATGTTAATTTCGATTGAAACAATAGCAAGACAGCCTGCAACTTAGCAGCCTGGAGTAGATAAGGCTTTGATTCAAATCTGTACTTAACTTGATTCGGATCATACAGTTTGGTGTCAGGCAGAGTAGGGGCTCATGACTAATAGTTTGACAACCCATGAGCCCCAGGTCATTAAATATGAAACAGTGCACTGGGGGAAAAAAAATAAATACACTGTTTAAGCAGCTTTCTTCAGAAGGTACACTGCAATGAAATTTCATTCAGTTGAAAATGTCTGAACCCACTCTAAACTATCCTCACTACTTGGCACTGGTATGACCACTACTGACATCCTGCAAGTAGTTTGGTAGCCTACAACTCAGGAAGGATGATGAAAAGTGAAGAGCTTTTAGAAGCAGCATCCCATGAATGTTAAGAGAATAGCTTCACAGTGAAAGTCTTGGAACTTAAGTTGGCTTGTCAAAATACTAGGCTACAATCTAAGTTAAAAGCCATAGACTGATCAAGTTAAGTGCATATAGGGAAATTTCAAGTGTTACATCAAAGAGTTCTTCAATAAAGCAGAAAGGTGGCAGATGGCCCAATGGACAAACCAATAGACAAAGATTTTATAAGATGTCCATTTAACATTTAAAGGTAATAACCTTGCCAGAAATTGGGAAGGCTTTTACGTTGACAGAAGACACAAGAATATAAGACATTTTTCACTTATGTTAGATTATTTAACCAGAACCAACGCACATGAACCAAGATACCTATCACCTTTAACAGTTGCCACAAAACAGTTCTCTCCTGATAATCATGTCAGATGATATAAGGACAGACAGTTTATATTTTCATCAGCTCAGTTATTTTCTTCCTTTTGTACTTTCCCCATCCTTAAAAAAGGAATCTACTTTTTGAGCATTGCATTTCATGAACATGAATGTAGCAGCAGTGGCTTTAAGCAGGAGTACTTTAGGAATTCTTAAAAATCTAATGCAACACTCACTCATTTGTGATAGCATAAAGAAAAAAAGAAACCATCATGCTGAAGGAAGAAATTGACCTTTTCTATTCCTTTCATCATTACCAAACTTGATCACTTTTTCATTAAAATTCTCAGTGTCAGGATTATTAACAAATCTCAGAAAAACATTAGGAAAACCAGTAGTCATCTTCATTTAAGAAATCAATGATCTGCACTATACTTCATTAAGTTTTCATACTACAAACTTTATGCCAAAATACTTGGCTATTACAGAAAAGTACAAATGGTAACTTGCACACTAGGATGCAATTTAAAAACAGTATTTTGGGGATGCATCTCGAACAACTAGCATGACCAAAAATTTAAATCCCAGTAGCTAGTGAAATATTACAACGTGTTTCTTATCAATGCACACCCTGTATCTGACAGTTTTCAAACACATTTTTTGTGGTCATCTTTCACACTGTTAAATACTACTTTGCTTTAGCCTGCAGTCAGAGACTAGAGGAATGAAAAAAAATTTTAGAAAAACCTCTCTGTGTTCTTAACATTGTTAGAAATTCAGAAAAAGTAAACTCCTAAAAGACCTGCCAACTACACCATAGAACTGAGCAGAGCATTCATTTTCTTTCATGCTAAGACATTCATAAACTTTAGTAAAATTAAGTAAAATATTGAAACAAGTATTGAAACAATTTATCTTAAAAATACATTTTGCTCTTTCAAGGAGATCTAGCTTATTTGGTTCAATAAGGGTAAGCTATGTTACCCAGAAATTATTGAAAAATTAACCAACTCTTAAATTTAAAAATAACAGATGATAACGTCAATATTTAAATGCTACTGGTGTTACGGCTATTAGGTTCATGTAAAAAAAGACTTAATTATTTTTTTACAAGTCAAAAATCACAATGTAAACATACTCTACCACTGTGCAATTCCACTCCATAGAATTCAAGTGTTCGTGCTATATTTATGTAGCAGGACTCTGCTTCAGACTGCTTGAGGCCACTAAAAGAGAGGAAGAAAAAAAGAAAGGAGTATAGTCAAAAATAAAAGACATAATATTATATTTATTTCAAATGAGGAAAAACAAAAGAACTCCACAGCCCACTGTCTGACAAAGAAACCTCATTAACTAGCGCCACGAGTTCTTCACTGGTGAAGGCCCTCCTAAACTCCTCTCAAAAGTCAAGAAAATTATACAGAATTTTATTACCTTAGCCATTCTGGACCAGTCCTTTTTAGAAAAATAATTTGCATCTGTTTTGTTTAAAGGAATGAGAAAACAATTCCTCTATAAAAGCTTCCTTTACAACAAGGAGCTGTATCTGTAAATAGTCTATATTGTATAGTCTTCCAGAAAGAAGTAATTTAGAATAAAGATTAGAAGCAGGAATACACTGGGAAAAATAAAAAAAAAAAAAAAGGGGAAAAAAAAAAAAAAAAAAAGGGGAAAAAAAAAAAAAAAAAAAGGGGAAAAAAAAAAAAAAAAAAAGGGGAAAAAAAAAAAAAAAAAAAGGGGGACAAAGAAGATTAAATAAGTTAAAGTTAAGAAACTCACTGAGGAATAGCCACCTGGGTTTATCAACAATCTGTAAGTCCTAAAATACTTTTTTCTCCTGCTGCTAGATGTGAAACGTGCTGCAAGACTCACAAAGATTCTATTTTCTGGTCTTCCAGAAAGCTTCTACAATTTTTTCAGACTTTTTTTTCAGAGATAAAAACTCAAAAATTCCCCACACCTCAGATAAGAAGTTTATCCATCTTCCTAGAAAAGCTACATGGAATCTACTTGAAGGTTTAAAAACCAAAGAAACCAACAGTAATCCCTACTTAGCTGGTTCTCCCTTGCAGCCTACTAATTATTCATATGAAAGGAATGCAATGTAGCCTAAACAAGATTCCTTTAGCTATGATGATGAAAGTGCCCTTTCCAATGAATTGCGGGGCCAAGACCAGTCAAGAACAGATCAGACAAGAGGCTGTTCTAACCTGGAATCTGCCATAGCCTATTGACATGGTGCTGTGCTCTCAGTGATCCTGGTCTCAGGGCACAGATCAGCGACTCACGCACTGCAGCGTGTTCCGAGTAACTGTAAGAACAGGCTGAGGGACACGTGTAGTATCTACACACATCTAAGTAGAACAAGACAACCCATATAATTCTATTATATCTGCAACTAAGTGCAGTAAAAACAAATCTGTGCTACGTGAGCTTCCAAAATGACATGCATAAAATTACGTTAACCAAATGCAATTTAAATACAACCTGTAAAAACCTGACATATACATTGTGTTAATAACTCCAGATACAAAGGCATTCCATGTAAGGCATTAATTCTCATATTTAAAAGGGTCTTTCCCTCAAAAGGTGAACAGCTAATACTTTCAATTAATATCCCTCCTTTCAAATTCCAGGCCATCAAAATATTGTGCCCTGAAACAGTCACTCTAGGAAATATTACAATCATGCTTCATGAAACTGAAAGTTACCTTGAACTGGAAAGCCATTGCCATCAGTGTGGCTTGAGGATGTCACAATATTGGGGAAAAAAAGCAGAGACAAAGAGAGAGCTGTTTGTACACAATCCTGACATAAACTGCATACTCAGATCTACATCTACAGTGACTATTGTGACCTTGATTTTAAAAAGCATTAGTAGACCTTATCTCTTTCACTGTGTCAGAAAGATAGAGAAAAAAAATAAATCAGGGGATGACCATTTTATTATACAACAGGATGCTGAATACATTTGTAGGAGTACAGTATTTTCAGTTTTTAAATTTTGATCAACAACTTTTTCAGAAAGATGGGAAAAGTCTGTTGAATACCAACAAATTTTAATTCTCAATTTGCATACACCATCTACACCAGACCAATCAAGCCTTGTAACTTGAAGGACCAACAAGAAAAAGTATCTCAGATTTTTTTCTTGTTGCTGTTACACCTCCTTACTCAATTAGAGATGAAATGAAACCTTGAGGTCCCTAAGCAGGTGGTAGTTACTCAGTGAGATAAACAGGCAAGAGGAAATTCACTGGCATCAACAGGCAAGAGGAAACTGGTCTTGGTGTCTCCCTCCATTTTTTATAGCTGTTGATACTCAAGGGCTAACAAACATTATCTGGAGTATAAACATCATATGAAGAAGTTTCAAAGGCATCTTTCGCCTCAGACTGATGGCTAGATCTAGCAAGTACTACAAAAAAATAATTTGGATAATATCAACATCCTAAGACCTCAGGCTGCTTTTCTACTAAGTAAACAAGGGTTAGAGCAAACTACATACAGAAAAATTGCCCTATGGATTTAGGGATGAAGACAAGGAAAATTTCAGAAGCCGTATCAGTTTAATATCACAACAGTTGCTTTCTCAACAGCTACTTACTGTCCACTGAATAGTGTCTGATACAAACACATTCATAGAATGACTCTCTCAGATTTTGCAAAACAGCATAAAAAAAACTTGCATTGAGCTACAACATACAAGACATAACATGACTTCTCAAGGTCTATATCATGTTTCAGCGATTCCAGCCCTTTAATTTTCCTTTACAAAAGTTTCCCAAAGGATAGACACTAAACATTTTGCAATCCTGCAATCTAAGAATGCTGATTTAAAAGGGATAATAATTTACAGATATTCCATATGGTCTACAACAAATATTATTTACTCCAGATCAGCATAAATTTCAGCTGAAACTAAAACTGTTCTCAGACTATAAGAAGATAAATTCTCCTTTTCTGTCTTTCCTCCTCAGAAGGCTTGGTGAATCCAAGAATCATTCTTATCAAGTATATTACTGGCACTGATCTTGTCAAAACCATGTCTCAGACGTAAGTATCCAATATGAATGCCAAAGGAAGGTGCAAGAAATACTGCCAGGATATACAATAGTTTGTCTGCCTCTCCCTGACTCTGAAATAATTAGGCCTGAAAAGCTGAGTTTCAAAAAAGTGTTAAAACAATAAAGAAACATTTTTCCCAGTCCAGTCTATTCAAGTATTTTTATTTACAACTTCATTACACCACCACCTACCTGAATTCAAATACAGCAGTTAAACTTCTCAGACATCAAGGCTTCAATCTACCAAAAAGACTCAATGAAAGCATCAATTCCACTGAAAGGACCCAGAAAAGCAAGGAGTCTTTCCATCTGACCCGACCCTATTCTTTTCTCTGCAGGACATAAATGGTTTTATACCTCTGGTTACAATAGCACTAAATACAGGACCAACAAATATCCAACCACTTCAAGACTCTTCAGAATCTTCCCTCAGTGGTCTCCAAAATGATTGCTTTCTAAAGACAAACAGATTTATTCATGCCTGTCTACAAGTCCTCCTGTAAAAAAATTTTTAGCCTACTGGAAACTGCAAATTAATTTGGAAGGAGTAGAGGCACAGAGCTGTTGTGTTCCTGAACATGAACTGCTAGGAAAGCAGTCCAGATTAGCACCTACACAGAGGGAACGGCTGCAGTTCAAGTTCAGTGGTTACCTCTCTTTCACGCCATCAACGACTAAGCAACATGCATGATGTGTACTGCCTAGCAGCCCAGAACAAGTTCAGAACTACTCACTATATCCACCAGCAGTAAAGAAACAAGAGAGAGTACTGAAAGATGACAAAAAAAAGTTGAGGAATGTCAGGGTGTGTGTGTGATGCATGTGAAAATGGAGATATTTCAGGATATAAATCAAAGCAACTGGGAAAGTGGGGAACTAGGTCTGCTGCAGGAAAGATACAGACAGAGAGAAAAAGTCCATAGAGATTTGGATTTCCTTTGCTTGAATGCTCACAGATTATTTTTTAGGTAGGCATATTTGCATTCAGCCTGTGAGTATCTGATCAACACCACTAATTCTAAAGCTGCAGTCTTACAAGAGACAAATCAGCAGGGTCAGAAAGAGTAATTAGCAGCAGACTGACTGGAATAATCTGTTGTAGCCTTTATATTACACTCAGGAGAGTGGAGAGAAAGCACAATGTTAATTGAAGTGTTTCATGGGGGGATTCCCCATAGATCAACAAAAAAAGACCTATAGGATTTGAAAAGTGGTCAAATGTTCTTGATCCAAAAAAACCCCTCAAACTTCTAGTACAGCATTCTAGATGGGGACTATTAATAATGTATAATGCGAACTGATCTACTGGTTGTTATAGATAGAAATTCAAACATTTTAACACATTGGCATCATATTCTGAATATTATTAGTCTAGCATCTACTTGATAAAACCAAGTATTTCATTTAATAGAAACTATATGAAATAAAACTGTCTGTCGTATTCGAACTACTAAGAACTTGTGGCATCATTTTTTTTTTCTTTAAAAACTCAAGAGGCGAGAGAGAACTAAAAATGAATGTTACCTGTGTTGCTCATGTAGCGATTCTACTTTGGTAAGAAAGTCTTTGTTCTGGTCTGGTATAAAGCTGTAATTTGACAGATATCCTGAATGATGTACTGAAGCATTATAGTCTCCAAGTTGTGCTGTTAGGAAACAAGAAACGTATATGCAGTTTTCATAGTTAAGTGATTATTATTTAGAAGGAATTAATTCTTGTCATTAAAACACATACACATATGGGGAAATGCAGGCATTTCAAATTATTTCCCAACAGGCTAGAAGTGTTGAACATGGGGATCTGTATGGCATAAGTGAAAACAGATATTTTTTTTTCAAAAAATGCTTACCATTACTATAATCTCAGGCAGTGAATGACTCAGTACTTTATTTAGTTACTTATATAGCCCCACTTTTGCATCACAAACTGTAACACCAAGCATTAAACACCACATTGGCACAGATGTGCAGTACTGTAACATTAGAGAAAACCAAATTACTTCAGTAAGAGATGGCAAAAGTAAACGTAAATAAACTTGATTTCATGACTATAAAATATTAGACGTCCTCAATGAGATATGTCACTTAGGAAGTATCTACTTTTCAAACTGCCAGGTAAAAATTGTTCAAACTACCAACTGTGGCTCTGTGTCAACAACTCACATGGTAGTCTTGCCTCAGATGAACATGAGTTACTTATTAAAGCACAAGAAATAACTGCTGTTTTACATACAACATTACCAAGCTTCTACCAGAAGTAAATACATATTTACAGCCAAACTTAAAAAGAAGTTTTATCCCTTCAAAAATTATACTGATTAGTAAATATTCTTAAATAGTTACTAAAGATAATCCTTATCCACAGTTGGTGGTATGGTTGGTGGAAAAGAAATGAAAGTTCTCTTTAAAACCTAGGTCAGCATAAGTTTGTATCCTGGAAAACATACACAAACCTTTTACTTGTTATAAAGATGCAAGGTTTTAGGGTTGCAGGGAGACTGCTTTAAATAAAGTATTTGCCCATTTGCCATAAATTTACCAAGTTTCAATTAAGCAAGTAATTCAAAACCCCATATTTCATGAAATCCATGTTTTCATGAAGTAGTTGAAGAGATTACCCCCCCCCCCAAATGACGGTATGTTTAAGCAAATCACTAGAACCTGTACTAAGCTGCTTTTTCCCTAAGGAGCATGAAACAGTTATTATGAAGGATTAAAGCTTCCCAGAAGCTATTTGTATTACTCATAAATTAACACAAAAGAAAGTACTTGTATAGACTGCAAACAATTCAGCATAGAAAGTCCCTCAACTAAATCAAAGTTAAAGAGCATACTTTTAGGAACAGCATTATTATCATTATTTTCCAGAAAAAGCTAAGTATGAAAGATTGACGTAAAAGATTCTGGTTGGGGGGCAGGGGGAAGTTGTGGACTACAGAACTTACAGCTACAACAACTGTGGTGTATCTTTAACCCAGGGGGTAACTAATATTTGCCACTTACACATTCAAAAAGCATTCTTTCTATGGCCTAGAAAATGGAACCACTGTGATACAAAACAATTCCCAGGCAAATGTGGTCATAAACTAATATAGTTGCACATCTAGCTGTCAACATCAAGGGAAGTATTTAAATACAAAAGAAAATGGAAGGATAAACGGTAATTTATTTTGAATCCAGATGGCCCTTTCTTTTTAAAGGTAGCCCGAATTTTAAATTAGTTAGCAAAATGGCTAGCAAAAGACTAAATATTTACACTTGGAACCAAAACACATATTTGAACACTTCTGTCAAATACAACTCTGAAAAACAAAGCAGACAAAAGACAGAAGATCCAGAAATATAACAATGAACTGAAATAATTTTTAGGAATATCTATATATTAACAGATGTTCAAGTATCTGCCAAGACTAAGGCAATAACAATAAAAACAAAAAAAAACCTTTTTTAACAAAATAGCTATGTTAGTAACAGTGTAAAAACGAAGCACACAATTTCACAAATGACAGTACTTGATTAAAGACTTTCCTTTATAAGACATTAACACAACCCATCTTTTCTATGAGACAGTCTACATTTTTAGAGTTTGTCACAGGTAGCTTGAATTGCATTTTTGTCAACAGGAAGAGACCAGACTGCCAGGAATAAGACAACTTAATTGTCCACTTCAATTTTATTTGCATTTGGTAAAAACAAATTACCATAGTTTTATCTTCTCTAAATAGGGCAACTGCTGTTCCTTCATGCATTATGAGGTAGAGTCTTCTTGCTCATCTTCCAAACATGGAGGTTGCTCTGGTCTTTCTTCATCTTCCTTCTCGCTACCTGAGGTCATGTCAACAAGTGGAGTAGTTTAGAGCACTACTTGCTTCTCCAACTCCCCAGCCAACTATCACAGTTGAAGAGGAACTATAAATGCTGATTGGTAGACATCTTGGAATACTAATGATCTTGTGCAGAACTTAATTATCCAAGCAGGAAAAAAGAGTTAGGGCATATCAACACCCCAGTAAGAAGAAAAAAATCTGTAAGTCTCCTACCTCTTTACTGGATTTCTCCAGAAGAGAGCAGAGGGGCAGGAAATATTAGAGACTATTTCTAGTCTGAGTTTCTCCTAACACAGTTTCTGCTCCGATTACATGAGCCAGCAGATACTGACTCAATGAGGGTAACATTACAGTAAAAAAAACAAAAAACCCAAACATATTTTTACCTTTTTCCATTCTAGTCAACAGTTGCTCTTTGAGTCATTATAAATGGGAATGAAAGTAAAGTGAAAGAAAATGGAACCAAAGAGGAATTAAAAAAACCCCAAAATAAGTTACTTGAATATCAGATTCTTGTTCCATATCTAATATGAAAGGCTTTAGAGATGTGAATGTGATGGACCATTCATTTAGAAGGCCATATTCAATAAATAGAGAACATTAATTTCATAACTCTTAGTAGAAGAATAATGCAATAGCTAGGTAGCCACAGAACAATTTCCCATGGATGAAGTCCCCATGTTAACCTACCAAAACAGTAGTTGTACAAGCTCTCACCACAGTAAGAATTTATAAATGCTTGAGAGAGAAATAAATAAAATTCTTGAAATCATGTATGTTTACACAGGATTTGAACTGGCTATGTCTTACTGATGCCTAAACAAGCCATCTTTTTTTCAGATATCATAAAAAGAGTTTGTTCAGTTAGAACAATGTGGAAGGCATACATTTTTGTTTGTGTCTGCTGTGTCTGGCAGCAGAAAGACTTGTGTGCAGGAAAGCATCAAAGAAAAGGACTAATTAAAATGAAAAAAACCCATACACATTTTTATAAGATTCAGATATAGCAGGAGGGAAGATGAGGAACAAGTGTATTCATGTAGCACTGATAGATTTCATTAGGAATTCTAAGGCTACACATGCACTTTCCCTAGAAAGAGAAGCTCAAGTACCAGATATATTGCTGCATTAAGGGGGAAGGGGGAAAAAAAAAAAGGAAAAAATAGAAAGAGAGCTTTATAGAGAGAAAAACTGACACATACGGAAGGAAAATAACTGATGCAAACAACTCTTACAGTAGTTACTGAAGCTTCATTTTTTCAGTGGTTTCTTCCAAGAAACCATTGGTCAGTTTTCTTATATTATTAGGGTAAGACAGCACTGATCTCATTTTTGCCTTTCACTGCCCCAAAGGGAAGGTGCAAGAAAGACAGAGCTAGACTCTTCTTTGAGTTGCAAACCAACAGGATGACAGATAACTGAAATTTCAGCATTGGAAATTGGAAATGCAAAGCTTAACTTGAAAGGTGGTGAGCAACCTGATCTGACCTTGAAGAAGCCTCTTCCAAGCTAAATTTCCCTGTGGTTCTTTCTCACATGAAGTGATTTTTGACATCCAAGCTTTCTGCTACATGACCAAGACAATTATTTGCTTAGTTCCAGTTTTAGGAATTAATTGTTGGTTTTGAATGCTAACAGTACCAAAATACCAGCATTTCAATCTAGCCCAATTTCCACAGGCAGGCCCAGAAAATATAATAGTAGAGAAGATAAACCTTTAGCTTTGAATAACAAAGGGTGACTTATTTCTACTTCCCATCTATGTGATAACCTTCAAGGTACAGAAAACAAATTGGTCTCCAATTCTTTAGCATTTTTTCGTAAGCAATAATAAAAAAAAATGCATACAAAGGAATAGCATCAGAACCTATTTCTGTGTATGGCACTCCAAGTAACTACAGATGTCAGGAGGCAGAGGGCATACTACAGCTGGATGAATGGCTTACTGGCTAAGCATGACAGGAAATCAGTTATAAGTAGTATGGACAACTTGGTCCAGATGACTGCCTACAAAAGCTGGTCCATGAAAACAGGTTTAATATCAACTTTCTAAAAAACCTGACAAACATACAAAAAAATAATAATCAAATAGTTTGACATTAAATTTGTAAATTTTTGCAGCATTGGATATTTTAGGTGACATGAATAAAGCACAAATGTGAACTGAGTTGCCTGGTTTTAAAAGAGGACAATTACATAAGCAGATCAGGTTCCCAGTGGAACAGAAAATAACCAAACAATGGGACACGTCTAGCATATGAGTTATATAACTAATTAAACTTCAATCAAAGAGTAAAAATCCTCAGGTATAAAATTACAATCCAGAATGAAAAAAAGTTAGGGTCATATGACTGGCCTCCAAATTAGGACAGCAATAACGACTGACATGCTGAGATGAGAGTGAAATATAATATCAAAGGCTAATGATAAATTTATCTTCATATTAATACTGAGGTATAAAAGAAAAAGATACTTCCTAAATCTGTACAATCCAATCAGTTTAGACATTTTAAGTGACTGCTGCTTGGCACAAGTAGAGAACAGAAGAAAGATGATGCACTGCACAGCATAAACTAAAGCAGTTACTGTTTCTCAACAGTAACTACAAAGTATTCAGGTGTGAAAATGCTTCTGGAATCAGAAAATAATTCATTACTGCAGAATTCAGTTTCAAAGGACCAACATAAAAATGGAGACCCTTACTAAAGAGAGACTAAAAAGGAACACTGAAATGAGCAAAATCCATGTAGATGTAAAGATGAAACACACCATGTTGAAAATGGTTATCAGAGAGAGACTCCAAAAAGGACTGAAACCCTCATACCTGAATGCTGAAAGGAAAGGTGTTGTAACAAGTGGAACCTGTATCCAAATAAGGACAACAGCATGAACTCTAAACCACTCAACCACTGAGCAGGAGTGATGTCCCTACTGGACAAGCAGAACTAGCCATCATGTGGATAAAACTAGTCTATTTTGTAAAGGGAGATAATAATACTTCACACTCAACAGCCCTTTAAAAAAAAAGGTTCAGTATAGAGACGACTGTAAATAGCTGCTTATGAACACTTTTGACAACTGGTCACTTTGTGGTAAGACAGAACAAGAAATCAGGCATTAATAAAAACAAAAGAACATTTGCCAAAAAAATTCCAAAGATACACACACAATGTTGGTCTCCAAGATACTATTACCACTCAAGAAAGAAAAATGAGTTAGTCATTGTGATACCCTTTATGGAAAAAAAAAAATAAAATTAAAAATCAGCAGCTCAAAACCTAGCCACAGTTAAACAGCAATAAAAGGAAAAGTCACAAGGAAAAGGAAGGAACAAATTAGAAAACAAAAGTTATACTGAGTTGCTATTTCTGCATCTCAGATACAATATATATTTCAGAAACCACACAGTCACAATCAGAAGCGTTGAGAAAAGTAAAGTGTAATCCAAGTACAAAGAGTATTTGTTTTGAAAAAGTATGGGGATAAAAGATTTATGGGTATAGTTATCAGTACTCTCAAAACACTAAGAGATTTTGCAGAACTAAAGCATCTTAAAACTACTTTGATCTTCTGTCATGTATGTTGTCTTTCAGCATTCACCACCACTCATCATCATAAGTATAATACTTTACTACATGAAATTTGACCTTGGGTAACTGTTCTTTTCCCCTCTTTAGTTATGTTTCACAGAAAATATTTAATGGATCCATCCACCTTAGAAATACAGAAGAATAGTATAAAGTCTACGAGGCACTATAGAAAGTCAGCTCCTTAAGTTCCAGCACTGGCCAATATCCCAATCTGGTGTTCTCTACTCCACAGATTACAGCATTGTATTTTGTTTTGAAGTGTTAAAGATTCAAAAAATGGTTTGTGGCATAGTGGAAGAATACCAGACAAACAATACGTGAAGTAATGATCTCCTGAAGTGGCCTCTGTGTTGCCTAGCGCAACTGTAAAATGTAATTAAGGGAAAAGAGTCCAAAACAGCTGGAGAGCTGCTGTGTATAAACTATCAGGACAGCCTTAGAAGAGCTGCTAGCAAAGAGCAATCTAGACTACAGTGAACCACATGGAAGAAAACAGGCATGTGTTTCAATTAATCTCTCCAAGGAGATTCTTGTATCAGGAGTTTCATCACACAGGTAACACTCTGGTGCTGCTGATGACAGGTACTGTAAGTCATGACAAAAGGTACCTGTGACTGAACAGCATTGCTGCAGGCTTCAGAAGAACAGAAGGAACATGCACAATGCTCAGACTACCCAACACATCTGGTAAATAATTTCAAACACTGGAAATTCTGCTTAAAGTTCTCTTTGTTCATCCGGTCTGATTTTGGTTCTGGGGCATAAGGGCTACAGGTGCCCCAGAGAGTAGCAGGACCCTGACTGACCTCTAAGCAAATCTCTAATCTCTCAATTTACATCATGTCCTTCTGAGCACTATTTCACTTCAAGAAAGCATTAAGTGGGGGGCACACACAGAGAAAAATACCCAAATGTTAGCTATAAAAAGAGGCAGGTGTCCTTAAATTAAGAAGTCTGACATTTCAATGTAATTTCTATAAAAAGAGAGAGGGGTAAAATGAAGGCAAGTTAGAAGAGTCAGGCAAGCAGAACGTTGATGGGGGAATTATATGGCGCAACTCTCGCTGTGGAGCTACTGTTGATGTTCCTCTAAATCTTACAGCCCACCTCCTCCTCTGGTATCTCAGTCTTGTGGTGTTCCCAGAATTCTAACAAACTCTTAGTCTAACTCCTGAGGGACTTGCATACTAAGCGCAGCTCTCCTTGAGTCCTCACCCTCACCAGCTTTCCTTTTCTTAGAAGAGGTTAAAGCCCATCTGAATCCCAAGCGACCACTTTGGGATCAAACTCCCAAAGATAGATAGCAGTATGTACAGAAACATCCTAGTTCTCAAGGCAGAGCTGAGAGAGGAACAATATCACAGGAGGCAAGACAAAGATCCCAGTCATAACGAATCACTGAGCAACTGATGCTCAGGAAAAAAAAAAGCTTAGAAGTATTCATAACATCTTTTGTTGGCTTTGTTGCTGCACTTTAGGTACAAGTCCCAGCCCAGCAAAGGATTTACGCACATAAGAGCATAATCCCACAAAACCCAAGGGACTTCTTACATACCAGTAGTTAGTCATTTAAATACTGTTCTGGAAATGGGATCTTACTACATGAAGTGATAGAAAAGAAGTGGTGCTACATTAACCTTGTGACATTTTAAATGAAAAAAGTGATAAACACTCTGCATAGGTCCCTTATTTAATTTTATAGACTGTACAACATTCCATTTTACACTAGTAAAAACCAAGCTGTATGATTGATTTTATTGTTTTTTCAACATGAGAGTATCCTTCAGACTATTTGAAAGCATATCTTAATAAGTTCTCCTTAAGAAAGGATTTCAAAATCTACTGATCATTTCTGTCACAGCACATTTACTGATAATAAGCTAACAACTTATTCTTCAAGTGCCTGAGCCGTATTCGTAATCAAGTTTAGTCACATGCTATTTGGACACAGTATTCACACCCACTTGCGTTCCCCTGTAACTTAGCACCACCAGACAACAGAGGGTGTGCCACAAGGGTGCACAGTAACATATCAGAGCTTTATTTCAGAACCACAGTGCTGAACCCAAACACCTGTGCAAAGGCCACCACAGAGAAGCAGCACTTCAGCAGCACAACAGACATCACCGCTAAGTACCCCTTTGCACAACTCAGACAAAGCCTGTGAAGGTCAACCATACACCTGCCACATGTGAAAACTACAGTTAAAAAGCAAGAGCAGAAATATCAAACATCAGGACTTCATGCACAATGAAAGACATCTGCCTCACGACAACTGCTCCACCTTTTAAATAAATAACCATAAGGTTGTCAGACAATGATTTCCCCTTCTGCATACAAGGGAAGTTACAGAAGGAGAGAACAGCCTGAAAACCACTAAGAAGTGGCAGTAATAAGAAATATCTCATTTTGAACCAACCCATTGCAACTTCAGACAATGGCTTTTTAATAAGCAGATACTTCATATCCAAGAACTTCAACTCTCCTTAATAAGTATGATTAGAAATTAAAACACCAGAAGAAAACTATTTAAAACAATTTAAGTTGACAAGAATCCTAACAAATGTGACTGATAAGGAGACCTACACACACAAATTTCAGGAGGTCTTTTCTATGCCATCATCTTTAATTAAATGGCAAAAACCTGTTAGCCAAACAAAAACATTTTTTCCTTTACAGAAACAAATCTTTCTATTAGACTTTTCATTCTTTGCCAAGGCAGAGAATAAATATAGTTATTGTACAAAAAGCAACAGAAAGCCCATCAGCTAGCAAACAAAAAAGTTGTCTTTTTTTAATAACACCACTCCCTCCTTCCCCCCCAAAAAAAGAAAAATAGTAATAATAGCACTATCACAAGTTAGGAAAACAAGGCAAATAGGTGCATGGGAAATTTCAGAATCCTCAGGAAAGAGAAAGATTAAAATAGAGTACCACCCTTCCACAATCTTCACTGACCTTCTATCGTTCTCCTTTACTACAAATAACTGCATTAGTAGGTATCCAAAGCACCAAAAAGGGAACAGTCATAAAACTGAAGGGAAAACAGGAATCACTTTGGGATATGGTACCTGTGGCATTATAAAATTTAAAAATCCCATGAAGCCTAACTTTGTGATAAGGTGCTTGCATTCTTCAGTGTACCTTTAGACGTTTGTGCTTCAGCACAATTGGGTCAGCAACACTGCATTTAGCAATCCTAAAGGTTCAGAGTGTCTCAGCCCCACGGATACAGGAGCAGGAATGCATTTCCTTTGGCAACAAAACTGTGACTCCCAGCTACTATGGAAAACTTGTGGTTTCAACCATTCTTAATAAGAACTAACCACTAGAATGTGGTTAAAGTTCCATTTAATAAAAGGGTGCAACATATGATATACTTAAAACATAAAAGTGAATATTTCATAGCCATGAATCTATTTTCATATATACCAACAGTTTAGCACTTTCTCCTTTGAAAATCATATTTTAATTATTGGCTTGGTGTTCTTTCAAGCAAAAACTACCTCAATCATTTCTACAGACCTTGCTAGCCTTTCCATAAAGAATTGGGATAAAAACATATCAGCCAAATAATTACACAACCATTCTAGTATGCTTTCCCATGACAATCACTTTTACAAATGAACAAATCCCACTAAACCCTCAGCCTGCTGGGCTTTTTGTTGTTGTTTAATGAGAAAGGTCTTCCTCCAGCTGTTTTTCACTGTTTAGGATGTCTGTAAAGCATAGGATCAGACTCCATTTCAGTTTTCCTACAGAAGATGTTTTTCCAATATCACACTTAAAATTTCTTTTTGCCAGTTGCAGGCAGATGAAAAGGATGTACGTTCTCATACATAGCATCACCTTAAATTTATTGCAAGTGCCAGACAGTTTTACATATCCGACTGAAAAAACATTACATAAGAACATTGGAGTTTCTTAGTCAGGAGCTTAATTTCCCCTTAACTGTTCTCTAGATGACCACTTATTTCCCTGGAATGCTTTCCCATAGCGATTTAACACACAGTAAGTTTCATTATTTTGTTTCCAGTGACAATGAAAGCCTGCCTTTTTTTGTCAGCAGTACAACCACACATAAATAAAAACGATGTTACTCTTGCATCAACCTTCTTTTTAATAGACTTAACAATTACACTTTTTCGATTTAAACTGCCTGAAGGTTGCTTTAATCACCTGCACCTTCTTTACAAAGCATCACCTTTAGCATTTTGAATATTCAGCTAGCACAAATAAAGAAATCTTTTCTTGTTTTTCAGTGTTGAACAGCAGAGAAGGTAGTCAGTCAAATACATTTATTAACAAAATAATGATTGGTTATTACTTACATTGTACTGCATATGATGCCAGGACAACAGCAGAATTAATGGGGCATGACAATCTGGAAAGAAGGAGGAATATTTTAATTTAGACAAAGAGTGTATAAATGTATTTTTAACAAGGTCTCTGCAATTAGTTTTGTACGTGAAGACTCATTTATCTTCAAAACATATCCAATTTTTTTTGATAGTTTGATTTGTCAAAGTACAGTAGGACTGAACATTAAAAGCTAGTTGCTGTGTAACAGGTTCTTAAGTGAATGGTAGTTAACTAATCCTAAAAGGACATGCTCATATTCTTCCTGGATGCTTATTCTGGAAAGCAAAAAAAGACATTTTTATGGGCCTCTGGACATTGTTTTAGTAGCTGCAGTCTGGTGTATTTAAAACTAGACACAAACACTAAAATTAGCCAAATGCCAAGCACAAAGACAGCTCTGATCTCATGACCAAAACTGACTCCATAAAAGAAAAAAGCCAACACCTAAAAGCAATTTACACTTGGCAGCAAATACTCAGACCACATTTTTCCTCATTTTAAAAAAACGTGCAAACACGTAAGAATCACAGGCAAAGAAATCGCTAAGTATACGCCCCCAGTATAGGGAATACAACCCTGAAATCACGGGAAACAATAACATGAACTGCCCTTTGCTACTCCCTCCTGATTACCACAGTAGACAGTGGGTCCCCACGTTGGAATACCATGCCTGCCACACCATGCCTTGCATAAAGATCTCCCAGGTTGACATTGTACCTGCAGACACACCTGCAGCATCTCCTACAGCTCATTCACAACAGGCTTCTAAACTGGTCTTAATAATTGAACTATGTAAAAATTTGTAATGTTTCCTAGCAACTTTTCTTTTAAAGCAGTATTATTTCACAAGACATTTTTATAGTAACGATACCCTCAGAAAAAGGCTTTTTTTGTTTTTTCAAAATTTTATTTTAAAAAGAATTATAGAGGAAATTGAAGATTATTATTACCTTCCTTCCACAATATCAGTCTTCAATTGCAGGAAGAACAAGTGCCTAGAAAAGATTTTTTTTGAAAACAAACATACATTTATATTTACATTTAAAAGGTATGGTTCAAATGGTTACACATATTAGTTTATTTTATTAGATTTCCTAACAAAGTATACAAATAGATGAATAAAGCTTAGTGGCATTTACAAAGATACAATCATACACCCACTCATCCTCACAATAGCTTTAAAAATCTTTGGTTGTCTATGCTGTAACTCCCATACCACAATAAACACTACAGAAACCAAACCATTACAGATGCTCTCTTTATCCCAGGATTATTCATCATGGATGTAACTTCAAAAAAAAAAAAAAAAAACCACAACCAAAAAACACCACTAAAACCAAAAAACAGCCAAAAAACCTAACCCCAAACTGTGCTAGCCTATCTTGGAACTACTCAATTGAGGCTGAGACATTTCTCAAGTGGCATGCGCTAACAAAAAACTCTTAAACAATTCTCCAACAGCAGTTCAGTCTTGCTCTCAGTTGTGTTTGGCAACATTACTTTATAGTGATATTGGATGTGAGGAACTATAAAAAGCAGGTCTTTGAATAATTTCAGTTTAAAACTGCAGAACAGCTTACAACTGCATGATTAGCAAATACCAAAACAGGTCAATAGCTAAGTTTTGGTTTTTTGTTTTTGGGTTTTTTTTTTATAAGAAATATCATTTAACATGCTGTACTATTTATATTCTCAAGTCATGGAAAGTAACAAACAATGAAAATGTTACAAAAACGCCAGATTAATGGATGCCTGTGAATTCTCAATTCCAAATTATGTGCACTAAACAAGTATTCAGTTAAAGCCTTGTGACAAGTTAATTGAAAAGTACTTATTATTCATGTACCCCACCACTCCAAAAACTCAGGGATAGGTTGAAAAAAAAAATAAATTTAAAAGTCTACTATAAACTGAAGCATTCTAGATCTTTGCAGGTTACAAGTCACAGGCAAACTAGAAAACAAGAACTGCTATCTGTTCCTCCTGAAACAAAATAAACCCCACCCTCCCACACCCTCGGCATTAAATCTACTGCACATTTTCAAAATTGACTCAGTGTTGATACAAAACTTCTAACATAGGCCTAGGGAATGAAGACAGCTTAATCATTGAGCTTCCCTATTTTTTAATCATTGCATCTGATTAATTAAGGGATCAGAAAAGGAGAAGAAATGCAATTAGCAGATACTTCAACCAACAAAAAAAAAAAACCTCCAAAACCTGCAAATAAACCATCTGCCATCTTTGTACTAGCTTATACTCTGGCTGTATTTTGGAGTTGTATGCTGTGTATAGAAGAAAACATTCACTATGAGCATTGGATCAAGGTGTCCATTCCAAACATATTTAACACAGAGTTATATGAAGTTATCTACTTAATAAAGCATAGTTTGCCAAGCTGTGGAGATGGGAAAGGAGGGCTTTATACATTCTTAGTTCATGGAAGCAAACATCAAACATAAGTTACCTGGTTTGTTCTTGCTGAAGTGTGTTAGGATCAGGTATAAAAAACCTTACACGAAAACGAAGGGTGCAGGGAAAACCTCCTGCAATATTTTAGAAGAGCAAATCAAATTATTATTTTTTTTGAAAGAAAGAGCCCAGGGTTTTTATTTCTCTATTTAGAGAAATATTACATGAACAACCACATAGAAATCTCATATATTTTTCTATTGAAACTAAAAGAAACCACAAGAAGTCTCCTGCTCCCCCAACTATAAAAAGAAAATACTCTCAAATATCATGTTCATTTAAAATACTTTGTATATGCTACTTTACATAAAAGGCATTATTTGGTTATCTTTGCCTCATAGGTATTAGAAGAAGAAAAAAAGCAGCAAATCTATTTGAAGCGCCTCAATTGGGATAATGCTCAATCCTATCTTACATATAAACACAAGAAATTAACAGAAGTTCACCATCTTAACTTCATGTATTTTTATTTCAATTCATACAGAATGTACAGCATATGATAGAAATTAGAGAGCTGGAAAACATAGCTCAGCTTTCACAGCACAAATTGGGACAGTGTCACTCAGTCCTAAGCAGCTATGTGGCAGGGTCATGCTGGCCAGCTTTTCCTTTTTGGTAAGCATTCTGTTACCCAAAGCTGTTTATAAACAAGACATACTAGAACAACACGTGCACTTGGAAGTGTGTGGTGTTTGTTTTTTCATTATTTGTGTTTTAATAAAAACAAGCTTTTTTTCCCCCTCATTCTACTCGAGACAAGAAATTGCCAGAACCTATACATGAAACTGGCTCCACTTCCCTCGACCAAACCCCCTCCTCTTTATCTTCCCTGTCAGGAGGAATTTACTGGCACCATGATATGACTACTGCTTTCACAGTCACAAGTGGTGTTCCTCAAGGGTCCGTGCTGGGACCGGTGCTGTTTAACATTTTTATCAATGATATAGACAGGGAAATTAAAGGCACCATCAGCAAGTTTGCGGATGATACCAAGCTGTGTGGTGTTGTCGATACACTAGAGGGACGGGATGTCATCCAAAGGGACCTGGACAGGCTGGAGAGGTGGGCCCAGGTGAACCTCATGAGGTTCAACATGAGCAAGTGCAAGGTTCTGCACCTGGGCCGGAACAATCCTCGCCACCAATACAAACTAGGGGGTGAGGTGTTGGAAAGCAGCCCTGAGGAAAGGGACTTGGGGGTTCTGGTGGACGAGAAGCTGGACATGAGCAGGCAGTGTGCAGCTGCAGCCCAGAAGGCCAATCGCATCCTGGGCTGCATCAAAAGAAGCGTTGCCAGCAGGTCCAGAGAGGTGATTCTGCCACTTTGCTCTGGTGAGACCTCACCTGGAGTATTGTGTGCAGGTCTGGAGCCCTCAATACAAGAAGGACATGGACCTGATGGAGCGGGTCCAGAGGAGGGCCACAAGGATGATCAAGGGGATGGAGCACCTCTGCTACAAGGACAGGCTGAGGGAGCTGGGGTTGTTCAGCCTGGAGAAGAGGAGGCTCCGGGGAGACCTAATAGCAGCCTTCCAGTACCTGAAGGGAGCCTACAGGAAGGCTGGGGAGAACCTGTTTAGAAAGGCCTGCAGTGACAGGACGAGGGGAAATGGCTTCAAGCTGGAGGGGAACAGATTTAGATTGGAGATTAGAAGGGGGTTCTTTACTGTGAGGGTAGTGGAGCACTGGAACAGGTTGCCCAGGGAGGTGGTTGAGGCCCCATCCCTGGAGATATTCAAGGAGAGGCTCGACGAGGCCCTGGGCAACCTGGTCTAGTTGGGGGTGTCCCTGCTGACTGTGGGGAGGTCGGACTAGATGACCTTTGGAGGTCCCTTCCGGCCTGGGAAATTCTATGATTCTATGATGTCCAACACTGTTCAGAAGCCAGGTTTAGCTGCTATTACTGCACCAAAGTCAGTGACATACCAGGTCTTATTAGCACACAGGTAGCAGTAAGAGACATAGAAAGCTCTGCTGAAAAGACTGGCAGAGGTAAGACTCACTTTTAAAGAAAATCTACCACCTGGATACACTAATTTACAAGAACTGTATTTATTCTAGTCACAAGAACACAGAAAATCAAGAGTACACAGTTACAATCAAGATATTAAAAAAAAATCTTACCTTTTAACTGCTTTCTAATAGGTTTGTTTGGTTCAAGCCATCGCTGTGAAATGAGAAACTATTAGATAGATTAACAATATTTACAAATAGATACTGTTTATTTATGTGTGTGTGCATGTATATGTGTGTATACATGTATAAACACATATACATGCACACACATTTATTATTTACTATACTTACAGGTGAATCTACTGAAGTTTCATTTTGCTGTAAACCAAAATATTCCTTTTCTGTCACACCCAACTGGTTGTAGGTCATATCCAACAAAATCTGTCCAGTGTCTTGTTTCTGAAAACAAGTAAACTTTGTAAGTGAAACTCTACAAAATTTACATATTAAGATACAATCAACTGAAATAAATTTATTTTTTAAAAAAATATAACTCAAGGATAAAAATAGCTGCTAATTCATTAGTTCAAAATTTTTCAATAAGTTTATTCTGATAAAAGTGTCCTGGGGTTTTTTGGTTGGGTGGGGTTTTTTTAGAGGTTTCTTTTCCAAAATACATTAGGCATGTCAACTCATATTATGAGATTTCACATGAACTCAAGCCCCTGAAGTGGGTCCAGCAATTTAATTTTAAGCAGGACAACTTCTCCCTCGAGCACAGCCTTTAGGAGCAATGCTGTTCTGCCTGGCCATCAGCTGCAAGGATGGCTTACAGCCACATGGGGCTGCTCTGGCCCCTGCTGTCACCACCAAAGCAGCTCTCTGTTCCCACAGCAGCTGTGAAAAGGCCAAATCAGTACACACTATAGGATGAGGGGAAAAAGGTAGGGGGGATGCTGTAGTCCAGCCATAAGGTCCTGTACTTCAGCCTGAGTTCCCACCTCCCCCTCAGCCTCCACATGCTCAACTGTTGCTCAGCCACCCCACTGTCTGCCTAGGCGTCCCTCAAGACAGGTGTCACTGGTGTAACTGGGGAATTACACGGGCACTGGAGATCCAGAAGCCTAGGCATGGTATAGTTTTCCTCGAACCAAACAAGTATCTCCATGCCGTGGCGTTTTGGAGAGCAGATTAACCAACTTCTGCCAAAGAATACTGTGAACCAAGTCTACCAAAAAGCCCAACCGCAAAAAGAAACAAACAAAAATGCCTCAACAAGACCGCACTCCTAAATATGCTAATACATAATAAATTGCTTGCAAACCTGTACAGCATTTCAGGACCAGATTTTTATATACTAAATTGCTGGACAGAACAAAAATCAGACTGGTTCGCTTGTATTTTTTCTATTCAAAAAATTATAGCCAACTAACTTTTCACATGATCTTCCAAATCTCACTCTTAAAAGCAGAAATAAATTGCGCACATGCAAAAAAAGAAAAATTTACCCGAGGAAAATTATTTAGACTACAAAAGACAAACACTTTGTTCTGAAACAAATTTCTCAAAAAAAAATTGTGATTTAATTAAGTTTTGGATTCTTAAACAGATTTCTTAATTTCTTAAACAATCTCTTGAAACAAAGGACTCAGGACAGTGACCACATTTTTGTGGAGGGCCCCGGTATTACTCATTGCATAAGAGTCATCACTTAAGCCAAGAACGCAGTATATTGTAAAATTCTTTGTCTAGACTTTGTTTATTATACAACACGATGTCCTCTTCAGAGAACAGATTTATTTTTTTTTTTAACAGACTACCCCACTGTTGTAATTGAGTGCTCTAAATAGTAACATATTCCATAGCCTTCCATTATCTCATAAAAGAATCCCTCCTATTTAAAAGATGGGAAAAGAACAAAGATTCAAGTAAAAGATACCCACCTGACTACCTTATTTTGGAGGATGGAATATCATCCAACACTTCCTACTGCTAGAGCAGAATTCCTAGTAGCTCATTTGTGACTTGAATGCTCAGTGTTTCTACATCAGGCTCCAGATGCAAGGTAAAATAATAGCCAACTACTGGCCTCCTGTGAAAAGCTGTGCCCATTTCTCTGGAGCAAAGTCCCATATGAAGAAAACAATGTAGGCAAGACTTGACTGTCGTATATGACACTACCCTTTCCCCTCCAACAGTCTCCCATCTTGTTTAACTTTCACAACAAACTGTTGAGGTGTCACAACAAATGTGAGTCCACTCAGGCCTGTAAGCGTGTGGCCATCTAAAGCAGCAGCTCTGTCCTCTCTGTCTTCCCCAGCTGCACATTCCTACTCTCCCTTTCGAACAGGCTACTGTTCCTTGTGATACTCAAACCACAGCACTGATCGACCCCAATTTTTTTTCTGAAATAGCATGGACCTAGATTCAGCTTAAAAACTGAGATCTGAGCTGCAGGTAAGGATCACACGACCAAGCGTTCCTTGACACACACAACTGGCAGATGTCAAGCAGTTCTGAACATCAATAGGTGGGCTCCACTATGAAGACTGAGATTTGCTATCAGAGATTATCCTTATACATACACAAGAGCACCCTGTGGAAACAGCAGATGTCACGTTAACCCTCTGAAGTAATGGGCATTTCCTGGTGTGACTGTATTAATCTTTAGCACTGCCTTACTATACACAACATAGCTGTTTCCCCAGGGTTGTGTTTTTATAAACAGAATGTGAAAATGTTTTCAAGGGACATCACATGACACCTACACAACTCAGAAGCATAATTGCACATCTGTGGTGCATACTTACATGAGCTAAATGAGCAACTGAGGTTATACTGTGACCAAAAGGAGTAAATACGGGGGATGAGACACACAGTTTATTGAAAGAATGCATTCAGGCATCTCGGGTTTTGTTACAAATGGGGCCGGAGAAGACCACAGAGGGCAGATTCTTCTGCTAATTTTCTCTCTGAATTTCAACACTTCCGAGCCCCTTCAGGCTCCTTTCTTTGCAACAGCATTATCTCCTAATTCCCTTCTCGTTTTTCATGCTACTGGTTCTTCAGCCCAATTCAGATGCCTTCACCTTCTCTCTCCCCACCTCTCACCATGGCATCCCCCCTTTCCCCCAGCACACATGAACCACTAAGCCTTCTCACTGCTACTCTCTAAAGACAAGCAAGCTCCCTATCACTATATTCTTGCTCAGCAGTCACAGGTCTCTCTTTGCAATGTTCCCATGGTCTCCCAACCCTAAACTCAGCTGCTCAGCCAGTCTTCTCCACATACATAACTACTATTTCCTTCTCTTCCTCCCCTCCACGTTTCCTATCAAAAGCCATTTCCAACACTACTTTTCTGTGGCTCCAGTTCTTGTTCTCTGGAATCAAAAGCACAAAGTTTCTTCCACAGTACCTAGACCAAGTATAACTCCAGCTATCTAAGCTAAATACAAAATGTAATTTTAAATTGTTAAAGTCTTCTTCAGTTGTTATAACTCCTAAAGCCCAAAGTTTTTGGTTGTTTTTCCTCAGGAAAATTTATATTTACTTTGTTTTACTTTGTAAATTTACTTTGTATAAAATATAGTAAATATAAATTTGCTATCAAGTAAATTTACTTTGGCTTTGTTTTAAGAAACATCTGAATTATTTTTCAACCTATACAGCTAAAAATAAAGTAATGGCACATCCCACACTGCACAATCTTCAATCTATCTTGCACATAAACTGTTTTGAGATCAAGGTGTAAAGTGAGGCAGGCTAAGCACCTCACATCACTGCTTTTGAATTTTGACATCCGTTCTAACAATCCATAGCCACGATGTACTCTAATACTACAACGTGTCAAGTGCTTTTACAACACACCATCTTTTAACTCCCCTCCACCATAGGAAAAGGGCAAAACCCCACTCAGCTAAACTGTGCATTAGAATCAAGTTCTTCTTAACCTTATTAACCATTACAGCAATTAGTTATAACATTCTTAATAAAGCTCTTGCCTTTCTACAGCGACATAAAATTACACACTTTCCACACTAGCCTATTCTGTCACGGTGACACAAGCTTTTAAGATAATCTTCAGAATGAAGATTTTCTACTAAAAAGAAACATTTTCAAGAGGTTTGCTTGTTTCCACCATGAAAAGAAGTTTCCATTTATTTCATCTTCCTGACATCTACCAATCCTTATTTTGAACTGTTAAAAGCTTTGCATCAGCCACCCCATAACCACAGACCATTCACCTCTATTTAAATCTGCCTTAAAATGTATTTCGCCTTATGTTGAATAGGCCAAAAATTAATATTTAAAGCAGTCATAACTAACAGCTATTACGTTCTGCCTGAGCCACATGAATTTCCTGCTATGTTTACGGCATTTAGATTAGTCAAGTTAAATTTCTAGTAAGCTATACAATTTTGAAGAGAATGAACCCCTTCGTTATTTTAATTTCAAGCACTGCCTAGGAGCTTGGGTGATCAAGACCCGCTGTGCTAAGAACTGCATAAGTGTGAGGACTCTTAGTTCTTTGGAGTAAATATGCAAGTAATCCTTTTCAGTTTGTTAACTTCTACAAGGTAAGTAGTACAAAGTGACACTTTAAGAAGACAATGCAATATATAGCACATCTCCCTGTCCCTCTCCTCTGCAAGAGCTTTGCCCCCACTTTCTGGCAATGATAACCTCACAGTTAAGCACCACCTAAGCTTTTGCAAATTCAGTCTCACTTCAGACACAATATCCATTGCCCCTCATGTGTTGTTTGAGGTCATCCTTTCCCAATTTAGTCTGTAACAGTCATCCACCACCAAACAGCTTGTGTCCTTTGGTCTCAATACGCCTATGAGCTTGAACAAAGTGCTACAATTTCTTTTAATTTCCACGCTAGTTTTCCACACAGCTAATTTATTTGCTGTTCTGCTAACTCTGTCCTTTTCTTTTCCTGGAATTTATTTACTCCACCTGATGCCTTTATTCGGAGCATGCAAGATTTTGTTTAGCTAGAATAAACAGAACAGCCTCTTCTTTCCTTAGGACCAGACTCTTGCACAGCATCCCAGTTGTACTTTCTGTGCCTGCCTGACTGGAACTTCCCTCTCTTGCCTGCAAGTAGCCAGGATCCACACGTGACATTCGCTAGAGGGTAGCTTCGATGCCAAGACTAACACTGTTGATACTTCCTTGACACTGGCTGAAGATTCCTGCCTGGTGCATAATAGCGCTCACCTTTTTAAGAACATGAGCAGCTCACTCTGCAAAATACCAGCGTTCTCCTCTATTGTTTGCAACTGAAAATAGAGCTTAAAAAAAACATTACCTCATCTATGAAAGCTATTAGTTTACACTACTGATTTCCCTCACTGCAATTACTCCTTGTTCAAGATAACCTATCCGCTGCCTCACATTCCTGTATCATTTTTATTGTTAATAACGTCTCAAACTTTACATTTTTGGTTTACTGAAAAAGATTAATTACTAACATCTTAGTGAAATTTGACAGTCAAGAATTTGATTAATGTCCTTGCACTGTTTAGCATCTCCTTTTCAGCAAGATCTACTCCCACTTCTTGAGCCAACTCCTTGCCCATCCCATAACTCTTCTAGATTCCATACACTCCAGCACAGTATTTTCCTATATAAAGGTCACACAAAATATTTATCCAAGCCCACAGAGTTTTGACCCACTGCATTTCCTCCACCTTAAAAAGTATTTAAAACAAACATATACATGACGTTAGTCATTCCAGTTCTAACTTTGTAAAAAATTTCTGCTCCACCAATTCTTTCCTTCAGCATTTATTACGAAGTCAGGCCCCACAAAGGGCTAAGGCTACCAAGCCTGCTACAGGTCAGATCACTTTCTCACTGTCCTCAAAGGCATCATCAAATTTCATACTGTCTTACTGTTTTCCAGTCAGAGTATACTGCTCCGCCTCAATATAAAACTAAATATTTGTTGCCAACCTGAAACTTCATATAGCAGTTCTCTCAACATGCAGTGACACAGATTAGCACTAAACCGTCTTGTATTATCAAACAATACCCAGTAGGGAAATTGAGTGACAAATAACAATTCTGCATCCTTGCATTTTACTGTAAGCAGTTTAAAATCATAAAATTCACACCCACAATCAAAAAGAACCTTTAAAACTTGTATCTCTGCCCAGTATTTTAAACATACCAATAGTAATTGTTGGTGTTAATTGTAGCAATCATGTTGCTTCTCAAATACTGGAAAAAGGAGCTTAACTGAGATGGTAGGAAAGGAAAAACATTCCCTATGATTTGAATTTCAAGTTGTGCAACTTTTCTCATTGTTACTGCCTAATCATTTTATTTCTAGAAGGAGATCCTATTACTAAAAGCCAACTAGTCTAAAAGCAAAAGTCACAGGTACCAATATACAACAATTAATTCTTAAAGACAATGCAATACAGAAGTGATCTGACACTAAATTTTATCCCTTCACAAAAGTCAATTTACTGGAAATTGAGAGGTATACTTCATTCCTGGTGGTCATTCCTGGTAAATGAGTCAAAGTAAAGCAATAATGGGAAATTCCTGAATGTTTATACAAAAAGTTACAAATAAATTCACATTATTGCTCAATGTACACCTATTAAACACACCCAAACACAGTATATGAGCACATTCTGTATATATTAGAATGTCCACTAACATTTTCTCCATGTGGAAAGCTTATGCGTTATAACCTTAGAACAAGACAGAGGTAACACAAGAGGCAGAAGTGAACTAACCTTATCACAAAATTCAAACACCTGAAATTTATCAGAAAGTTTCAAGAAAACCTGGATATAATTAGAATCAAGTCCATCTGTACTCCCATGTGAACTTTCTTGATAATGATGACATAAGAACTGCGTAAGAACAAATTTGCACGAATCAAATTATGCAGCTATCTTCAGATTTCTCAATAGATAGAAAGTCCCTCAGATTATTTCCATAAGCAAAATCCACCTTCCTTCTTCCTTTGTCCATTTTAGGATATTTGGTTTTATTGACATCGCTACAGATGCGACCACTGGGAAAAGAAAGTACCATCAAGCAGAATGGTAAACAGACCTATAGCTATAACTTCGTAAGTTTCACAAGCCCATGCACTTTGCTAAGTTTTTCACGAAAATCAGCTGTGTGGGCTCTATAAAGATCCTGTTGCTAGAGAATGAAAGTTATATCTCTATTTTCCCTGTTCTCTAAAAGGTTCAGTATTTGGAGATAACACGAATGTTCTACCATCATTTTATTACTAGTTCAAAATTTAAAAATATCTAAGTTGTTCTTTCCAGTGTGTCAACAGTTTGTAAGTTTAGGCTAATCTATTATCTCTGTATTAAATTTAAATCCACCTCAAATTTACCAGTCTTGAGCATCTATGCAGTGCCAACAAATTATTAGAAACAGCAACTTAAGAATATCTATTTGCTTAAAGCCACAGCAAGTTTCTCTTGAGTTTCTTCTTACCCTTATGTTTCTTTTCTTTGATGTTATTTTTCTATATAACCATGCTATGTCTTTGAGGAAAATAAATCCTTTTGCAGTGAGAATTCTGTGCTCATATAGCTGCTACATGAAAAAGCAGAAGTCAGCATTTTTCAGTCTGTTGTCATTAGAACGGAAACAGTCTTCAATTCCACTTATGCTATTAAATGGACAAAGGCCAAGCTTTGAATATTCTGCTTTTCCCAATTCACTTTCCACTATTTGTGTTAGCCAAGTATAATTCTGTCTATGAACGTCAAGCATACTTATGTATACATGAATGTTAGCCTAATATTAGTTCAAAGTGTAACACACATCCAAACATAGAGCTTTCATAAATCACAACCAGGTACCACATGCCCACAAACATACAACCAACCTTAATTTTCCACTGATACACTGAAGTTAAGTTCTTTTAAAGAGAAAACACTATGCCCTATGCTTTAAAAGAGGTGACCCTGTTCAGTTCCAACTCTCCAAACTCAGGAGACAAAAATTCAACAGGTATCAGCAATAACAGTAAAAACTTGGAAAGTAAAAAACTAGAAAATATATTACGATATTCACAAGACATAATATGTCTTTTTAGCAATGTGTCTATGACTAGTAATTTCAGAAAGCACCTTCATTTTAATAATATATTACTATGTTATTAAATATATTGCTGTTAATTTGTCTTGTGGATAATCATGCCATGTGATGTGCATATTTTATTTCTTAAAATTATAGAATTATTAATTGACATGGCTCCAGAAATAAATAAAGTATGGAGCAAAACCAGATGTATAGATCATGTATGGATATGAGAAACAGTTTCTCTAACGCAACACAGAAAGACTTCACTAGTGGGGAAAATCTGTTCAGAGCAAAACTTATTTTTCTTCAGTACGTGCCTAGCTGATTCCCAGACTGACCACAGACCTGAGTTACTCTTTGCTCACAGACATAAAACTGAGTGATGTTGGCAACTAAAATAAAAACACACACATAGTCAGGCACAAACTTCACGAAGCTGAATTTTTCTATTAACGTAAGCAAAACTTGGATACAAATTTTCTACAGCTGGCTTCAAACCCTTTTGAGAACCGGACCTTGTGACACAACCAGAGTGCAGCAAAGCCTGTTCTTCAGCAAACATCAAGGTCAGATAATCAGGAAGGGCCATCCCGGCAGATAAGTGCAGGCTCCCTCACTACCCGTATGAAAGCTCAGTACTCAAAGAACACAATCTTCTGGTAAATCTCTTCCTGGAATTAGCCCATAACATAGTGGTGTAGCCACCCTCCCTGCTTCGTTTCAATGAAGCAATCACGGGTCCTGCATTACCCCAACAGCAGCTCAGCATTACAGCTGCAGTAAAGGAAGACCCTTCTGATTCCTGATGAAGGAGGTAACTAGCAGGGATATTCTGGGGCTATGCTGAAGGCAGGGAGAGAAATCAGCTGGGTCTGGAGTTTCAAAATGGTTCCCCATTTATCGCATTGCATTCGCTGCTTAAAGGATTAAAATGAGAAGCAAAGTTCACCTGTACAGTGCTGGACTTCAGGCCAAGCACTAAATCTACAGCTGCATCAACACTTTTTTATAAGGAAGAATATACTACTATGCATGGAATTCAAAAAGTTTCAAATTCCTCATTTTTCAAAGATCCTCATGCAAGGAGGGAGGGCGATTATGCTAGCTCATTGACAGAGAAGGCAATCCTATACGACATGCTGGAGACAACAATGGAAATTGTATACTAATGCATTGCTCTTTCTCTTATATACCTGCTCTCCTGGTACCCCACTCCCAACTGTTAGCCACTTTATGTATATACACACATATAGTATATAAAATATATAATAAAATATGAGACCAAATCTGTACCTATTAGAATGAAAAGCATCTGTTTGTCTATCAAATCATATATATTTCAATAAATACCCAAAGTCCAAAACCAAAATCAGTCCACAAAGAGAACTGTAATAATGCTTCGGAAAAATATCTCCTATAAGAAAGCATCACATAATCCAAGATACCCAACAACGCAGCTTCCTCTCAGAGTAAATTGGGTAAAACAAGCATCATATACACAAATTCACACAATTACACTTAAATTCATCCATAGTTTTCCTGCATGGTCAGATAATTCTGAAAATTGATTGAGGAGTGAAGACATTTCCTTTGTTTTCACCTAAAAATTAACTAATACTTTTAATCAGTACTGAAGGTTATAAACTAAATTATTTACAGAATAAAACACAGTAAAAATGTGGAGTAGAAACATCCTTTAAATCCTCTTTCCCTCCCTGCTCCCAGATAAAGAGACTACATTTAAGTACCAAAGACTGAACAGAACTGTCCTACTAAGCCATGATGTCATCACTATTTACATCATCTCTGCATTTCACAAAATATGTACTAGCACTACAGGAATTTACAAGGCCTCCTCCTTTTAGCACTACCAGTTCTTTGGCAGGAGAAAAGTAGGAGCACATCCAAATTTGCAAGTCCCCTTTAAATACGAATTACTTATTCATAGCTGATAACGATCACCGGATCTGTTTCTTCATGACTCCCCTATCATACAGAGGACCTTTTTTCAGATACAATCTGCATGCCATGATTTTATGACATCTCAATTTGTTGACTTTAAAGAAAACTAAAATAGCACTTCATAGATCCATTTCATAACCAGCAATTCTGCAATTCGTAATGGCAAAGCTACATCTTCAACATCTTTTGGAAATCCCATGCCTCAGGGTCCCACATATGATTACAGCTTTCAAACAAATTTCTGTATTTTTAAAAAGAAAAAGTAGTTTTCCAAACTTACGTTGACTTTGAAGCTTTGTACTGAGCCATCCAAAAAGTGGACGTTACAGATTATTTCTGATCGGGTTTTCTCTTTTGGTAGTTCTGATGCTCGTATGTTATTTATCCTCCCACCTAAGGCTCGTAAACGGGAGTTCATAACTATTGCTGAATAACCTATAAAACAAAAATTATGTTTAATAACAGTTCTTACAATTCACTACGTTTGATCTATACTTCTTCAGAGAAACCCACAACATCATTAAGACCTCATTACACCCCAAATACCTATAGTAACAAATACTTCTTATAGAAAAGAATACATTGTAAAATTAGCACGTTGTAAACCAGAACATAAATACATATATAGAGGGGCTTCCATGTCCTAAACGTGGACATCCTAAAGAGAATCACAGGTAACCCCTGCAATGTGTACTTAGGTTAGGCATGGGCCATTGCCTTAGTTTAAATCAGTAAAAAACCCAAACACCTACTATAAAGCAGGAAGGCAGTCCCAAGACAAGTTTAACATCTGTAACTAGTAAATCCCTCACCCCCTTATAGATTTCCTACATATTTCTTTATTTACCATAGAAGTATTACTAAAATAAAACAATTTGGTTTATTCTCAAGAAAGTCTTCAATTAATGCAAATCACATACTGTCAAATAGCATTTTGTTTCAAGAATATATATACAAACGCCATATGTAAGGCAACTAGAATTAACATTAAAAGCATGTCAATATTTTACAGCCTGGCATACATAAATTCATGAAGGCAGAAATTTATATCCAAGAACACCACCCCACCAAAAAAAAAAAAGTTTCTTTTATTGGAGTTGTTTTTCTTCTTTTTTTGGAAAAATCTTCATGAACACCAAAACTCTGAAAACCAGTTTTCACAAGCAAAAAACCCAAACATAACAACCTCCCCCAACAAACAGAAAAAAACTATTCATTGAAATAAGAGATGAATTAAATACAGTCAAGCCTGTAAACATTTCAAGCCTCTCTTCACTGGATCAGTTTACCAATTAACATCAGAGCATATAAAGCCAGTTGGCAAGCAGAGCAGAGGATAGTTTTCCAGGTTAATTACCATACCAATTACCAAATCATACCTCACTTATTAGAGGCTAACTACAAAGAGACTTGCATAATGCAAGTGTTTCCTAGACTGCCAGCCAAGCTAGACAGGACCAGTGTCAGGACTATTTTGGAATTTTCCCTTATTTGTGTATCTGCCTTAAAACACAGGCTGGCTTTTCTTGTAACTAACTAAAGAGACTGAACAATTTAGAATAAAATCACTTAAATTCTGAAACGTAGTATCTACTCACACATCACTACAAAAAAAAAAAAGTGAAATGCATGAAGAGCCACGAGATGCAAAATTGTATAAAGCACTAAAGACAACAAAGCAGCGCAGTGATCCATCCTCGGGTAATGATGTGTAATCTATACTTAGAAGCAGCTAAAACAATTCCCTTCTCACAGAAAACGCAGAAATCAGCTACACAAAAGCATTCAACAAGTACACTCTGGTACTTTTTTTTGGTCAGCCAATTGATAGTTTGCTACTTTGTATTTTCTAAAATCAAAACTGTAAGTTGCAGAGACTCATTTATTTAGCCAGCATATAGCATTTTTTCCATAGGAGATCAGCAGTATTTTCCTATTCTTTCCCAAAGGTGTTGGGTTTGGGTTTTATTTCTTTGTTTTCTTTGGCTTTTTTGGTTTTCTTTTGTTTTTAAGAGGAGGGGGGGAAAAAAGGAAGAGGTAATCTTCAAGTGAATTCTGAACAGTATTTCCATATAAACCACTATACACTCCTATCGCTTTGAAATTGTTGTTGATACATAGTATGCTGTTTGCTTTGTTAGGGTTTGGTTTGTTTGTGGGTTTTTTTGTCTAGAAGATGGGCTTTCTTACTCAAGAATGGTTGTCACTAAATAAAACATGCAGTTACTGAATTATCAAGGACATACAAAAAGGTGAAAACATTACTACTGTATACAAAGTCTTCAATCTCACATTCTCTAACTTTCTAGCAGCTGTTTTGAACTATTTATTCAGCACTGTGTTCATATTTTACCAAAAAAAATCAGGTGATTACATGAATTATACTGCAGTCTTTTCTCCCCTTTCCACCCTCAGGGGTCAGAAAAAGAACTTTTCACTTGGTTCTATCTTACATTTCTACCATTCCCTTTTTCTAAGGATGTTCTACTTCTCTTCCACTTTAGCAGGGCTTCAGCAGAGAGTCACAGGAGCCTCCAGGGCTCAGCTCCTGATCTGCCTGTAGAAAGCAAGAGAATCATGCTCAGCCCCTGCACTCCTAGCACAGAGCATGCTGCAAATCAAGCCATGCTTAGAGACCCTGTGGAAATTTTGGTATCTATCCTAATCACTCTCCAGCATAGCGTTATTTTTTCAAGTGTTACAATATAGCTAGGTCTTGCTACTCACTTGTTCAAGCTTCAAACATAGAAGCTGATGAAATAGCATCAATAACCTTTTTTTATATATATGTGCCTGTTATCCAGGAAAAAAAAAAGCATACCAAAAACACCAAATGAAAAAAAAAACCAACCCTAATACTATAACTGTGAAAAAATTAACCCAAATAAAAAAAAAATTTATTATCCTTATTTAATTGACTTTGCATAACAGCACAAGTAATTACAGGTCCTTTTCATACAAAGGTCCCTCTCTGTAGAAAGCCTAGCACGTCATCTGAATAACCTAGCCCACACTTGAGGTTGATTTGGTAGGCTAGGTTTAAAGGATCATAATCTGAAAAATTATGTTGTTCATAACTTAAACCCCTAACATTTCTTCTCCACTTCTGTAAAAATTTCTAGATGAAATTCAAGAACTATTGTCCCCAATAAACCGTATTGTACTCTCTAAACCCAAGCCCAGGTCTCTGTTGAATGCTGTCAGCTAGACACAAGAGATGACAGGAATTTCACCCTAAAGTTGTCTGTGACAAGGATGAAAATCCATTTTGAAGTTTTTCACAAAATAATGAGAACTGTGAATGCTATCAAAAAGACTGTACAATATGCATTGCTATTGCTGAGCTTCCACGTGTCCTCAACCAAGTCAAACCTGCTCTTTTCTATGCCATAAACCTGTCTCCCAGCATCCACAGATGCTCTCCAAGAACTAACAGTAACACATACTTCTACACTGCTGTTCATTATGAAATCAGAGAGGTGCTTAGTCTTAAAGTTACAGTTGTTTTTTATGCTATTTCTTCAGGTTATATGCTGGATGCTCCAACAGCAATAGTAACTCAGAAATTCATCCCAAGAAATTCAAACCTGCTATTGTGACCAATTTGCATTGAGTTCACAAATAAAAGCTGAGAATTGCTTGATTATTACAATTTGCAGTGAAATCAAACCAGTAACACAGCCGGAGTTCACTGTTTGTGTTTACAGCGTGCAAGGAGCCCCAGCTGAGGCTGCCCTTGACAGAGCCAGCTGACCATGGAAACTGTGCCAAGGTCGGGATAAACAGCTGAGTGTTTGGACGCCACAACCATTCATCAACTGGAGCTCAAATGGCCACATAAAGCCCCAGGGCACCACCACCACCTGAGAGTCCCGAGCAGAGAAAGCCAGGCTCTCTACTTCCCACCTACGGGCCGTTTAACAGGTGCCACACCACAGACACCGGCCTAAATAATTTTGCATGCCCTAGTATAACGTGGCACACACTCAGTAAACCTGCAAGGAAACAGCTTTGTGAATCCCTAGTCTAATGGGCCAGGGAAGGAGAACAGAAGATAGGTGAGCAGCTGAGTTATTAGCACCTGCTCTGCTACTTTTCCTCCAACCCTGGCCTATGCCTAAAGCTGTATTTTAATAGGCCCAGATTACTGAAAAGGGTTTAATCTCAGTGCAATATAGAGGGGACATGGAAGCCCATGAAGCAACCTGCAACAGTAACTGCTTTCGGGGTAGGTGGAGGGTCACTAAAATATGGGGCAACACCAGGTGCTGGCTCTAAACACCAGGGACCAGCCTCCAGCCCTGAGCAACCGGGACCAGCCATTCCATCCAAATCCCAGCTCCTCCTCTGCAGCCTATGGCAGGAGGCTCTCACAAAACAAACCAATAAAAAACCTGTATGACAAATTTGGACGTTATGAACAAGTGAACAGTTTAATAATTATTCCCCTTTCTCTGAAATAAGCCTCTTGAATCCAGAAAGTTGAGAGTTCTATTGTAATTCTAAAACAAAGCCATCCCCAAAACACAGTTGTTTTCACCCTAAGGTATAAATCTCTCTCATGATCAAACCATGCAACAAGCTTACAGGAGCAACAAATACAGCTACAGAAAGTTAATGTTTTCCAAGTACATTAAACACATTGCTAGACAAGTTTGGTTATGCATGCCTTCTCCTACAGTAACACTGCAGTCAAGCAGAACAAAAATAACGCTCTTAAGAGTTCTCAGTTTCTTTACAGTCATGACTGAAAATATCTAGTTCCATGTCGGGCTCTTGAAAATCATCAATATTGCAGAAACTGTGGGAACGTCATTTATTAAAGGACAGCGTTTCTAACCCACTTTCATTGTCTGAGTGATCACCCCCAACAATGTAGAGAAAAACTGTAGTACTAGAGACTTAGCCAAGTCTTGTATGTCCTTTCAAGAACAGTTACATTTTACGTTCAACTATTGCTTTATTTAAATATTATGAAATAAAGTAAATGGGAATACAAAGAGGTATAACAAATTAAAGGCGTCTTGGTACTAATGTATAGCCCTAAGGCAGCCAACACAAACGCTCTTCAGCATGCATCAGCTTTCCCTATTTGCTGGTTAAAATGATCTCCCAAATTATTATTGTCAGAAAAGAAACAACCCTAGCAAACCTGAAGTTTTTGTAGTAATCTATATTCTGATTACCCTTCCCATGTAGTTAAGAATTATTTACACACCTCAAAGTCATCTATCATCAATGCATCTTAATGAGAGTTAAATTATCCAGGCCGATTTTTCTGAACAGAAAATTGAAGTTTAACTCATCACCTACAAAAACTAGCTTCTGTTTTCACCCTCTGCAGAGGAAACACTTCATCTTTTCTACTTTTCCGATGAGAAACTAGATGTTAATATAGAAGTCTTTTGCAGAAAAATCCCATGAGGTATTTAACCACAACAAACTATTTGCAAGTTTCCATGCCAGTTACACGACATTACTAAAGCAACAACCAATGCAAAAGATAAACTTCATTTTCAGCAGTGCATGTAAGTAATCACTTGCTCCTTATCTATAGTTATTTCCCACAAACTTTTCCTGATGCATTGATCGTAAATTATATAGTAAGTAAATTTGGAATACAGAAGTATCACACCATGATGAAACTTCTCATCACTTGAAAAAAAAAAAAAGTGAATTGAATTATAAATATAGAACAAACAAGAAAGTCTTAGATAATTAAGCAATACAGCCTATGGTGTAAAAATACCTCCAAATTGAGATACAAAGAATAAGACTTCTTGCAGCATCTTCTTACTTAGAACTGGAATAAAGGCTAATATCCACATTGAAAGTTTTTGTGTGTGAAGACACACACAAACACACATACACTCTCTAAAGCAGTAGCTGAAAGTTTTCCAACCATCACTCTTAAGACAGACAGCAATATCATCATAATAGAAGTTCTCACCACAGAATTAAAAGCAAAAAATTAAAAAAATAAAGATTCAGCTTTCTTATAGTTGCTTCCAGTGGCCCACATCTATGATATGTTCCAGCAAAATTATTTACCTGTCATATAAATAATGAATAGGTCTAGCAAAGCATTCTGAGAATATACGTTACCAAAAATAGCATGACCAGGGTTTTAGTCATTCTAGTCATCATCTTATATCTTCCAGAAAAACAGATCTTACAGGCAGAGATTCTTCACAGAAAATGAGTCCAAGTTAAAAAAAAAATATATATATAAGCATAGGCATTTTAAAGTTACACCTTAAATAGGTAGGAAAATACCAATATTAATATATATTATTGCACACAGCCCAATATTTACCAGAACTAGTACAGAAAAGAAAAGTAATTCTTCCAGAGTAAAATATAGTGATACCTTCTCTTCTTCTGACAATTCTTTATGCTGCTGTTTGTCCACAAATAAGCCTTCAGGTAGACTGAATAAATTCAGGTAGATACCACTGTTTGCTTACTTAGAATGTGCTTGAAAGCATTTTAGTTTCAATGAAGGTAGTTACAAGGAAAAAAGCCTCGATTCAAAACCAAAAACCAAACCACAAATAATTTTGAATAATCTTTCCTTCACTAACCTCCACAAAATTGGAACCTAAGTTTTTAATTTACTTTTAAAAGCCAATAAGTAAGTAGAAAAACTGGATTGTTCTATGTCTAGAAATCAAGTACCTACCTACTGCTCAGGAGTCATTGCCTCTAAGAAGAAAATCCAATATATGCAGTTGAATAAATTAAAAAAATCCCCACATCACTACAAGAGGTTACACGCTTAATTACCACATAAGATTGAGTTAAGTCCTTTACAAGTCTTTCCTGCATTTCATTTAGCTTTATCTCTGGTAAATTCATATTCCAAAGTCTTTTCAAGAGAAATCCAGCTATTTTGAACTCTGGATTCAGCAAGACTGCACAGGAATATCAAAGATGGACTGGAGAAGGGGGGTGGGAAAAGAAATAAGCCCGAGTTTTAGTTCTAGCATTACACTGTATCTTGACTGACATGTCCCTAAGATCCCACTAAGCCAATAACATACTGAAGGTAATGCAAGCCCTGTGAGAAGCTGCAAATACCTGCTGCAGATAAGCTGTACAGCACAGTAAGCCACCCACTCTTAATTCTGCAGCCAGACTGGGGACAGCACTTCTGTTGGGACCATCCAGCTTCTCAATGGATGGCAGACAGGGACTCCACGACAGACTCAGTGCTCTCAAAATACTGCATAGACGTAACAGAAAATGTTTTACTCTCTTCAGATGATTAATTATATGTTAATATTGGTTAAGTTATAAAAAGCAGACTGCACTTACAGTGACATAGTAACAACACTAAGTTGTTAATAAAGGAACCTTTGTGTCAAATATTTATTCTGTATATATATTATGTATATTCATTGCTAGACAAGTTTTAGAGACAAAGACTCTACTTCACCTTTTCTGAAATCCTTCTTCCTCCTCCCCCTCCCCTTTTTCAAAAGGTTTGCATTACCTGCATCCTACAGATTTTTGCCTGCAAAGTCTTAAAACGTGCACAACTTTAGGCATACCACAGGACACAGACTGGCTAGCAACAAAGCAGGACAGGCTTCTGTTATAGGTTAATAGAGATTATTTGGCCAAAATATTTATATTCTTTACATAGTCATAGTCTTTACATGTGGGGAATAAAAAGAATTATTCCAGCCTCTCAGCAGCATGTTCAACAGCAAGACTGGTTATCTGAAAACTGAATCTTGAAATGAGATAACCTAAAGGTAATTAAATTCTAGAAGAGCTTACTGGTAGAAAAACAATACTGACCATCGATTTCAGTACTCAGGTTCTTAACATCCTTTAATCCAAGTTCTTAGGTCACACTCGCAAAGAATCAAACCGGATTTTATGAAAGACCCTTCATTCATAAAATGAATGACCCTGACTTAAACGGTGTGAATCTGGTCATTCCAACTTCACTGATGTTACTTTATGTATTTTATGCAACTAATCATGGTAGGATCCGATGTGTCATCTTACACTGTGTGAAGCATTACTGTTAGGCCTTAGACACTGGGTTAGTGCTAGTACAGAGATACCATCTACTGCATGCAGAATGAGTCAGAGAAAAACAAATGGGAGGAAAAAGCAAGTGAAGTAATAGCAGAAACCTGCTCCCTGCACTGTTCAAGTACTATAAAACACAGATGAAAGCAAGACACACTTGTAATGTTTTAACGTTTTCAGTAGTTTTTATTGCTCATGTAAGAGATCTCTACGACATTTATTTTTTAAAAATATTTATAAAATAAAACTTTAAGCCAGCGTGTTCAGGGCAATAGCAGCTCATTGCTCCATTTCCTGTACTGTGCCAATTGAAGAATTCAGGAACTCTACGGCTTCCTCTATCGCCTGCATCAGCTTTAAACAGAACCACAGCACAAAAGAAAATTGTCTCAAGAAAAAATGCAATAGCTTTCACTAATTTTTTTTCCCCCCAAATAGTGCCTTTTTGGGCCTACAAACAACATTGCACGAACTCAAATTCGAAACTGCAGACTGGAAGTCAAAGTTTACCTTCCTCAGCTTGATAGCATCTTATGTTAACAACACTGAAGAGTGGGAAGAACATGAAAAGCTGAGTCAAAGTGGAAGCTGAGCATTGCAGTGCACCCAATTACCAACATTTCCCATAAGTAGTTCAGGATAGACTGAAATATACAAAAGTAATTTTTTATTTTTATTTCAAAAAAAAAAAACACAAAACCAACCAACCAAACAAAAAACTAACTGCCATGTTGTAAAATCAAATAATGAAATACGGAGCTGTGTCCACACCTACAGTGTTTGAGTAACCAAATAACACCACTAGTTTATATATAAGAAATAATTTATGCCTTCAAATTTCAAAACCAAATAAGTAAGCATTCACAAAGACAAGCTACTAAAATATTCTGAAACCTTAGGTATCAAGTTATTTGCATTAACAAAATTTAAATACAAAAAGACCTCATATTCCATTAGCAGGCAATAAACTGAACTATATGAAACTATTGTATAACAGATGGGAACCATCATGTCAATTTTACTGTCAAGTAAAGTTATGATAATTAAGCAGAATTTTAACCATCCACATTACAGATTCAAGTATGGAATGTAGAAAAACAGCCAACCAAAAGCACTCTCTAGGGATTACAACAGACATATCCAAAACATACTTTTTAGGGAATTTCTACTGTTTTACTATATCCATAGTATGATAATAGTCAAGCAGTCTACAAAATACCTGTGCTACTTCTACTGATTTTAAAAACACAGAAAAAAAAAAAAACTGAAGTCAGACAGGGATTACCCACCAAATGTCACACTATCCACTTTCAGGTCAATACTGAGCTCTACCTCCTCTAGTGTAAAATAAATAAATACATAAAAATTTCATTTTTGAGAAGTGTGACTTTTGAGAAGTCACAGTGACAAAACTTTGCTGAGAATGTCAGAAAAGCATCAAGTCTGCATATCATATTCCTTAATGTGAGGCATACTGTTTTCTGATAGAAGACAACAGCTCAAAGTTACTATCTACCAGTTAAAAGACTACTCATCTACACTGAAGCAATGTTTCATTTGCTAATGCAGCATGACAGCCTATAAACAATCAGCAATAATACCTCCTACGAGTTGAATCCTACATGTGTTAAAAAAAAAACCACCGTATCTTTCCAAAACCAGGCCTTTCCTCTTGTATCAACTGCATGTCCAAAGTATTTTTTTTCCTATATACTAAGCAGCCCAATAAAAGACCTCTTTCTACAACTTTTGCTTTCAATTAACACATTACATTTTTCACATCAAAGCTACTACCAAACATTTCAAACAGGTTTGATGTTATTGTACCTAGTGTTTCATCACCTTTTAGAATAAAAAACAGTTTAAGCTGTTTTTTAAAGAGTAGGAAGGAAGCAGTTTGTAGAGAAAAAAACAGAACAGGGGATTTAACACAAGGCTGTGAATCTAAGTGTCTGTAGTTTATTTCTGATGCCACTAAAGGTATTTTGTGAACAGGTTACACTTCTCTCCAAATTGAAGATGGATCATGACTAAAATAATTGCCTAAGAATGCTTTTTAAAAACCTGAAAGAGCAGGCAACGTGCTGTAGGAACTAGATTGTGAATAAACAACTTAAGAGCTTGTTGTTTTCGTGCTATCCACTTCCATAGCACGACTGGAAAGAGCTTCTACCAAGAACTGCACAGAGCTTAAATGTGCTATTTCAGCTGTTGCTGCAGCCGTGACTGCCATCCATTAAAATGGGTGGAGAATAAGAACACCTTAATCATGGCCCTGAATATTAAAGCCACAGAAAGCTAAATCCACTTTAAAAGAAAATGGAAATTCCATGTGAATGTCAGTGCTACATGGTTATAAGACTTGAGAAAAAGCCTGAATTTACAGATGACTGAGGTTTCTCTTCATGGGCACAGTTGAGTGGTGGATCATGATAGTTAAATTTACCTGCCACTTGAAACAAGATGAAAAGCAAATAGAAAATAAAGAGAAGCAAATTCAGAACATCCCACACAGCAGTATGCAAAGCCTGCACTGGTCAAGTTCCCACATTAGAATAATTTTGTGTTGTCAATAAGAAGTCTACCTCATCTACAAATTTAATCAGTAAAACTGTGAAAAGTTTGGCAGTGCTGGGATCTCCAGCTGCCTGAGGTCCAATTGAACTATTCAAATACAAAATAAAGCAGTTAGTACTGATGTCTTCAGAAGCTTAGGCACATGCAACATCAGAAGGTCTCCCAATATCAAAACTGCATATTTGCCCATCAATACTGTTAAAGATTTCTAACATTGTCCACACATTAGCTAAAAGAATCACAGAATCACAGAATCACAGAATCACAGAATCACAGAATCACAGAATCACAGAATCACTCAGGTTGGAAGAGACCCGTGGAATCATCGAGTCCAACCATCTACCCTACTCTACAAAGTTCTCCCCTAAGAGTTTTTATTGCTTTCACAAGCCTCAGAACCAAGCAAGCAACTGCCACCAAGGCAGATGACAAAAGTTTCCTGCTGCAAATGGTACTTGGTTGACAAACTCTAACAGGTTATTAAGTAATTTTTAATCATATGCTAGATCTTGATCATAACTCTTGATTTCATACTAGACAAACCCGAATTAAAGTTCTCCACTGTTACCCAGTGTTTTCTATTGATGGTCATTAATCTGCTTCTCAACACAACATAGGACTGTGTGCCATTCAAACCTGGGAAGAAAAGGTTTCATCTCTGGCAGCAAAAAAACTCCAGTCCAATTTTTTTTTTTTTTTTTTTTTGCAAGAAAACATTCCTGTTAGAGAGATATCCAGATTTCAGAAGAAAGCCTATCTTGTCAATCGTGTTAATGAACAAAAAGCACTCTTTAAAATTGCTATGAATTATCTCTCTGCACCCAGACTTCTCCTTCAGACATTAAAGCTCCAAACTTCCTGGAACTGTTTTCTATACATTCATGCTTCATGTATTTTATAATCCATTTTCTGCCATGAGCTTTTAAAATACATTCCTTCAAGCATGACAGAGGACTTCCTCTGTGATAAAGCTTACAGCCCCAAAAGGTTCCCAAAGGGTTCCGAAACAAACCACTAGAAATTGTGCAGTTTACCACAGGATACTATTGAAAAATATAAGATGGTAAAATAACCTACCCATAGCAATTCTTCCTTTAAAAAACAGAAGAACACAATAGCAATCAGAAAATTAAAAGTTTTTATGTTGTGGAGGGAACTTAAAACTGACAACCTAACTGAGCTATAAGGATAGAAAAAAGATTTCCTGTTAGACACTATGGTTGTACTCAATTTATCCACCAGGACTGTTCAAAACAACCTAAGTTCAAAAGACCCTGAAGTCTCACAAAACTACTTTGTCTGAAGGAATTACACAAAGTTCTACCTCTCAACCTACAGGAAAGAGCTTGAAAATGCTTTGCAGAAGTCTTTTAACTCAGAGTCAGAACCTAAACAACACATTGAAATTAAATCACCTCCTGATACTTTGATCATAACTGTTACATATTCAGATTAGCAAAACCGAAGGTGTTCATTTATGAAGTTTATTTGCCATGTGAAAGGACTTGGGGAGAAGAACTTACAGACACAATATTTTGTAAGTCTTCAAGAAGAAAAAGCAAACAGACACTGGAAAAAGCCAGCCTACAAACATCAGAACTTTGTAAACAGCTGTCCTGGAAGAATAGTTTTCTGCCATTTCTTCCTCTCTGTCTTCAGCTCATCTTACTCCCCTCTTACAAGGAGCTAACTAATTTATATTTTAAGCTTACAAGAGCACACTTTTTTTTTCCCTCCTCCTCCTTTTTGGATTGTTGCAGAGACCTCAAAACTTCTAAGAAGATAACAAATTGATTTGATCCATGATACAAGATCAAACTGTTTGCCAGGACCTGCAGCAGTACTAACTGCATACAGCTTTTGCACAAGTCCTATTCCTGAACAAAAAAATAGGCAACAAAACAAAACAGTAACTGCCACTCAAGATGGCTAGCTATTTTTCCAATTACTGTACATGCTAGGGTGCCCTTACTTTAAAAATGAGGAAAGCACACAGTGAAGAAAAAAACAGAGCAAACATACGACAGGACATGTCCAAGCTTGCAAACAATCTGTGCTTTCTGTTTTTCCATCAACATTTAAACAGTGTATGTTTTAGACCAGCAAAATCTAAACATTTACATCTTTACATCCCTGTCAGGCAATTTTTTCATCACCCTACAAGATTAACACGCACCTAGTGACCACAGCATACCATAGCATAAGGAAACCACTCCAAAAAGCATTAATCTAAAATAGGTGCTCCTGTGTCTTCTCTCCACCACAAATGCAGCAGCACCTATCTCTTGGTCAATTCCTTCCTTCAAACAAATTAATTCATTTAACCCACCAATAGTCAAAAAGCAGCCACTCGGTCAGTATACAATGCAGCTTCAATGCCAAGCTTAGCCACAGGCTGCCGGCTGGCTGGACAGCCAGGTCTCAGGCAGCACAGAACATCTCCTTGGACCAGGACAGGCATATCACAGGGCGGGTGAGAATACTGGGCCAACTTTTAGCCAAACACCTGCTAAACCTTCTGCCATGAAGCTACCAAAGTGACACACCTATTTTTCCAGCTATGTGAGCTTTTACTTCACAGTGCTGGCAAAGAGTTTAAATCTGCCAACTCCAGTGGCTACAGATGGGGCTTTGAGAAACCTGCTTTAGTTGAAGATGCCCCTGCTCATTGCAGAGGGGTTGGACTAGATGACCACTAAAAGGTCCCTTCCAACCCAAACCATTCTATGATTCTAAATCATTTGAACAGGCACAGGTGCTGTTCTGACAGCTGGTGTCCAACCCGAAATCAAGGGGAACGTACTGGGAAGCTGGAAACCTGGGACCACTGAAGGGGATACCCATCAGGAGGCCAAGGGAAGGCAGTCTGCATTCACAGTGAACAGGAGCAATGCAAGCCATGACTGGAGTCTGGAGGAGTAAACAGAGCTGGGTACCAATTTTGGAAAGGTGACTTGGTAAAGAGCTGTTTGCTCTTGAGTGGAGTACTCCTTTGGATTTGTTCTTTTTTTTGTTTTCTTTTAGGTTTTTTGGTGTCTTGTTGGGTTTGTTTTTGTTGGCTTTTTTTTCAGCTCTCCTATTGACATATAGTACCTTCATAAACAATTCAAGTCCACTTAGGTATTTTTTTGTTCATTTTTAAGACAGCTATCCAACAAATGAGTGTTTATAGCAAAGCTTTCTGTCTGTTGCTATCTGAAGTAATGCAAGCCTCCTGAACCTTGCATTTACGTGCTTGTTAAAGCTCCCATGCACAGCCGGGCTCACATAATTTATAGAATTAAACAACCTCTTTCTTTGAGAATGCATCTCTATTATCCACTATGTATCAACTGCTGCTATTTTTTTAGAATTTTAAACTTGATGGCTAGTTTACTTTTAAAGTTTCAAATCCCTTAATACACAAGACCATGGCCAGGCATTTTTAAACACATGCAGACACCAAATTTTGCCAAGTATCACAGAATCACCATGGTTGGAAGGGACCTCCGAGATCATCGAGTCCAACCTTAAAAAAAAAACCAAACCCAAAAAACCCCCAAAACAACAAAACCAACAAAACAAAAAACACAACACCCCACCACATCACACCCACCCACAATCCAATAATCTTGGGCACTAGAGCATGCCCTGAAGAGCCATGTCTACACGTTTCTTAAATACCTCCAGGGATGGTGACTCCACCACCTCCCTGGGCAGGCTGTTCCAGTGCCTGACCACCCTCTCAGTAAAGTAATTCTTCCTAATATCTAATCTAAACCCCCCCCTGCCACAACTTTAGACCATTTCCTCTGGTTCTGTCATTATTCCCTTGGGAGAAGAGGCCAACACCCACCTCTCTACAACCTCCTTTCAGGTAATCGTAGAGGGCAATGAGATCTCCCCTCAGCCTCCTCTTCTCCAAACTAAACATGCGTAGTTCACTCAGCCTCTCCTCAGAGAACTTGTGCTCTAGAGCCCTCACCAGCTTGGTGGCTCTCCTCTGGACACGCTCCAGCAGCTCAATGCCCTTCCTGTAGTGAGGGGCCCAAAACTGAACACAGCACTCAAGGTGAAGACTCACCAGAGCCGAGTACAGATGCACGATGACTTCCCTACTCCTGCTGGCCATGCTATTCCTGATACAGGCCAGGATGCCATTGGCCTTCTTGGCCACCTGGGCACATTGCTGGCTCATGTTAAGCCAGCTGTACACCAACACTCCTAGGTCTTTTTCTGCTGGACAGTTTTTCAGCCACTCTTCCCCAAGACTGTAGCATTGCCTGGGGTTGTTGTGACCAAAAGGCAGGACCTGACACTTGGCCTCGTTAAACCTCATCCCATTGGCCTTGACCCATTGATCCAGTCTGTCCAGATCCCTCTGTAGCACCTTCTGACCCTCAAGCAGATCAAGACTCCCACCTAGTTTGGTGTCATCTGCAAACTTACTGAGGGTACACTCAATCCTCTTATCTAGATCATCAATAAAAATATTAAACAAGACTGGCCCCAGAAACAAGTCCTGAGGGACACCACTGGTGACCAGTTGCCAACCGGATTCCGCCCTATTAATCACAACTCGCTGGGCACAGCCATCCAGCCAGTTTTTTATCCAGTGCAAAATAGATCTGACATCCCCCAATCCTTCCTATTTCAGCTTTTGTATTCCTGGCTGGCAGGTAGAATATTTATCTACTTCCCTCAAAGCAATCTTAGCATGCTGTGGCAACCGATTACAGAGGAATGCAGGCACTGGGCCAGCATTGCTGGTTTATACTGAAACAGAAGCAAAAAAGGGAGAGCTTTGCTTACAGCGCTGAGATCCGGTATCTCTCTCCCAGTTTCCTCACTGTTGGGTGCTTTTGCATGGCAGTGATAACAAGTAATGCCTCCCGATAGGTAAATTCCTGAAAACTTAATGGGGAAAGGCTGGGAGAGACGAAGAGGGAGTTCACTGCAGCACCTTATCAGGTTAGAGCTGTGACCACAGTACAGCTGGACTGAGAAACAGGACAGAAGTCCAAAACTACTAATGTTTTCTTTCTTTAGCATTTCATTCACCAACCTGCAACACACCAGGAACATATTTTAAAGGAAAAACATAAAACAAGGACGACTTGAAAACACAATACTGTGTTGCTGGTTTTGCTTAAGACTAGTCAATTGCCTAAAAGCAAGTGATATAGCAAATCAATGACAAAACAGCACATTTCCCTGGAAAGAACTGATTGTCATGAGAGCTTTAAAACAGAAATTAATTTGAAATCAATTCTTTAAAAAATGTTGTCAAGCTTATTTTACCTCAGTAACTGAATAAAGTAGATCAACAACTTGATTTTAAAAGCTATTAGCTAAACCTTTATATAGATTTCTAATATTTAAGCTTATGCTGCGATCTGTAACAAAGGTAATGACCCCTATTCCAGATTGCCTACCCTGAATTACACCTCTATAAAAAATACTCAGCTCAGTTTATTTAATCTTAATTGCTTTCCTAGTGCAAAATGTACCTTGTCATAACCAGGTAAGTGGTCTGCTTGCCCACAAGAGCTTTCCGAATGTGACATCAATATTTACACATGCTGAATGCACTCAAGCCCCACCTGATCTTTGGAATCAAAGTACAAATTCTGGATTATGCCATATACACTTTCCTACTATTAATAAAACCTAGAATTTCATGTAAGCCAGTCTGTCCCTTACATAAATAGGGTGAGGGAATGTCATGGGAATTAACTGCCAGATCTAGCCAAAACTTCAGAATTGATAAGCAAGGTATCTAGCATTCAACCAGGGTAAATTCATGCAGCAGTGTATAGTAACCCTTATGAAGCAATAGGACAAGGAATCCTCTCCAAGTAAAGACAATTTGCAAGACTAGACAGAATTACGTGGCAGATGGGTTTTGTTGGGGACTGAATGTGGTGACAAGCTGGCTGCCAGCCCCAAGCCAGCAAATGCAAAGCAGCCAAAGCAGCACAGCATCATCCTTGAAAGGGAAGTCTAAGAGAACTTCATCACAGAGCTCTGGCTGGGAAGCACAGTCAAAACCTTAAGGAAAAGTCACAAAGGGAACACCTCCTGGTTTGATTCCTACTGCAGTCATAAAGAAAAGGCTCCCCTTTCCAAACATTTCAAAAGCATTATATCAGATAATGTTCAAATGAAAAAATAAATCAGAACTGATAAGGCTAATTGAATCAATGATTAGTGCAAGCTCTGAAGAGTATATATGAGGTTTCAAGTAGAGTAAGCAGAAGACCAGACATGAAAATAAGTACTGGATGAATAAAAGCATAATGGGTGGCTTGGAACAAAGCAAACAGTAACAAGAGGATGAGAGCAATGCTGAGAGTGGAGGAAGAAGAAATTAGATAAGATAGTGGAGAGGAATTATCTGGCGTCTTTAAAACAATGAATAAAGTTTGTTCCTAAGGAACTAGATCAGAGCCATGCAAAAAAAAAAAAAAAATAAAGAGGGGGATTTAGGATAGGTGATGTTCTCATTTGTTCAAATTCCTACTAACATCATTAAAAAAACAAGTTTAGACCATCAATTACTGTGAAATACACCATAAGATGGGGGTTTGGGTGAGGTTTCGTTTGGTTGGTTTTTTAAATGCCCTTTGAAGTGTCAGCATCTTTTGTGGGTTTCCCTTCATAAATATTCAATAGTATGATTTCATGCTGAAAGAAATGGCCTGAAATGTTTCCTGGACAGCACTGCATTTTAGTCCTAGTCAGAACTCAAACAATGCTGTTATCTGCACAGTTGGGTAAGGAGTCGGATGCATCTCATTCAGCTATTTGGCATTCTCTTCCTGCTGAATTTGTCATCTTTTTCTCCAACATTACTCAAATACGCAGTTTACTGAGAGCTGACTAACAGTGACTACCTATGCACACTACTTTCTGTGCCGGACAGGCACTACTACACTTAAATACAGATCTTAACTTCCTGTTTTCTATAAAACAAGATAAAGGTTTGACCTGCTGAAGCATAAAATATTTTGTCAGCATTTACTTTTTAACACTTCCGGATCAACTCCTCAGCTCCACCCTACTATCATCCCCAGAAAGATAAGGAAATTAAAACCTCAGAAGAACAAAGATGACAACTCTATCCAGCAGCATTTTTACTACTATGGTCATAGACCACACTAATTACTTTCTTCCACCCCAAACTTCCAACCAAATTTCAGCATACAACAGCATATCAAACTATCTTCTTCCTACCTCCAAGAAATTTATGACCAATATTAAATTATTACAGAAAAAAATGTCAATATTGCCAAAGATTTACAAAATCAAACTAATACATTAGAGCGTACTAAGCTTGTAAGAAAGAAATGTGTAGATACACATGGACTACATGCATTCCTACTTGAGTAAGTTCCATCAGAGGAATGATACTGTAATTTGCTCCATAAGAAAAAACAATGGTAATATAATGGTTTTGATTAATTAAACAAATAATTGGAAGCAAAGAGAGCAGGATATTAAAACAGTTAAAGTTAAGTCCTTATGAGGTTTTTTCCTAAATTTATGAGTCCAACTGCTACTGAGTAAGTTTATTCCAGTTCCCTCTTCATCAACTCTACTGTTAACTAGACTCTAAATCCCAGTTTGGAAGCAAGTGCTGGCCATACTGAGACCCCACGATGCCCCAAAGTGAGCAGCTCCTGTGCCCCGAACCCCAGCACAGCGCTGCCCATGCTGCAGCAGCAGTCTCTGACACGGTCAGCCCACGCCGCGCTGCTCCTGCTGCTAAAACCAAACACGGAGGTTCAAGCAACTCATTAACCACATGGCTGTAATTCCCCGCCAGGGCACGAGAAGCAGGTTCACAAACAACACCAAGAGACGGATGGTGTTTCCACAGCACCTATGAAGTGTGCTAATGCAGGAGGTTCATGGGCTCAGCGCCAAGAACAAACCCCAAGGGAATCCTGTGGGCTGCCTGCCTGGAGAAAATGGACTCATTGCCAGAACTGGGCATTTAAAACCGCCAACTCCTTTATTTTAGGGCTAGTCCATTTGAGGATCTTTTCCTCCCTTTTTTCCCTGCCCTGCCAAGGGAAGCTGTCACCTAAATTATTGTATTTGGAATTGTGCAAGCAATAGTTAATTATAAATCTAGCTATCAATACAGAAAGGTGACAGCATACCAGTGCCTGAAGTGACACTATCTGTTTGAACATGGTCTGTGATGGCTACAACTATGCTAAGGGGTCCGTAAAGAGTAAGAAACATCTACATCAAGCATCTCTTCTCACAGGCAAACACAATGCAAACACCTTGCTCCTCACTTCAAAGTCAACACATGCACTCAGCAGCCCAGAAGGCAAACTGTGTCCTGAGCTGCATCAAAAGAAGTGTGGCCAGCAGGTTGAGGGAGGTGATTCTGCCCCTCTACTCCACTCTTATGAGATCCCACCTGGAGTACTGTGTCCAGCTTTGGAGCCCCCAACACAAGAAGGACATGGACCTGTTGGAATGGGTCCAGAGGAGGGACAGGAGGATGATCAGAGGGCTGGAGCACCTCTCCTATGAAGATAGGCTGAGAGAGTTGGGGTTGTTCAGCCTGGAGAAGAGAAGACTCTGGGGAGATTTTATAGCAGCCTTCCAGTGCTTAAAGAGGGTCTACAGGAGAGATGGGGCATGTCTTTATCAGGGAGGGTAGTGAGAGGATGAGGGGTAACAGTTTTAAATTGAAAGAGGGGAGATTTAGATTAGATACTAGAAAGAAATTCTTTACTGTGAGGGTGGTGAGACACTGGAACAGGTTGCCCAGAGAAGCTGTGGATGCCCCATCCCTGGAGGTGTTCAAGGCCAGGCTGGATGGGGCTTTGAGCAACCTGGGCTAGTGGGAGGCGTCCCTGCCCATGGCAGGAGGGCTGGAACTCAATGATCTTTAAGGTCCCTTCCAACCCCAACTATTCTATCATTCAATGATTCTATCAACAGGCTCTGAAATGGTTAAGTGACGGGTGGAAAAAAAAAAAAAGGTATGGTATGGTCATACAAATAAAGATATCAAACAATAGAAGAAAAAAAATCAACAGCAATAACACAGGAGGTAAAAAGAAAGTTTTTACTTAAGATAAATGCTGACCTTGTTACTGTTTTTCCCCTGCTGAAATGCTTTTACTAGCTAAGACAACTGCCATGGTTTCCCCTTAGTGAGGGGAAAAAAACCCCAAAACTAAGAGAGCACACCTGAGAGTAATAGTCAAATTCAAAGGTAAGGGAGGAGTCGTCATTATAAAACAGTCTTATAAAGCATAACCATATACACACGGCTCTGACTGCAAAGTTCAGCAATTGAAACAGTACCCAAAAGTTGCTAAATAAACCCAACCCAAATCATAACTAAGCCAAGTAGTCCCTACACTTTATTTTTTCAAGCAAGCCAGTCACAGGTTAACACACAATGTTTTGAATATTTAAGTATATTTTCCCATGAAGCACCGTATAGGACTTTGTTATCTCCGGTAGGAGACACTGAAGTTCAATTATTCTTAAAGTCTGGTCTAAGTTTTTAAGTTTTCTGCTGTGTTGTACATATTTCATGTATTATATACACAGACATCACCATGCTAACACACATTTTAGAATTACTTCCTGAGCCAGTACAGCAGAAGTTCCTTGGCACAATTTGAAAGGCTAGTTAGCATGCTGTTACAGGGCATCTCAAAAGAGTACATCAACTTTTGAATGATTTCTACACCGAACTGCTGGAACAAAACCAGAAAGACTTCCTGCAGGAAGCCCAACCACTACAGTTGGTCATTTCTGAAAGGAAAAAAAAAAAAGTTATCAAAAGCCAGGATTTGTCTACCTCAGAGTGTCTTGAAACATTTAGCTTCACTATTTATAAGTTTGTTTTAACATGCTCAATTTGTTCTGCAACAAATATATCAATGTCAATTGTATGTATATATATCTATATAGGCACAAAGCCATAAAATCATCTTCATTCAAGCATTCTTCATTTATATATAACCAATAATACATGGGGGGGGGGGGAAGTATTTGGTACTACTAGTCAACTGCTTTCTGTATGTATTTGAAACTAGGCTTTTAAACACCACTCTAGCACCATGGTATACATCAAGCAAAATCCTCTAGGAAGCAACCTGAATGAGAGCTTTTTCCTCATTTTAGACTCTGCTCTCATATAAATAAAAACAACCGAGTATCAGTATTATAGCTATTTCTCTAATAAAGAACAACAGTATCAATTCTCTTAACAAGGATATAGTGTGGTGGTAAAGTTTTGCATTGGTGGACGAACTTATTTTCCACATTTATTTTCAGCAGAAAAAAGATTAATCTATTATTTTAAAAAGATCAATATTATTGTCATTAAGCTATTACCAATATTGTAGAAAAAATGGCTACATGTGACCTAAATCACAGAATCATAGAAAAATCTGGGTTGCAAGGGATCTCTGGAAATCACCTGGTCTAACTGTTCTTGAAAGCTGGGCTTCAAAATAGATTTTCCAAGGTTCCATCAGGTTAAACCTTGAATACTTCCAGCAAGGAAGATTCCATCACCTCTCTAGGCAACATATTCCAGGGTTTAGTAGTTCAAGGTAAAGATTTTTTTTCCCTTATATCCAGGCATCTAATTAAAAGAAAAAAAAAACCACCACCACAAACAAAACACCACAAACTCTCTCCAAATAAAAGAAAGAATAAACAGGTAGTTTAGTAGACTAAAAATTTCATCCCCACATTTCAACACACCAACCTAATGTATCACATTGTCTGATAATATAGGCTAAGACTGAAATATCTGTATTGCAGAAATTATCCAACACTGAACAACTGCCATGTCTAAACACCAGCAATGCAACAGGAACTGACAGAAATTAGATGTTACTGCTGCAAAATGTTTTTACTAACTACAGTTTATGATTTATGTAGCCACTCAAGTTATTTATTTGTTCTTGAATAATTTGGTAATATATTAGTGATCCCTTTTGGTGGCTAGGTCTGGCACTGTTCACTGTCCTACTGAGATGCACTGGCACGCCAGGATGCCTCTGATCATGTATGTACTGCTACTCTCATCCCTTAGGATCCCAGGCTGCCACCTCTGCAAGTCTGAGATTTTCCTCTTTTCTGCTCCCAGACCCAAAGTCTTCGAGTCCCACATACGCTTCCTTACCACCAGCACCCTTTTGTCTTGCCCAACCATTAGTTAGAGGATGTAGAGTGAGGCAACGTAGGTAGCGGTTGAACCCAAGTCAAGCACCTGTGCATTCATTACCCTGTGGGCAAAACAATATATACACCTGCTCAGCCTCACGCTGAAGCCCTATCCTTAGGGCAGGCACTAACCTTTTTATATAATTCACAGCTTAATGTCTTTAAGATCTCAATTATCTTTTTTTTTTTTTTTTTTATAAAAAAGTGTTGAAACTAACCAACAGAGTAGGACAGTACCGGAGTAGGGACAAACAACCAGTATGCTCTTTAGACAACAAAACAGTCTCAGGAGTTGAACGTTTCTTTGATTCAACGTTGTTTTAGGTCACCTGACAGGACATCAAAGTTTAAAGTACTGAAGAAACAGAAACTTTCACCTTGCTTACTCATCCCACATCAACTGCCAAACAGGATCTCAACGGAGGGAAAGGAAGGAGTCGGATAAAGCCTGGTTTGTCACACTGTCTGACCTTATCTGCCGGCGAGAGGCACATTCACCGATCGCCTTGAAGCTGCCGTCTAATCAATCCAGTAAAACAGGGATTTTTTTATTACCCACGTTAAGAGTTCAACTTTGCCTTACAACATACAACAAGTGGTTGTAAAGCCAGTTTTTCTCCTCACTGCCAGAGAGAAAAGCAAATGTTCATTGAAAATGCAAGCCATCTCTGACCAAGAAAGGCCATTACACAATTCTGGGTATGTGCACCTGGCAGCTGAGGACCATCAATATGCACAGGACTGACAGAGGGTTATGACCATCCACACAACGAAGGTGACACCACGGGAACACTTTGTTCATAGTTTCTGTAACATCTGGCCAACAATCTACTTTTGTAGAGAAAGTTATATGGATATGCATGTTATCTTGGGCTTCGAAGTAATTTTACTTAAGTAGTGGAGGGGATGAAACAAAGTTTGGCATTTCAGCTGATCTTTTCTGTTTACAAATGTCAGCAAGATGGGAGGCAGAGGAAAATACATGACAAAAAAAGAGCTACTTTTGCCTTTGCTAAGTGAGATGATAAAAAAAGCTACAGTGTCGGGCACTTGGCAGACCAAGTAACATGCAGATTTATTTTCTTCATACCAGCTTAACACAGCTTGTATTTGTCTTTGGCTGCTTGCTTTAACACCCAAAAGAGAAATTTTAAACCAGTTCTCTTATACTGGGAAAGATTTACTTCCTGAGTAATTAGAAAAAACCAAACACAGATGACCCCAGTACACAACATGACACTACTCCAAACCAGTCAAACATAGCACGCACTGGTTAACAAGTAACAGAGCTTGTAACTGATAATAGTAACAAAATCTCTTGCTCTTGAGAGTACCCGGTGACAGAGCTAACTTTAGACCCCAGTACACCAGGTTCCAGAGGCTCACTTGTTAAGACCGCAGTTCAATTCACTAATTAATCTCAGCAGATGCTATTGGAAAAGTACGTTATCCATCAAAACTCCTTCTAATAAAGTGTCAGAGTCCTCCTACACGGTTTAATGAAGATGGGTAACACATTATGAGTAAGCTTGGTTTCCTTTATAACGTCTCTACGACCATTTTGCTCTATAGGATTTTTTTTTTGAAGAAATATTATTTATATCATGTTTTCAGAATCAAGAACACAAATAACAGCAAGTTATTCTAGTGATGACCTTTATTACTAGGTCTATTCTGAATTTACCCAGCTTCATATTCCACTGAATTGCGCTGATTGTCACAAAACCTTTGATTGCTCACAAGTCAGGTATATCTTTTTAGAAACCAAGTATAGTTAGGCAAGTGACAGGTGCTGCAAAACCAAATGTACTGATATCTCAGGATCTGAAGCCAATATACTCAACTCAATATAAATGAAAATGTCATAAACAGAGTTTACCAGTTTACCACAGATTTTAAACAACTCTGTAATTGTGATCCTCTGTTCATATTGATAAGGAGAAATAATTAATTTTACATTACAGAACAGAATTAAGCGTAGTACTTCCATCACATCTAAATGCAAGAATTTCATCATTAATAAAAGAAAGGGAAAAAAACAACCCAAAATTCCCCAATGAGAGAGTCAGGCCACAGTGAAAACCTGGAGCAGGTCTTCCTCTACACCTGGGTAATAAAACAAGTAATACTTGTTATGAGGCCACAAACTTCTTCATAGAATGCTCCATGAAACACTTGGATAGAAAAGAAAAAACAAATAGTCTCCCATCTTAACCTAAGGAGTTAGAAATTGTGTAAATTCACCTTCATGTTACATAATATATTGATAAGGAATGAAATCTCTAAGGAAATGAGGAAAAAAGTATTCAAAGCACTCTATTTGTGCTTGAGTGTTTACCAAACATGAAGCTTGTGTCAAAAGGGCAACATCCTCTCCCTTTCTATTAAGTGCATAGGTAATTTCACAACAAGAAGACATCAAAGCTCCTATATCAAATGCAACTGTGCATTTGTAAATGGTGAGTTGTTGTTGGTGGTGGTGTATTATTGTGCAGTAATGTACCAGAAAAGCATATACTATTAATAAAAGTTGTCTGTTATCATTATGCTGGCAGATAGGCGTTTATTTCACACTATGAAGAAACGTAATGTTGCAAGAATATGCATTTGGCTACAACAAAAGTATGATGCTCCCTATTCATTCCAGGGAGATACTACCTGATATATACATTGCACTGGCTAGAAGCAGAATGCTGTTAGTCAATTTACTGTTTCTTAATTGAAGAGTAACAGCACGCTCACATGCTCCATCAGCTATTTGGTACCTTTGGTCAAAGATACCACATATCGGCACAGAATGAATGAAAAGTTTAAATATTAAATCTGAGAAATAATAAAGTCATATCTGCTCAGAAAAGTCTAAGACAAAACAACTCCACAACCTTTCCCATTATTAAACACTGAATCACTTCCTAGTTACAAAAAAAACACTGTTCGCCTTAATCCCGGAGCCTTATCAGCTCACAGGTGCCAAACCACCAGCTTCCTTCAGATAGATATCTTTTTCTCCAGGTGTGCATTTTCAATATGAATAGGAAACATACGTAACCAAAGCTGGAGAATAAACTCAAAATCCACTGAATTTAATGAACAGAAAGCTACAATTAAGCCAGCTGCTTTACTACAAGAGTATTGCTGAGGAGTTCTGAAATCTGTCAGGGATTTTTGGTGTCTTGCCACATCAGTAGTGCGCCCTGACTGGCAGACTTTCCCTCAGCTTATGAAATTCTCTGGCGACTACTTCAAAGAACAACTGTGTTCCTTAAGTCAAACAAATCTGAAAGCAAGAAGAATCAGTTCCTGAAGGTTTTTTGGGTTTTAATAATAAATAAAAAAAGCTCCACACGGCTGCAAATACAAGAAAGCACCTGTGTGCAGTCTTACTAAAAGCTACTGTAAATTTAAAATACACAAAGTACAGTGTCACGTGTTTTCACAGATGAAGAGTTGCCTGATATCTACAAATGTGAGTTTTCTCAATGACACTTCAAATTGCTTACTACTTTTGGAGTAAGATGGAAAGTATTGATCCCCTCCCCAAAATTGTTCCCCATATATATTGGAAAACAAGTCTGCAATTATACCCCTAGCTTTCAAAATCATAACAAACAGCCATCAAATGTTGCATACCTCGATGACTAGCCTTAACTGTGTTGTTCTATTATTTTATAATATTATTTTATTAAATACATGGACAGTTTAAATCTTAACTAGGATTATTCAATATTCAAACAAACATCATTAAATTCTTAGCAACTTTTTCAGATGCCATGCAAAACAAATTATATTTACAGAAACATGTTTTGAAGCTGAAAAAAGTTTATGATCCTAAACAAAATAGGATCCTTCTGTAAAAAGATTCCCAAAAGACATGATCTCTTTTCAAACTAATTCTGAATAATGTACAAGATGATTTTGAGAGTGGCTTACACTCTTCACAAACTAAGTTTCACCAATGAGTTTCCATCAAGCGAAATCTGACACTATTTTTACCAGGCATCTGAGAAAGCCATAGCTGGAGGTGGCTATGGGCAGAACAGAGACTGAAATTGCAACTGAGCTTTACATGTCATTGAAGTTAACAGAAGGACAGTTCCAATAAACAACTACATCAATTGATAAATTAATTGAGAGAATCAAGATTTAAAATTGAGTCAGGCAACAGCAGAGCACTGTGAGAAAGAGCAAACTGTTAGAATTCAAGAACTTTATCTTCTTAAAGCCTTCTGATAACTAACAAAATCCATTGACGTACTGGACCCAAAACTAAGAAGGCAGGGACATGACCAAAATTTGAACTACACCATAACTATGGAGTTAATACACACTGTAGCCAAGATGTTAGTTGAAATTTTTTAAACAAGTTTTCAAGGTGCTGTAATAAATCTTTACTGATATATACGGCTAGAAGTATGTGCAAAAACTATAAAGTGTCCCATCCTACAACAACCACTGAAAGCCAATGCAGACAACTTGTGCTCACTAGGTTGCTCAAAGACACCTTTCTCTCCTGTAGTAAACATGGACTAACACATTCTGAAATAACAACATAAAGATAAGGCAAGCTGTACTTTAGCATGTGCTAGCTGATCTTCAGCTTGACCAAAGTACAACCTGCTTTATCTGTAGACTACAGATTTTTAATAAGTTATTCAGAACATATTTCAAGAAGCTACCCCATTCCAGACAAACCACTAGCACTGAATTAAACACAGGAATCAAAAAATCCCTGCATGAGCTTAACTTCAGGTACATCCCTTGAGCAACCTGCTCTAGTGGGAGGTGTCCCTGCCCATGACAGGGGGGTTGGAACTCGATGATCCTTGAGGTCCCTTCCAACCCTAACCATTCTATGATTCTATGATCTCCAAGTTTGCCCATAACCAAAAGCTGTGCCTCTACCTATACCACTACAGTTCAAGAAGGGCAGTTTTTTTCCATCTATGTAAGAATATGGAAAAAACAGAAAGTTTCCAAAATTATTAAAAGCATATAGGTGCAGAAATAGAAGCCAAGTTCACATACAACCAACACTTGGGATTAAAAAAAAAATAATCTTACATTTTAACAGAAACCACCAATACTCAGTGAAAGAGCACAGATGAGATCTCTGCAAACTTGGGGCCAATCCCTGGGACAAATCAGGACACCCATGTTGAACAACAAAATTCATATTCACAAAACTGTAGGCAAAACAACACAAGGAGAACACTACAGTATAAAAACCCACGCGTATACAAGTCACAGCTCAGGCTCCCAGCTTTGATTCATAAAATGCGTCATTCCACAGAGCATAACTGTATCACATAACTTGCTTGGGAAATAGCCATGGTTACTCATCACAGTTTGGTGTTATGAACTGCTTACTTTCCATAACACTACACATACCAGATTAAAATCTGTCTGGGGGTGGAGGGAGAGGACAGAGGGGAATCAATGAACAAGATGTCAAATCACAACTACTTTGCTACTTCAAAGTGAAAACAAAACAGCATTTGACTTAGTACTGAAATACTTAACTGTTGATTTCAGTTGCTTACAACGGCTCTTTTCCCAAAACTGTATTTTAAAGTCTTGTTTAAGTTAAAAAAAATAAATAATCTGGTTAATAGCGTAAATAATGAAAGACTTAAAAAGAAACGGAGCTTTTTGTTTCTTGTTATATGAAAAATGAAAAGGAAGATTTATTTTGTACACATTATGTTTTACTTGATTGTCGTGTTTTGTGGGGTTTTTTTGGGGGGTTTTGTTTTTTTTTGGTTTTGTTTGTTTGTTTTTAAGGTTGGACTCTATCTCAGAGGTCCCTTCCAACCATGGTGATTCTGTGATTTTTAAACCATATCACTGAGGCATCCAGCCTTGATTAGTACTGCTAGCATCTGTCAGAATCACTACATTAAAGCTGCTACCAAACCTTTGGAACTGTATTTGCCAGCTACACAGCTTGAAGCATTTTATGATTTCACACCAATTTTACCATTTCTTTTCTTTCAGAAAATAAAAAATACAAGTGAAGCATACTTCAGTATTGTCCACCTTGATCACTTCAGAAACTAAATCTTTTAGCTTATGTGAATTCAAAGGAAAAGTACACAATTAGTTTTTATTACATTACAATAGAAGAGCAGAGTAGAATTAGAATCACTTTCCATACATCCAGTTTTCTTCTTCTTGCAGAGAACTTGAAAATATATTGATATTGTTTTCACCTCAAATGATAAAAAACCTGTCTAACCCCTTGTAAAACTTTACTGCCCACTATGATAACACATACATATAGGTTTGAAAGAAGGACTGGAAAGAAATCCATTTTTCATGAATTTCTATGAGCAACACCACTAAATCCTAGTAGGGAAGTTCTAGAAAGAAAAACAAGGGATCCCTATGACTGGTAAGTTACTACCTTAATACTGCACAGTATTGATTAACTATCTAACCAGCTTCAGAGAATGTAGGTCACTGGGTTGAATTAGAAAGATAAAAGCCGTTTGTTTATAAAGATGATAAAAAGTAGGTGGCTGTGACAAGGGTTACTACATTACCTCTTGAAACATACTGAAGTGCTCAATACCAGGAAGCATACTACTTAGGCTGTATTTCTGCTTCATGATGCAAGGAAAAGTATTTGTTTCACTTTTGGCAAAGCAACACCTTTCAAAAAGCCCCGAATTCCTTCTGCTAGAAAAAGGATTATGATCACTTAGCTTGAAGAGCTCCTCTCAATTCCAGATTCTGAAAAACACAGTTTCCTCAGCAGGGCTTTTAGTCATACTTCAAAGCTTGGGACACTCTCTCTCTCCCCAATATACATTGCTGTAAGTGCTTGTACAAACATAAACTTGCCAAGAGAGGAAACTGATGAAATTACAGCCAATATGGTAGATTAACATAAACCTGTACCATTTTCAAACTTAACTGTTTCTTGTGATTTCTGTTCTGTCTGTAAATCCACATTACTTGTCTACTGTTCTTTAATCTTCACATTGAAGAGATATTTGGAGAAGTTTAACAGGGAAAACCTATTCACAGAAATCAATCAGATCAGCACAACCCTAATGGTCTTCATTTCAAACAGAAGCAATTAGGATAACCTGCTGGCTTCAGACTAAGGGCCTACAGCCTGCAGAGACCTACCACATCCCTTACGCAGTGATACACTCTCCTGTGAAATCAATGGTGAGGATTCTTGGACAGAAGAACTGCATTTATTGAAAGGAGAGATGTTGTTAGTCAACAAAGACATGTGCTGAGACGAGAGAGCAAGGCCACGAGAGAAGAGATGAGAAGGCCCTCAAACTGTGGAAGTGTGCCAGCCAAAGCCAGAGGAACTCTCAGAACAGTGAAAAGACAGATATATTTCTGCCTGTATCATCTCCAACTTTTTTTCCAGAATCCAATTTAAAAATACCTCACGTCTTACTGAAGAGTGCCAGATGGAGAATCTGTATTCCAAATGTATGCCCGCAGCCCAGATTTTGCTTGGACTTCAACTTGCAAGCCAAGAGCAAGTGGGTCTCGGCAAATGAACGACAGAAGAGTGCACCAAGCACCTATAAGGTTTTAAAGTTTCTCTTTAATCCCCTGGCCCAGCAAACAGGAACTCTTTGTTGCTATTACTTATGTGCAATGTTTAGAAATCTAAAACATAAAATCTAGCAGACACGCATGACCAGACTTCAGCATCATGGTGATTTCGGCACAGCTCATGCAACTGCATTATGAAAGGAAGCATCAGCGTTTTCCTTTGGGAGAAGGCTCTTCAAGATTTTGAATGCAGCTTACCAACAGGAGGAAAAATTAAGACCAAAAAAAGTTTTATAAAGCAAGCTATTGGAGAACGTTTTCTATATTATTTGATTTCCTAGCATATCATTAAGTATTTTCTGTGCAGGGATATGAAAACAAGAAAGAAAAGGAATGCAAAGTCCTATACAGGACACGTGACTAAGTTTCATATTACAATGCTAATAATAGAAATAAGAACACAGTAAGGTTCAGTACATGCTGATATGAAGGCAATGGTATCTTAGGATATAGGGAGATTAGAATAAATTATCTCAAGGTAAGTCAGGATGGAACTTGCAGCACATCTGTTACTCCACTCCAACTGCCTCTGCGCCTGCTCTTTCCCCTCAGTCAAACACCCCAACAGAAGAATGACTTACCTCCCACTAATTCACACTTGCAATGAGGTAAGACCATACACACCTTCCTATTTTTAGCCCTCAATAACAAGAAAACACTATAGCTCATTAAAATCATCCAATTCCAAAACAAAACTGGAGGCAGAGTGTTTCTGACTGATACTGATACTTCCACAGAGCCTGGACTAAGTTGCCCAAACCCTGCCTTTCCTGCAGGCTAAAAAGACAACCCCAGTTCAGAATTACCTGTTGATTGATTTGAGTAGCTTCCTACTCAAGTGAGAATCACCCCATGTTCTAGCCCAAGGTATCTGATGCTCCCATCAGGGGCTGAAACCTCAGAGCTATGGTTTCTCACCACAAGGCAGACACCTGCAAGCTGGATGCAGCCAGTGCTCATCAACATTGCGCCAAATCCCCCTTGTTGTCTGACCTCGTGCACTTCACACCATAAAACAACATATATGTTGCACTGCTACACATAGGCAGCACATGAGAAACCAATACTACAAACTAACACTGTCTAATACAAGAAGAAATTAAAGTAAATAATTTTTGCTTAGTATACTCAAGAGTTGTAGTTCTGGGAAAACAACTGAAAAATGTTGTTCTCTTGCTTTTCTGTTTGAGTGTAAATTTTTCAGTAGATGATCACACGCTGCTACCTCTGACAGCAAACAGTTCTCAACTTCATGATTATACAGCTTATGGAATTGCTTCACATTGAAAAAATAAAAAAAAATCCCAAACAAAACAAACACCACAAGGTTCTTACAAAACTAACAATGCGCATTTACCATATTTAAAATAATACAGTTGGTAACAATGGTCCTCATCACCATTAAGCTTCAGCATACTTTTAACTGCTCGATTTGTAATAAACAAAATAGATGTCAGCACAGTAAATATTATTTGTGAAGACACAGTGACAAAATAAAAGAACTGCTCACTGTACCTGCATTTAGTCCATCTTTGAGAATTTAGAACAGGTGTAAACACCACTTTCAGTGTTGTGTCTACATAAAGCTATTATTTACCCATCAGTACAAGAAGTAGGTCACAGTTTAGAAATTTATAGAATCATTGAAAAAGATCTTTAAGATCATCAAGTCCAAATGCAAACCTAACACTGCCAAGTCCACTACTAAACCATGTCCCTAAGCGCCACATCTACACATCTTTTAAATACCTCCAGGGATGGTGACTCAACCACTTCCCAGGGCAGCCTGTTCCAATGCTTGACAACCCTTTTGGTGAAGAAATTTTTCCTAATATCCAATCTAAACCTCCTCTGGTGCAATTTGAGGCTGTTTTCTCTCGTCCTATTACTTGTTACTTGGGAGAAGAGACAGACCCCTACCTTGCTACAACCTCCTTTGAGGTAGTTGCAGAAAGTGATAAGGTCTCCCTTGAGAAAACTCTACGGACAACTGTCTCTATTACAATACTGACTATTAAAAACCACCACCCAAGATCTTTAGAAATTAGTTGCTATTTTAGACCACTGGAGTGGATGAAAACAGTATTTGTCACGTGACAAATCATGAACACAGGCAAGAAGGTGACGTTACTACCAGTAGGTTTTTCATTATCATCGTCTGCATTAAGCACATTACACCAGTAATACAAATTGATAAATTAGGAAGCAATTGTGAAGCTTTCTGGATATGCTATTTAAATTACAAAGTTCACCTAACTATACTTCTATTATAGTCTTAGTTTGTACTAGAAGTATTTTGGAAGCGTAGGGAGACTGTACAGTACAACATGTCACTGTGATATTACCCAAAATTTCTGTTCTGGAATAATGAACTAACTGTCCCAGGCTCAGAACGTGCCACACAGCATATAAGAAATGCTTATGGACACATAAGAAACTCTTATTAAATCACAGAGGGAGATGACAAATGTTTTTCCAGGAATCTACTGTCAGCAACATTAGAGTGTTTATGAAACAAAACAGTCTTATCAACACAAGTTGGTTTTACAAATGAGCTGTTAAGCATACTTAAAAACATGTGGAATATTACACTTTTCTTATGAACTAAAAACCAGAAACATATTAGACATTTGTCATCAACCCATCAAGACATTTTTTGCCAAAGAACGCCAGAATCATAAAAACTTAGTATTTGTATTTCATTAGCAAGTTTTTCCAGATATGCTAATTAAGCAGGCTTTTCTTCCCCACATTCCTGTTTGTTAACGGTTTCCTTTACGACCAAATCCGCCCAGGTAATAAGGACAATTTGTTTCTTCTACAGATTAGTTTCAGACTTTTTTTTTTTTTTTAAAAGTGAATGTACAGCTCTCCTCCAAAGCTATGTAAGTATTCTACACATCTAAATTCGCTTTCTATAAATAAATTTTCTATGCAATATGGTGCAAAATTAGTACTTCAGTAATATATATATTTTTACGAAAATGACAGTTTTGGATTATCAAAGTAGCAGCACCAGCATTTAATATTTTCAAAGCACTAATGTGTTCTGACTTCTATTAGAGGCAGAACAATTTGTATGACAACCTGCACAGCCACGAGGGAAGCAACCATCCCAGCAGGGAAAACCAAAATTCCCCTCCTATCTTCAAAAGAGGGGGAAAGCAAGGTGCAACAGGAGAGGCTGACTAATTGCTTCAGATAACCTCAGTAAAGAGAGGAAATGAGAAATGCCGTAAGATGAATGAGAATTTTACGTTAAAAGAAACACCGTCTTTCACTGTGAAATAGACGCAATCAGGTGGTTTGACTCCACACCTCACCTACGTTGATGTATTTATATACGCGTTAGCTTTATTACAGATATGGGTATATTATGTACTGGAGATTCTCTCTGCACCCAAAATGCTGAAATCCAGTAACGCTGTGGGGACCCGGCCGGCAGCCTTTGACGTGAGGTACCTCCTGGCACAGCACCTCTAACTCCTCAGCTCCGGGCTCTCGGTCCCGCTCCCCCGGCAGCCCCCCGCCCGGCAGCCCCCCCGCCCTCCCTCCCTGCGGGCAGGGCAGGGGCAGGCCCGGGGGCGCTCCCCTCCTAACCCGCCTACAGCCCGGGCGGGCTCCAAAAAAACTCTTCGGGAGGTGCTCCGCCAGCGATTTGGGGGAAAAAAGGTCGGATGAGGGAAGGAGCCAAACCAGCCCCGCGAGAGGAGCCAGCAAAGCGGCGAACGAGGACGGGACGGGAGCTTCCCCCTGTTCCTGCCCGCCGCCCCGGACCCGGCGGTGCCCACCTGCCCAACCGCCGGGACCCCGCGGGAAACGCACGGGGCGGCGGGGAACCCAAAAGGGAGGGACTCCGCGGGGCAGCGCCGCGCCCCGAGCCGCCCGCTCCCCGCCGGCGCGGCACGGGCTGACGGCCAGCCCGGCACCGCCGCTCACCTTCCCGCCCGCCTCCCCCCACACCCCCGCTCCAGCCGCTCCTCGCCCCCGCTCTCCCGCGGGGCCAGCCGCTCTCCCGGGCGCTCCGCCGGCCGACCAGCCGAGGAGGAGAGAGGCGCGGGGGCGGCA